>NW_027185712.1:19839146-19902955 GCF_028583685.1 Petaurus breviceps papuanus
ATCTATCTATCTATCTATCTATCTATCTATCCATCTACATCTTCTAAGAGGATATTTTTCCTTTCTCTAAAGATGCATCTCTCTCTCTATGTATATATATAGACACACACACACATATATATATATAAAATCTTCTAAGAGGATATTTTTCTTTTCTCTAAAGATGCTTATATATATACATATATATATATACACATATATAAAAATCTTCTAAGAGGATGTTTTTCATGTCTTGTTATTATTCAATATAATTTACATATGTCTTTGTAGGCAATATTAATATGCTATTCATTTACTTCCTTATATAATTAATATATTTATTGAATTTTTGGCCAGTGGTCCTGGTCATTATATGAAAGCCATTCTACCTTCATTCTGGCTATCATCCTCAACTCCCTTTTACTAGAACCTTAGACTCTGCTCCTAGAGTCCCTATGAGCTCTGATAGGTGAGCTTTCAATTCATCTTGCCCAAAACCACGCTTCTACATCATTTCCCAAACACTATTTCCAAACTGTGCTGCTATGCAGCAGTTCTGCCTTCCCCTGCTCCTCTTATGTGTTGTCTTCTCCTTACTATAGCATAAATTCCTTGATGTCAGGGACTGTCTTGTTTGCTTATATTTGCATCAGCAGCACATAGTAAGCATTTAATAAATTTTGTCTCTCTGTCTCTCCTTTTGTCTCTGTCTCTCTTTATCTCTCTGTCTCTCATAAAAGGAGATGTGGTTAAACAAGAGTTTATGTGGAAAAGATCTAGAAATGTGGAGAGAGTATGTGGCATTGTGGATAAAGTGGTAGAGAAGCAAATGATAAGACCAAGTGTAATGGCAATGGATTTGAAGATCTTCCATGCCCCTTGTATTGGTAAGATAACAGGTACTTAGCACTTAGTTTCAAGTTCATAATTGTGTCAAGTAGTAAGCCCCAGAACTTGTGAATCCCATAGTGGGATGAACTTGCTGATGTAGCAGGAAGGGGTGGGACAAGGAGGAGCCGAAGGATCTTTGCCTGAGGGAGCCTGTTTTGTTTTGAAGGCTTGGGAATGCGGATGTTCACTGCCTTAACTATGTGTACCAACTTTGGGGCTACTGTAATGACTTTGACTTTCTGGTTTTGGGACTCAGTTTCTGGTATTTGAATAAACACTTTGGCTCTGTCCTCCATGTGGAGAGCCTGTTACATTTTGTGATTCACAACTACACCAGCATATTTGTAATCACCGCAGGGTGTTGTGAATATTGCATTGTTGTTACACCAAGCTACACCTCTTCTCATCGTCTGTTAGCTGATGGGGATGATCTTAGGCCTGAGATGCACCATGCCTTCACCTTTGCTAGGGCCTCCCTTCTCTGGTTACTTTCCATGTACTGTAAATATATCACATATGTAGTTATTTAGGTAGTATCTCCCTTATCAGAATTCAAGCTTCCTGATGTCAGGGATAGTGTCTTTTCTGTTTTCTTTTGTTTTGTGTCCCCAGCACTTAACAGAGGTATTTTTAAAAAGCTTGCTGACCAACTGACTACTATATCTAAGGTGAGAATATCCTTTCTTTCAGGTCCCAGTTTGATCTGATTCACAAAAACTTTATGACAGCATTCACTTTTTTCTTTACTGACCTCCCATAATGTTTACTGTCTATTCAATACATTGTGGCACCTGGTTTATATTTAGTTTGATACTTAATGATATACTCTCTTGGATTTTTCTCAAATTATATCATGATTTTTGAGATACTCATAGATAGGAACCATATTATACACTTTTTTTAAATCTCCTATAGGGTATGGTACATAGTACTGGGCATAATATGTATACTTTAAAAAAGTACTGAAAAGAAGAAAATAATTTATCAAGTGCCTATTATGTGGCAGGCATTGTGTTAAGTGCTTTACACAAATTGTCCATTTGATACTCACAAGAACCGAGAGGTAGGTGCTGTTATCTTCATTTTAGAGTTGACAGGACTGAGGCAGCTCAAGGTTAAATGATTTGTCCAGGTTTGCACAGCTAGTGTATTAGAGACTGGATTTGAACTCAGGTCTTTCTGACTCCAGACCCAGTGCTCTATTCACTATATCACCTACTCTAGTGATACCGTATGCAGATAGGTGTTTCATAAATGCATCTGCTTTTCCCTACTTGCTCTCACAAGTCTCACTATGCTACCTGCTCTGAAAGTCAGTTTGTAAATAAGACATAGAAACATAAGAAATAATACTAGCATCTCAATACTAACATTTCAACAAAATTTTAAGGTCAGCCAAATACTAGATGATGGCTCAGAGAAAGATAAGTAGCTTCTCTGTGGTCGCACAGTAGGAGGTCTAGGATTATAAGCCTGGGCCCCTTCCTCTCAGTCTGGTGCCTTTCTACCACCCACTGCTGCATTTTAAAATTGCTGATCAAACATACAAACAAATATAGGAGATATTGAGAAGGTACAATAAGTGCCATATTCAGTTTCTGAGGAGAAGAAGAAAGAAAAAAGACTCTGCGTGTCAGAAAGAAGGCCTCCCACTTTGTTCCTTCCCCATTGGAATGGTATTAACTACCATGAGGAATTCTGTACTCAAGAGTCACTTTTCTCCTCTGACCCAGGCCAACACTGTTTTGCCCAGAGCTTAAACTAATCATACTTTTTAAAGTAGATGGCTAATAAAATCAAGATCACAGTTATTCCTACTGTCTGATAGAAATTCTGTTTATTTTCCTAAAGAGCAGGTACTCAGACCTAAAAGACTCATCAAACATGTCAAACAAAAGAACCATAGGCTGCCTTAATCCACTTTTTGTCTAACAAATAAACTCGTATTACTCAATTTTTTTTTAAATTAAGCCACTGACTTTAAATCCTTGTATGCAAGTCCTGGCATGTTTCCCTACTGTAGGATTTAATCTTGCCCTGATGAAGGGAGGTTGCATAATGTTGAAGAAATTATACACAGTTTGGAGTTGGCAGACAGTAGCTCACTGTGTCTATATAACTTTGGGTGGGTCACTTAGGGCAGTGGAGAGAGAGCCAGGCCTAGAGTTAGGAAGAACTGAGCTTGAATCCAGCCTCCTGACACTTTGTAGCTGTGTGACCCTGGGCAAGCCAATTAACCCTCTCTGCCTCAGTTTCCTCATCTGTAGAATGAGCTGGAGAAGGAAATGGCAAACCACTCCAGAACCTTTGAGGAAAACCTCACATGGGGTCGGACAGGACCGAAAATGACTCAACAACAACCAAAAGGTCACTTCCTTCAGTTTCTTCACTTTGAAAGAGAGGGATCTGGCTGGGGGAGCACTAAAAGTCCTTCTATCAGTCTACCATTGTCTCATTTTAACATCCACCAGGAAATGGATGCTTGTTATAGCCAGAACCAAAGGGACAAGGAAGATGAAGAAATTTAGTAGAAGAGCCCTGTGTTTGGGATGCTGCCTCCACTTTTTACTGATAATGTGAGCTTGAGTCAGTCACAGTGTTTCTGAGCCTCATTCTCCCCATCTGTAATGAAGAAAATGATGCCTGAAGTGCTTACCTCAAAGGGATATTGTGAAGATCCAAAGAAATATTGCATAGAAAGTTCTACGTAAACCCAGGCTGCTATCGTGAATTCATTTAAAAGTAGTTTCTTTCTTCATCCACCAAAATAGTTCATCTTAAGAGGATATTTTATGTATAGTGCTTAACAAACACCTAGGTAGCTCACAGGATTCTTACAATAACCCTGAATGGGGGCAGCTAGGTGGCACAGTGAGCAGAGCACTGGCCCTAGAATCAAGAGAACCTGAATTCAAATATGGCCTTGGACACTTACTAGCTGTGTGACCCTGGGCAAGTCACTTAACCCCATTACCTAAAAAAAAAAAAATTACAATAGCCCTGAATGTAGACATACTTAACATGTTAACATTGTAAAGCAAAAGAACAGTCCTGCCTTGCAAAGAGCTCATGGTCCAACAGGGGAGACAGTGTGCAGATAGATAACTATGTACAAACAGGATAGATACAAGAAAAACTGGATCTAATCTATAGGGGGAAGACACTAGAATTAAAGGGGTTCAGGAAAGGCTTCCTGTAAGAGGAAGGATTTTACCTTGGACTTGAAATAAAAGCCAGGGAAGCCAGGAGGTAGAGATGAGGAGGACAGCCAGAAAAAGTCCTTGGGACTGGGAGATGGAACTTCTTGTGTGAGGAGATACAAAGTAGAGCTGAGCAAAACAACAGTAAATATTGACCAAGTCCAGCATTTTAGCCTTGTTTCCCTTTGCAACATTATAGCCATCTCAACTCCTCTTGAAGTGCCCACCAGAAATTATGCACCAAAGCCCCCTCCCAGTTGCAACTTGCTAGAAGGGGACCCCTACCAGGGTCCCTGGAAACTACCTAATAGGCCACATTAGTGAGGGAACGTTTCACCTGTATTGCTAGAAACATGCCCCAGATTCAGGTCTGTTTATGTTTGTATCCAGGGCTTTGCTAGGTAATCAAGGCTTCACTAGAAATGGCATTTATGGCATTACACCCCGCCTTGGAATCACATTTTGTTGATTAGCAGCACCTAACTCTATGTAGGTATATCTTACAGAAGACTCAGTGCTATCTTCCCTGTTGGGGAGGCAGTCACCGGCCAGTTAATAAACACTCCTATCAAATTATAATTGGTTTCGCTGTCTTGCTTTCTCGATTGTCCATTACAATCTCATGTCCATTTTTGCAATGAATGAAAAATAGTTTGTGGACAAGCCACCATTTTCCAAATTTAATCGCATATGTTATCAGTACTCACTATCTACTATTCATATATCAAGATAATTATTACTTATTGATCCTTAGTTACAAGATATATAATTCAGTAACATAATAAATGTTAGACCTCAAAAGTACTAGGTAAATCATTATCTCCTGTTGATTAAGGTACTTATTTGACTCTTCCATGGACAGATGTTTCTTCATCCCCATATGCATAATTTTTTTTTTTGCCTTTTGGAGGGCAATTGGGGTTAAGTAACTTGCCCAAGGTTACATGGCTAGTATTTTTTTGTGTTAAGTGTCTAAGGCTGGAACTGAACTCAGGTCCTCCCAACTCCGGGGCCAGCGCTTACTCACTGAACCACCTAGCTGCCCGATATGCATCATTTTTGCTATTACAAGTCCTTAATTATACAAGATCTTTATCTGCATGATTTCTAGCTATGTGTCTATTCATAATTCATTCACAACCATTGGAAGAGGGCTGGTCTAAGTCATAAAGAAGGAGTTCTAGCCTTAATTGATAGTTCAAATCTGAGGTCAGGAAAGCAATATCCTAGCTTCAGATCATGGAAACAGGTCAAAGTGATCTGGCAAATGGATTTGACATTGTCTGTACTAACTGCAGCTTTGGAGGGAGCAACATGCCTAGGCTTTAAAGAACACTTCAGCAGGGGAATTCTGTTGGGTCTAACATCTTTCATATGACCAGCTGTATTGACTGCACATCAATTGCAAAGTAGCTCTAAAAAACTTATTCACAAAGTACTATTTTGGCTAGTTGATGATGCAAAAGAAAACATGGCAGAGGGGGAAAAGAACAGGATTTGGAACTAGATGATCAGGATCTTTTAGCTTCTCTCAGTCTCATTTGCTTGATTTGTAAGATGGGAACAATCATACCATTATATAAATAAACATGTGTATTTGTCTGTGTATGTGTATACACATACACAGACAAATACACATGTTGTAGTTGATGATCCTTCATTTTGTCTTTTGTGATATGTTGACTTGCAAAGACATTGGATTTAAGTGAGGCAGAATTGCATAGAGTCATCAAAGTCCAGTGACAAGACAAAAATCAGAAGACTAGTGATAGCTGGGGGTGCATTGGATGAACTTGGCATCTTTGATGTCTTTCCAAGCTCTTAGACCTCCACAATGCCTGCATCAGCCACCTTTATGACCCTTGAAACAAATTGTTCTCACCAATTCTACTGGGGAAATGCTTAGGGTGGACATCCCCCTAACCCACCAACAGACAGACCTCAGGTCTGTCTCTTACCTTCAACCGGATTTAGCTTATCTGCTGAGACAGTTTTACTGGGCTGTAGTGACTGTACATGCTACAATTTCTTAGAGCCACAGATGAGAGCTGAGTGGCAGGTGGACACCAAAGAAGGATGAAGAGCCCTGAAAAGGGCTTACAAGCCCTCACACCAGACCTACTAGTCTTCCCTGATATATATCCTATACATCCTTCTTTACCTTGCAGGGTAGAAGTGTTTTGCAAACATTAAAGGAAAGTGTTTTGTAAACATTGAAGTACTATATAAATGAGAGTAGAGAGTGGGTGAATTGATGCTACTAAGGTTGGATGTGCGGGTCCAGGGCTTGAAAGGGTTAGTTTACTTTGTTTTATGCCCATATTTTGTATCTCTCACAGAAGCTGGTCATTACCCAAATGAACATGGTCATCAGGAGGTTAAATGTGCCGATTTGCCCACAGTCTCACCCAATGCAACCTATCACCCTTACTGAAAAAAAAATTCATATGACTTGTCACATCTGGCACCCCCTCCAAAAAAACACCTTTGTTGATAGTGGGTCAGCCATGTACAATTACAAATACAAAGAAGAACAGCAAATTATTATGGGAAGAACGTGCTCAGAGCTTCAGGCCCAAGCATGGATGAAGGTGAGGGGAGGAAGGAGAACACAGATAAACAGAAATGTTAGACCTGAAGCCCCCAGCTTGAGCATCTCCGCAAGTCCCTTCAATGTGCTCATTGTTCTAGATGTACCTTCAGTTTTCTGTGGTCTGTTCAAACTATTCCTTGACCTGTTCCACTTTAGATCTCTCTAATAATAGAAAGCAGCAGTCTTAAGAAGGGTGGAGTAGCCAAGGCTAGGCCCAGGAGTGATAAATTCAGAAGAACAGCACTTTCTGTCTTTCAACAGCACTAAAGCAACCATAGAGTTGAAACAACAACTTAATTAGAAGTCAATATATTGCACGTTTTTGGTGAGATCCTCCCCCACTCTCCCCTACTCCCTATACTCCTCTATATGAGGTAGAATCTTCAATAGTAACAAGGTCTCCATCTCCCTCAAATATGGAGGCACCTCAGCTGCTGCCTCCAGCTGAGACTGCTACTTGCAGTTTTTGGCGGGGTGCGGTGGTTGGTACTTGGCCCAAGTATAAGAAGTCCTAGTTAAAGCACTGGTAAATGGTTTTTGTTTCTGGCTCTCCTTCTTTGATTTCATTTACTCTCTGGGATATCGAGCTCAAGCTTCTTCAGGAATAACCATTACCTACTTCACCCAGATTCTAGATTATCCTCCATACACTTTGAGAATTGAAGGCTCTACAGGCCTAAGGGCTGCCCTACAGACCTAAAGGCTACCCTGAGTCTCGATCAAACCATAGTGAATCTACTCTTTGAAAATCCCTATAAAATCCAATCAAACCTATCAATCCATAATTATTAAATTATTATTATATTATGAAGATGAGGAGGAGGAGGGGATTAGTCACTGAAGGAGTTAGGGAGCTGCCTAGGGATAAAATCAGAAATTGTTGAACATTCTGGTGAATGGGATGAAATCAAATGCGGAAATTCGGTTTCCCCCGAAAGCTAGAGTGGAATTGAGAGGCAGTTTTCTCAATCAGTCTAGGGCTAGCAGAAAACCAAATAAACACAGAAAGAACTATAATATTACACATTAGTATAGAGTTGTAATTTCTTAAAACTGACTTGACTTAGTGAGATCTTTGGGTGGAAAAAATTCACTGTCTGAAATGATTCTTTTTTCCTGTCATGGGGTTGGAGTGGGGGAAGGAAGAAAGGCTACCAGCTGAAAGATGTACCTGTAGCTAATTGACTCAGAGTTAATTGTCGCTAACTGACCAGGTGGCACAGGCCTGGAATCAGGAAGACTCATCTTCTTGAGTTCAAATCTAGCCCCAGATACTGCTGTGTTACCCTGGGCAAGTCACTTAATCCTGTTTGCCTCAGCTTCCTCATCTATAAAATGTACTGGATAAGGAAATGGCAAACCATTCCAGTATCTTTGCCAAGAAAATACCAAAGTGGGTCACAAAGCACATGAGTGAAAATGACTGGACAAATATTTGATAATCTTGCCATTCTGGGAGAGGTGTACACAGTGACTCAGGTGTTTACATTTGTATCTAGATGCAACCAAGAAAAAGAAAGACCATCCCTGCACTCAGGAAGCTTACAATAGACTGGAGGAGGACAGTACACAAAAAGGAGCTGAAAAGGTGAAGGGGGAAGCATGAAATTCCCAGAAATTGAGTCAAAATTGGAAAGTTCTCAAAGTTCCTGAGCTCTCTTTAAGGAAGGCTTTGGGAGGACTTTATTACTCCACCCTCCAGCCTTCCAATCAGAGGGGAGAGCAGGAGGAATTTTCCAAGGCTGAGTCAATCAGCATTTCAAAGTATTTTGATAACTGCCTTTCAGTCTAACTAGTTTCCCTTGTAATTCTGTGTGTTTTATTTTATGCATTTAAAAAACATTATTCTGAGAAGGGGTCCATAGGCTTCACCAGGATCCATTAGACATAAGAAAGGTTCTGCCATCGCACTCAGGTGACAAAAGACAAGGTTTCTTCCTTTCAGTCCCAGGACCAGAGAATACATCTCTAACTTTTTCGATTTGGCTTTTATCATGAGAGGGACCTAGATTTTTGCTTTAGACCTGACAAACTACAAATTCTCTTGTTAACCTATGAGGTGTCCTTCATCAAGGAACCAAAATCCCATTGACAAGGGGCTATCAGGTCACCCTGATTGTTCCTTAGTTTACTTCTCAGAAACAGTTGTGGATATTACACAAATTAAGTAACACTCTTGGTTGGAGCTGGGGGAGGGTGGGGGCCTTACATACTGTTCCACAGGGAATTCTAAGATCTCATTGGCTATGCAAATGATCTGACACCATATATTCCAGGGTAGGAAGAAAGACAGAAGCTGCAGGTGCCTAGTGGGATATGGGTCAACACACTGGGCAATAAAACAAGCCACTAGTACAAATAATCAGTTTCACTCTCAGGCCCTATTTTATTATGCATTGTATAGACGGGAGATAAACAACAGTACATTGGGATGTTTGCTGGGTGTGAGCCCTGCCTTGATTTCCCAACTGAAGGATGAACATAGCAAGAGAAGCCAAAAATAGTTTGCTCCAAATAAAAAGGGTAGGAGGACCTTACCACTCAGGTCTAGGTGCAGAAAGAGATGTCAAGATAAAGAAAACAAGTCAGTACAAAATGGGATGAGATCATTAAGAAGAACTTGCAAATCCCATTGCTGTATTGAAAGGGACCATTTTTGCACCTGTGA
This sequence comes from Petaurus breviceps papuanus, assembly GCF_028583685.1. Classification (NCBI taxonomy): domain Eukaryota; kingdom Metazoa; phylum Chordata; class Mammalia; order Diprotodontia; family Petauridae; genus Petaurus; species Petaurus breviceps. The sequence goes on from NW_027185712.1 coordinate 19,848,478, forward strand.
TCTTGCCAGTGAGTTTCCGGTGTAAAGTCAATAAATCTACTAAATCTTCTGGGTTGGCACTGTTGAGTATCTGAGAACAGATGGAGTGGGATAAAAGGGTGAGATGGATGGCAATAAAAGTCAGAAGGGAAAAGAAGGAATGGGTAGGGGTGTGTGTGTGTGTGTGTGTGTGTGTGTGTGTGTTCATGTTTCAGGAAATGTAAGCAGAGATGGAAGGACCTGAGGGAGGAGAAGAGTGATAGAAAAAGGGAAGAGTTCACCAGAAGGGAAAGGAATGAACTGGTAGGGTCTGTACACCAAGATGTTGGGTGTGTGTGTATCTTTGTTTCAGGAAATGTGGGCTAGAGTGGTGGAAGGTATCTGAGGGAGGAGAGGAGGAACCTAAAAAGGAAAGACTTCAGGAGATAGGGAGCAACCCCATGACAGGATTAATCTTTAGAGAAACTTCTCAGTCCAAGGCTGACTCCAATCCAGCCTCATATTTTTTCCTTGAACCTCAGGTACTTATCCCTCAGGGATCTATGGATCTACTTCCCTTTTCAAAGCCATCCCTCTTGCTTCCTACCAAAGTTTCTTCCTTTGTTCACTGAGGGAACAAAATACTGCTTTACTTTCTCTCCTGTTTTACTGTGTCGGAAGCAAGCACACTATGCTTTGGAGATTTCCAGTGGTATTATTTGCTAGTAGCAGAAAACAGGAAGTTAACTGGACCCCTCCAAAATCCATGCCACTTTACTGGGGTCCTTCCGAGACCCCAAACTATATTTGGACAATGTGTAGGACAACGTTCTGGGGTCCTTCTCTTTTTCAGTTAGAGCTCAAAACTTTTAATGGCTTCTTTCTAAACACAAAGACTAAAGGAAGCTTTGTCAATATTTCAGAGGAAAAAAAGACTATGGTCACTTCATTACAGGAGCAGGTAAAGAGGCAGGGGCTCTGAGGGGAACTAGGATGTGATGGCTGTCACAAAATGAAATCAGGACAAAATCAGTGAGGAGGTAACAATGGGGTTGATTGGAGGATGGGGAAGGAGGTTGTCCCCTTTTCTTCCTCTCATTAATGCTTCTACCATCTCAGATTCTAGACTTCATTACAAAATGGGACACAGGGATAGATGGAGAGGGCATGTTGGGGAAAGGGCAATAGTATATCTCAGGCACCCATCAGACAAGAAGGAAGGAATTCTAGGAGCATGGAGAGAAGAGGAGGTCCTGTAGCAACATGTTGCTCCAATGACATGGCTGTTTTGTAGTGATTATGGAAGGTATCATAGTTGGAACTAGAAATGCCTGAATTCACGTCTTATCTCTGATACTAGTGGTGTGAACATGGATAAGTTATATCTTCATTTCTAAAATGCAGATAATGATACCTCTGATGCATCTCTTATCTAGTCAGTCCAAGGTTCCAATGAGATAACAAACATATGTAAAGTTCTTTGCAAACTTTTAAGTATGATGTAAATGCCTATTATTTTTATAAATAAAAGGCAAATCTTGGCTTGATATTAGGAAAAACTTCCTAATAATTTAAGCTTTCCAAAAGTGTAATAGAATGACTCAAGACATAATGAGGTTCCCCCTACCAAAGGTCTTCAAGCTATGGTTGAATGACCACCTGTTATGTATGGTATAAGATAGAGTACTTTGTTGAATCTAGGTTGGGCTAGATGGCTCCTGAAATCCCCACAAATCCTATGATTCTGTAAGAGACACACATGCATAGGGAACTGCCTATATTTGTCAATGGGCATAATAGAAGTATGGAAGATGTGCTAGCTGAAGCATACCAGAAGGAGCCAGGAAGGTCAAAGATGTCACCATTTGCTATTTTCCCAAATGAATGGACCACAGCCAGCCTGCAAGTTTCAAGAACAGTATAAATAGAATTTGAGAATTCTATTTGGGAAAGCTCTCCCATCTATTCAGATACCTGCATCTTCTAATAAAACAACACCTGGGCTATTCTTGAGACGTGAATATAGTCTCTATTATCACATTCTTCTGCAGAATGAAAACTAACAACTCTGAAAATCAGGAGAGAGGGGAAAAAAGAACTATAGGACACTATTTCAAATAAGACTTAGCAAAGGCAAGAAGGCAGATGGTCTACCAAAAAGCAAATATGTCCTGAAAACTTTGACTTCTCTGGCCAAATAAGAAGTTAATATTCTCACAAAAGGGAATAGAGAGACTTGGGTAGGTGTTTAGTTGTTTCCAGTCGCATCTGACTCTTTGTGACCCCGTTTGGGGTTTTGTTGGCATAGATACCAGAGACGTTTGCCATTTCCTTCTCTAGTTCATTTTACAGATGAAGAAATTGGGGCAACCAGGGTTAAGTGACATCCCCAGGGTCACACAGCTAGTGGCTGAGGACAAATTTAAACTCAATTCTTCCTGACTCCTGGCCAGCATTTTGTTCACTGTGCCACCTATCTGTCCCAAGAGAGACTTACAGGAAAGAAACAGTAAGCAAAAACATGATCTCTACCCTCAGATTCCATTATTCCTCCATTGTTGACATTTTCTACTCATGTGCATGTTTCTAGCCCAGGGCCCAAGTCAGGAGGAGTCAGGAAAACCAGTAGCACCCTGAAGCAAACTTGTCAAGATCTCCTCCGAACAAGAGAATGACTCTGGAGGTCAGGAGTCTCAAGGTAACCTTCAGCCCTGGGCATTCCCCATCTGGGTTTCAGTATCTTTGTCCTTCTGGTTGGAACCTACTCTTCCCAGGAAAAAAGTATATGCAAAAGGGAGAGTGAACCTCCTGGTTTGGGCCCCTCTTTTATGCTTGCTATGCTATAGTAAACATCCCTCTTAAGACTAAATAATGCCAAATGGTTGATTGCTAATATAGAAGTAACTGATGGGATGCCAGGAGGAGCACATTCAGGAGCAAGAGGGATTTCCAAAGTCTTAGTACCTTCTTAAACTTCAAACTCAACTCCACAGAGTTACTGGAAGGAAGGAATAATCAAACTGCTTTCTGGGGCCGGTGGGAATGGGAACACAAGCCCAGAGAGGGTGCTGCAGTAACAACTTACATTTGGTGCTTTCTCTACAACAAACCAGTGAGGTAGATAGGATATCCCTCCTCATCCATGTTTTCTTTTTTTTTTTTTTTGGAGGAAATTGGGGTTAAGTGACTTACCCAGGGTCATACAGCTAGTAAATGTCTGAGGTTGGATTTGAACTCAGGTTCTCCTGACTCTAGGGGCACTATTCTATCCATTTTGCCACCTAGCTGCTCCCCTCATCTCCATTTTCTATAGAGCTTTCTGCAGGTATGATGCAGTATCTATGCTGCTGTACTAGAGGAAAATGATTACCTGGAAAATTGAGAAAAGAGACAAGAAGAAAGAGGGTAAATGCTAAAGACATATTATCCCAACATCTTAGACTACAGAAGGATGTCTGCAGTTGGGTGATTGCAACTGGTTAACTGTATCAAAGGATTCAAAGGAGTCAACACTAAAACACCCCAAATAGGTTTAAAAAAAAAAATGGAACAATTGCCACATTGTTTCACTGAAAAAGTACCAGCATGTAATCCTGTAGGATATAATTTCCAGATATGATTAAACAATTTAGTAGTCTAAGAGGAAAAAAAAATAAGCAAAAAAGATTTTGGAAGAGATTACATTCAGAAACCTCCTGGAGCCTGACTTTAAAAGGCACCATTATCTATTTGTCCTGAAATGTTGTCATTCAGAAAGAAAACCCTCCCCCATTGTCGTCACAGGTTGGACATTTTATACAGCACATTGTTTCCCATGTGTTCAATGTTCATTCAATCCCCATTTAGGATAGAATGGAGTCCACAGTTCTAGAATTATACCATTCTTAAGTGTTCTAATCAGCAGAGGCCTCGGGGTTCATTTATACCTCATTTCTTCCTCCTAAGCCCTGACAAGTCAGGTAGTTTTAATATCAAAGGCAGTCTTTTTTTAAAAAAGTATATAATAATACTTACAGCTCTTGTTTAGAAAAGAGATTAGAAATCAGAAAAATATTTCAACATTAATTTGTCAGTCAATTGTAGTGTCAAGACATCCACTACCTTATCAGTCATGGCAACTCTCCCCAGGTCCCAGTCAATTCCAGCTCATTTTACTGATCTCATGTCCTCCGAAGTTGATACAAATCACTCCTGCATGGTGGTTGGCCTGCTTATCTTTTTTCAAAGAAGTGCTTGTTACAAGAAAACACTTAATATACGATACTTTCCAACTTCATTTGATGGCATCATTGTATGTCCCCTTTTAAAGGTACATTAACTTAGCAGACACAGTCCTAGCTTATCAAGAACACCATTATGAGGGGTGAGTCCTATAAACCAATATATATTAAATGGTACCCATGGGATCACTATTTAATTTGTCAAATATTTAGTAAGTATCTTCTCCACATAAGACACTGTGGTAGGTGCTGGGGATTGATACAAACATGGAGGGTAAAAAAAAGGCATCGGTCCTATCCTCATGAAGCTTACAATCTAATAGAAAAACTAGCAGCATACAAATAGATATAGTGCCAGATGCCAAGATCTGACAGCTCCAAAAGACTCACAGTGGAAAAAGCTGTCCACATCCAGAGGAAAATCTTTGGAGTCTGAATGCAGATGGAAGCAGACTATTCGCTCTCCTTTTCTTTTGTTGTTTTGTTTCTTCTTTCTCGTGGTTCCTCCCATTAGTTCTAATTCTTCTTTAAGTGACGACTAATGTGAAATATGTTTAATATGAATGCACAAAAGCAGAGGCTTGATCAGATTGCACACTGTCTTGGGGAGGGGGGAGGAAAGGGAGAGAGAGAACATTTAAAACTCAAAATCTTATGGAAATGAATGTTGAAAACTAAAAACAAATAAATACAATTTAAAAATATGAGAGGTAGTATACCTGACATAGAGTAAATGCTTAATAAATGCTTGTTAATTGATTAATATAAGCTCAAAAAGGATACCTAGACAACACTCTTAGAAAATATGAGGAGGGGGGCAGCTAGATGATGCAGTGAATAGAGCACCATACCTGAAATCAGGAGGACCTGAGTTCAAATTCGACCTCAGATACTTACTAGCCATGTGACCTTGGGCAAGTCACTTAACCCCAATTACCCTGCCTTCCCCCCTCCAAAAAAAAATGTGAGGAGGGAGAATCAAGGATATCTTCTTTAAATCTGGACTTTGAAGGAAAAAGAGTTCAATAGACTGAGATGTGCAGAAGGCTGCTTTTGCTGTTCATCCTTGATTTTGGAAGGGTGATATACCCAGGCAATCTGGGTCTGGTCTCTGAGAAAAAAGTGCTTCCTCTACACCCATAGTCTGTGTGCACTTCTCCCTCAGAGGGTGGCACCAGATTGTCTGGGTACATGGAAATGGGAGAGCACAGGACCAGGAAACAACTGGCAGGTCAGTTTTGCTGGAATAGAAGAAGGTGTGAAGAATACAGGATCAGTGTGAAATGCATTGTGTCAATCTGGAGAATTCCTCACTAATGCCTAATATTGGAGAGGAGACAAAAACGTTGTATTAGAGTGTAATATTTTTGTATTTCACCATGCAGATTGAAAATAGTAGCACATCTATGTGGCACCTGACAAGTGACAAAGTACTTTACATACATTATATGAGTTGAGCCTAACCAAAATTCAGTGAGATAGGTCGTTCCCCCACTTACTATTAACCCACTCCACACCCCCTTCAATGTCTTAGAAATCCTAGTTTCCTTTGAGGTTTATCTCAAAGGCCACCAGCTACAGGAGGCCTTTCCTGATATTCCTAATTGCTAGTGCTCTGTTTCAGAAATGTATTTATTTTGTACTTCCTTATATATGTACAGGTTTTCTCCTCTAGTAGAATGCAGGCTCCTTGAGCGCAGGGCTTTCACCTGTATATTTGTATCCCAGAAACTCATGCTGGCCTGTATACACAGTAGGTGCTTAATAAATACTTGTTTATTGGTTTATTTTCTAGATGGGGACACTGAGGTTCAGGGGAGTTAAATGCCTTGGGCATAGTCACAAAGTCAATTAATAGATGGGGCAGCTAAGTGTCAAAGTGGTCAGAGTGCTGAGCCTGGAGTCAGGAAGACTCCTCTTCCTTAGTTCAAATCTGGCCTCAGGCACTTACTAGCTGTGTGTCCCTGGGCAAATCACTTAACCCTATTTGCCTCAGTTTCCTCATCTGGAAAATGACCTGGAGAAAGAAATGGCAAAGCACTCAAGTGTCTTTGCCAAGAAAACCCCAAATGGGGTTACAAAGAGTAAGAAATGACCAAAAACAACAACAATAAATTAATAAATTTCAGAGCCAGAACTCAAGATCAGTTTCTTTAAGGTTAAGTCCAGTGCACTTTCCACTAAACCATGATGCCTGCCTCCCTCACTCCAGAGCCCTGTTCCCTTCTCCTTAACCAAAGCCCAGTGAGTGAATGGGAGGGAGGTGGCTGAGGCTCAAAGTGGGGAGACTGGGAAAATATTCCACTTCTTTTTGGGCCACCTCAAGCTCTGGCTGTCCTCATCTTACAGGCTGAGCTGTGTGAATGGAAGGAGACTGACTGCCAAGGAGATAGAGGCTATTCCCTTCATCTAGACTTGCTGTGACCTTAGTGCACCAAGGTGTGACTGCTTTGAAACCAAAGCCTGACCACAGCATAGCAATGCTGAGCAGGATGCCCCCCAGAGAACAAAGGATGAAAGAAATTAATCTAGAATGAGAAGAAATTAGTCTTCAAAAAAGTAAGCATCTTGATGAATTTTGACAGCAGACTGTCTGTCAACATTCATTGACCCTACACTGCTAAGGGTAGGAAGGGTTTGTAAAACTTGTAATTCAAAATAAAAGTTTTGAAAGCTGTCACAAGGTTATGTAGTATATGGGTTCTCTGCGGATCCTAATACCAGTTGGCTGGTGCAGGCACTTTGAGAGATAAATTACTTTTTGGGCCAGAAGGAATTTAGAAACTATTTGAGATACTTTTAAAAAACATATTTAGGATATACTGGTTGGTATTAATAGAAAGTTGATGCCAACTAATAATAGTAATTTAACTTTACATTTAACTTTAAAGAGGGATTTTCGTATAGTAAGCTCATGAGGTAGATTATTACAACACTGATAATAGATAACATTTATATAATGCCTTACACTTTTTTTCTCCACCATAGCCCAGCAAAGTAACTAGCAAAGTTTTGTTATTATTATTATCATGATATTACATGGCTCTTGACTCTGGAAATCAAAACAATGTTCTTTGCCATGAACCAGGGTGTGACAATGGGCTGCCAATGACCATTCCTTGCAGTTTCCAGAGAACTGGAAGTTCTCTTGCCTCATCTCTGCTCCCCTGGAGTTGTACTTCTTTCCCTCAGTACCAGTAGAATGCTAACTCTTTGAGGACAACAACTATCTTACTTTCCTATTTTTATCTCCAGGGTCTACCACAGTGCCACATTAGACACCAAATATCTATCTTTCTTCTTTCCTAATAGCTGAAATTTATTAATAACTATGTGTTCTCAGTGTGATTGGGGTGGCTAGGCAGCACAGTGAATAGAGCACCGGCTCTGGAGTCAGGACGACCTGAGTTCAAATCAGAACTTAGACATTTGACACACTTTCTAGCCATGTGACTTTGGGCAAGTCACTTAACCCCAATTGCCCTCCAAAAAGCAAAATAATAATAATAATAATGTGTTCTATATAATTATATTGCTACTATGTTAATAATTAACTAGGCTTAGATTATTACTATATTAATAATTAATCATGTTCCATGTTACCATCACACATTAACAATAATATATTCTATTACTGCTATATTACCAATTCTTTTATTATATTGCTACTATGTGATTGACTACTAATGATAATGCTTTTATTATATTACAATTATTACTAAATAATTGACAATGCTCTATATTATACATCACTCATATATACTTGAAAATTAATAATGCTTTATATTATTGCATAGCACTATAGAATAGTATTAATACTATTGACCTTAGGTTACTCTATAGGTTTTATATCTCAGTTACTTCCATTCTCATCATGAGAGTATAAGCTCCTTGATGAATGGATTTGTGTATCTAGTTTTACTAATTAGTATGACTAATCAATAATGTTTAATATATTATATTATGTTATTAGCAATTAATAATCCATTATATTATTATGTATTGTTATTGCTAATTACTACTAATTATTCATTGCCATTCATGTTTTATTGGGCAGCTAGGTGATACAGTGGACATAGTGCTGGGTCTAGAGTCAGGAAGACCTCTCTTCCTGAGTTCAAATCCAGCCTTAGACACTTCCTGGCTATGTGACCCTGAGCAAGTCACTTAATCCTGTTTTTGAATTTGTAAAATGAGCTAGAGAGGAAATGGTAAACCACTCCAGTGTCTTTGCCAAAAAACACCAACCCAAAATGGAGTCATAAAGGGTTCAGACAGGCCTGAAAAACAACAACAATGTGTTTTATTATATTGATACTATGTAATTAATAAATTAATGTTTTATATCACATATTGCTGAAATGTAATATTAATAATTATTTGTATTTTATGATATATTACTACTAGATATACCTAATAATTGATAATGCTTATATTATATATTACTGCTCTATTAATAATGATATTTCAAGGCTTACAAAGTACTTTATTTCCATTATCTCATTTGATCATTACAATAACTGGGAGCTAAGTACTGCAGTTATTATTATCCCCTTCTGATAGATGAAAAACCTGAAGGTCTTAGGTGAGGCCTCATGGTTAGTAAGTCTCAGAGTTGGGACAAAGGAGGTTCTTCTGACTCTTAAATCCAGTAGTTTTCCCCTTTTAAGCCAGGCTGCCTCTCCCTGATAGGTAGCTGAATTTTATTTTTCTAAAGCATTTGGAAATGAAAAGGTTGTGTGGGTAGAGGGGAGGAACTGCCCACCCAACATGAGAAATGTATGTCCTCTCTGTGCCAATGATTCTGTAGGAAAGATGACTATGTATGTGGTCAAGCCCCGATGATATGAAAGTTGACCAGAGTGATAGTAATTAAGATGCAGTTGGACATTTGGAAACCAGTAGATTAAAAAATTTTCACAGAGAGTAAAAAGAAGACAAATCACATATCCCTATAACATTTTAATTTAATTGAAATAAAAACTTTAGGACTGCACTGTCCTAAAGCTAAGGAGATTCATAATACACTAGGTTTTGCATTTTATCCCATCTCTCCCATCCCCTCTCACTGCCCCCCACAAAAAAAAAAAAAAAACAACCACCCAATAAATGAAATATCTTCTTAGGTCATTTCCAGTCCTAGATCTCAGAGACTAAGATTAATCTCTTTCTACTTGGGATAAAATGAGTCTAAGGATTCTTTTGTCTAGAGACAGGACATTTCCTAAGATCTCTATTGCCACCTACTGTTGGCTCACTTACTTACCTTAAATCCTATACTGGAAACTAAGAAGGGAAAACAAATTTGCTAAGAGCTTACTCTGAGTGCTGTGGCAGTAGGGATATGGGGAAATACACATTCAATTCAACAATTAGATAAATGCAAAGAATTGTTCTGAGCATTAGAGACACAAATCCAGTTGTCAAAGACTTTACACTCTCATGATGAGAATGGAAGCAAGTAGCTGGGACACAGACCCTGTAGGATGACCTGAGGTCAAAAGTGCCAGGAAAACCTGGGGGAAAAACTCTTTTTCAGATGAGGTGATTAGAAGAGACTCCATGGAGGTCACAGCTGAAATGAGTCTTTAATAAAGGGAGAAATATTGAGGGGATTTTCTTTCAGGATTGTTTTTGTTTTTCAGTAGTGTCTGACACTTCCTGACCCCCTGGGCCATAGCATGACAGTACTGTCCATGGGGTTTTCTTGGCAAAGATACTGGAGTGGTTTGCCATTTCCTTCTTTAGTGGATTAAGGCAAACTGAGGTTAAATCACTTGCCCAAGGTCACACAGCTACTGAGTATCTGAAATCAAACTTGAACTCAGATCTTTCTGATTCCAGGCTCAGAGCTCTATCCATTTGAGTTACCTAACTGCCTCCATGTCAGAATTAGAGAATTTCAATTAAAAACCAAAGGCAGAGATGGGAGAGGGCACTAGGAGAACTGGGCATAGTTCACTCCGGGTCCAAATCCCCCAGAGTGCTGAGTAACAGAAGGGGAATAGCATGAGATATGGCTGGAAAGATAGACTGAACATTGATTGGGAAAAGGATGAGTAGTTTATGTGGTAGACAATGGGGAACCATTGATTGTTGAATCATAATATTGTGCAGCTAAGAGGGAAGGAATGAAAGTCTGAAATTTAAATCTCTTCCAGTGATACTTCAAAGGTTTTTGAAGAGGGGAGTAACATAATTAGAGTCAGTGTATTAGGAACAGAATACTCTGAAGTAAATTGTGGAAGATCATGGTGATTTGATTATTCTGTGCCTGGTTCAGTGTTTTTTAGCGAGTTCAGCTAGCCACAACTTGGAGACTATTTACTGGACTGATGAAGTCAGGTTACTCTGACATGACATTCCATCCATGGTCCTACTTATTGAGATCCCTAAAAAGGGGGAACGGGAATTAGTGGAAAAAAGCACTACAAACCACCTATTAAATTTTTTTTTTTTTGCTTTTTGGAGGGGGGAGGGCAGGGCAATTGGGGTTAAGTGACTTGCCCAAGGTCACACAGCCAGTAAGTGTTAAATGTCTGAGGCTGGATTTGAATTCAGGTCCTGGTGACTTCAGGACCAGTGTTTCATTCACTGCACCACCTAGCCACCCCCACCTATTAAATTTTTGACCATTCTACTGTCCTCAGTTTCCTTATCTGTAAAATAAGTCAGAGAAGGAAATGGCAAACCATTTCAGCATCCTTGCCAAGAAAACCCCAAATGGGGTCACAAAGAGTAGGACATGACTGAAACAACCGAACAACAACTGGCATTACAGTCATTTGCCAATTATCTGTCCTAATTGGGATCAAGGAAAGAATGAGTAATTGGAATCCACAGGTGGTCACCAAAGCTGATTTTTAGTTACCATTTTAGCTATCAAACCTTTCACTAGCTACTAATAAGCAGCAATTGGGCTAAATTTAGTTTTATCTCCTTTTTCTCCACCTAGTACAATGCATTATTTATAATAAGCACTTATTGAATGTTTGTTGAATGATTCAATCCATACTCTTTCTGGCAGAGTTACAATAAGCCTCTAGATAGTATTCCCAAATCTCTACAGGTAAGGAAGTTAAATACTAAACTTAGATAATCCACACAGTAATTAATCAACCCCTATCCCTATCCTCATTTAACCTCTGTCTACCTAATCCATTGGAAAAGGAAATGGCAAACTACTCCAGTACCTTTGCCAAGAAAATCCCATGTATTGGGGTTTTGTATTGACATGGGTGGTGCATGAGTCATGAAGAGTCCCACACAACTAAACACAATATCCCCATCATAGGAAATGTGTTGCTAATCCAGCAAAACTGACCCTTTGACTTTTTTATGCAGTTGGAAGCCTAAACCTTAAATGATCACTAGCCACCATGACTTGCATTCAAATCACAAGCTGACCAGAATGTCTGTTACTGTCTCAATTACAGTGTCAATCATGGTATTTCACTGAGGATTTTTTACAGCTACAATTTGTGAGTGGCAGCTGGGAATGAAGGATAGTCTTGAAGTCAGAAAAATCTGGGTTCAAGTTCTGTCTATGATACATACTATGTGACCATGGGCAGATCACTTAGCCACTCAGTGGCCTAGTAACTCAAAGACCATGATTATAAAGTGATGTGAGTTTCTATACCTTATAACCACAGTGAGAAGCAATATGGTATAGTGGATATGGGACTGGACCAGTACTACTTACTAGCCATGTGACCTTGGGTAATTCACTTAACTGCTTCCTACCTCAATTTCCTCATCTGTTTTTTTTTGGGGGGGGGAGGGATGGATTTTAATTTTTAAATAGTATTTTGTTTTTTCCCAATTATATATCAAGACAATTTTTAGCATTCATTTTTATAAGATTTTGAGCTCCAAATTTTTCTCCCTTCCTTGCTCCCCTCCCCTCTTTCAAAAAAGGTAGACAATTTGATATAGGTTATATATGTGCAATTATGTAAAACATATTTCCAAATTAGTCACAGTTGTGAGAGAAGAAACAGATCAAAAGAAAAAAAAACATGAAAAAATAAAGCAAGTGAAAAAAATATGTTTTGATCTGCATTCAGAGTCCATTAGTTCTTTACCTAGATGTGAATAGCATTTTCCATTCTGAGTCCCTTTGTACTTGTCTTGGGTCACTGTGTTACTGTGAAGAGCTAAGTCTGATCATCAGGTGATGTTGCTGATACTGCATACAATGGTTTCCTGCTTCTGCCCATTTCACTTTACATCAGTTCATACAAGTCTTTCTAGGTTTTTCTGAAATCTGCTCATCATTTCTTATGGAACAATAGTATTCCATTACATTCATATACCATACCTTGTCTATGCCCAATTGATAGGCATCCCCTCAATTTCCAATATTTTGCCACAATGAAAAGGGCTGCTATAAAGATTTTTGCACATGTCGTTCCTTCTCCCTTTTTAATGATCTTTTGGGGATACAGCCCTATAATGGGAATGGGAATTTGAAGATCTTCCCTGCCCCTTAATAGATCTAGGGGGGGGGGAGTTTGAAGACCTTCCCTGCTGTGAAGATAAACTCTGCCCCCTAGGACACAGGAAGCCAGTAGAGAATAAGTCTGATAGTTGGAGACAGTTGGAGAAAGTTGGGGACAGGGGAGCTTAGGCAAGGAGATAGAGAGGTTTGTGAGTAAATATTGATCTTGTATTGATTTGTGGGAAGGCTAAAGTATGCTATGCCTCTCAGCATTATTGTGGCTTCTCAATATCTTTGGTACTATGATGGAATTGGCTTACTGGTTTGGGGATTCAGTCTTCTGGTGTCTAAATAAATCCTTGAACTTCATCCTCTATCTGGAGAGTCTGGCATATTTTGTGATCGAATGCCATGCAATAGTCATATTCACGGTCTCTATTGTGATTGTGGGCACTGTAAATATTGCATTGGCGCTACAAGCCCTAGTAATGGTATTGCCTGATCAAAGGGTATGCACAGTTTTATAGCCTTTTGGGCATTGTTCCAAACTGCTCTCCAGAGTGGTTGAGTTTCCTCATCTGTTAAAGAAGACAGTTGGACTTGACAGCTTTCTACCTCTAAATCTTTTATTCTAAGTCAGAGATCAGGCTTAACCTTCTCGGGCCCCCCCCCCAAAAAAAAAAAAAAATCTGACTTGCCTAGAATATCACTGGAAGATATTTAAATTTCAGACTTCCCATTCTATCCTTCTTAGCTCCACAATTTTATGATTCAACAATCAGTACCCTGATGATAAGAAAAGACAAGAGATTCAGAGATGTATTTTAAGTATTGAGGATGGTGCGTAGCGGTGAACAGAGGAAGAGTCTAACATTTTCTTGAAGAGCTATTTACATATTATTCTGTTCCTCTGTAACTGTCACAGCTCATAAAATACATGACATGTTATCAAATATAAAGACTCACCAAAGCAATAGCTTAAAGTCTTGTATGATGGGGAGAGAAGCAAGAGACTTAGATTCTAGCCTTTGCTCTGTCACTAATTAGTTTAATAACCTAGGCCAAGTTGTATGACCTCTCTGAGCCTAAGTTTTCTCATATGCAAAATAAAATTCCCTTCCAGCTCAAAAATTCTAACATTCTTAAATTCTTTAAATTTTTTTTTCTGGGGAGGGGGTGAATGTAATTATACATATATATATATATGTGTGTGTGTGTGTGTGTATGTATATATATACATATTTTTTGAAAAAAATCTAATTTAAAGCTATAATTGTTTCAACCCAATTATAGAATCATATAGGGCCAGGAGAGGGCTCCAAAGGTCATTTAGGTCACCCTTCAGATACAGTGATTAAATCCTCCTAGAGGAAAAAAAAATGTTTTTATTAAAGGTCTTTGGAAAAAGGATTTTTCTATTTTTAAAAAATATCACCAGGGTGTAAAAAAAAAGGAAGCAGGAGCCTCAGATAAGTCAGACAGGATTGGAACTACCACCATTAAATGTGAATTATAAAAAAACAAACAAAGGAAATATAAACAGACTGTACATAACCCAAGCTCACACTTTTATATACAATGACTTTGTATGTTAAAATTTTCATGTTTGTTTATTGAGTTCATAATAAAAGACAAAAAATTTTAATCACCTGACTGCTATAAAGAAAGCAAACACTGTCCTGTCTTACAGCATTTGCTATGCTGTCAAATGTGAGGGGCAGAGAAAGCACATAGGAAAATCAGTCCCTTGTCCCCTCCCTACCTTTTCACCCTTTTTTCCAGTTGTCTCATACCCCCTTCTTTTTGGGTGTCTTAATTGTCTCCAACTGTAGGCTATAGTTTCATCTTACAGTCTAAATTTAATTCTGTAATGGTCAGACCTGGCCCTATAGCCATGTAGAATGAGTATGGGCAAAACTGGTCTCAGGCATAGATAGGAAGAGTAGGTGGTGACTCCTGTGGTATAATTTGAGGGTCACTTCATGGTTTTCTCTGCTCCAAAATAAACCCCCCTGCCCCCATTTGCTATAGCATTTGAAAATCCATAGATAAAGATTTATTTCTTTGGGTTAAAGCAGTGTCTTTTAAAATACAAATTGAGCTGGGAGTAAGGGGTTGTTTTATTACAGCTCTTTACAAAGCACATAATGCTTTATGTGTTTTACTTTTTGGATCCTGACAACCATTCCAAATCAGAACAATGCAAGTATTATTAATCTCACCTTACAGAGTTAGAAATTGAGTCTCAGAAGTGAGGGGACTGCCCCATGGTCACAAAGTTAACAAGGATCCTCAAATCCAGATCTTTGGATTTCTTGTGCCTTCTCTACTACACAGAGTTGAATATTAAGTCTGCATCAGGTGTTTTCACAGCTAGCTAAATAGAGGGGCTGAAGGAATCAGTTTTAATGGAAGGGAGGAAGCAAATGTAATTAAGGAGAATTAGATAAAAATGCCCAGGGAGGGAATGCCTGGATCTCATGCTGACATGGGAGGCTCCGAGCCATTGGGGAATAACCCAAATGCCAGGTGGGACTGCAGGAAGGGAATGAAAAAAAAAACACAGAAAGGAGAGATGGAAGGGAGCTGATATCTTTGTCCTACTTCCTCCTTTGGCCTGTGACAGGTTCTGGATACCATTCTTTTACAATCTGGAAAGTGAATTTCTCTTCTAACATAAAGACTAAGAACATAGGGCTGCACCAGAGTGTTCTGGAGGCTTACAGAACCACTAAATGATAGGGCTGAACACATGGTCCAACCCACTGCCAAAGCGTGCAAAAAACTTTTAAAACTATCACCGTAAGAATTAGATTGGAGCAAATGGAAGCTAATGACTTTATGAGAAATCAAGATGCTGTTAAACAGATCCAAACAAATGAAAGAATAGAAGGCAATGTGAAATATCTCATGGGAAAAACCACTGACCTGGAAAATAGATCCAGGAGAGATAATTTAAAAATTATTGGACTGCCTGAGAGCCATGACCAAAGTAAGAGCCTGGAAAGCATCCTCCAGGAAGTTCTCAAAGAAAACTGCCCTGATGTTTTAGAACGAGAGGGAAAAATAGAGGTTGAAAGAATCCACCAATCACCTCCTGAAAAAGATCCCAAAAAGAAAACTCCTAGGAATATTATAGCCAGGTTCCAGAATTCCCAGATTAAGGAGAGAATATTACAAGCAGCCAGGAAGAAACAATTTGAATATTGTGGAAACACAATCAGGATAACCCAGGATCTGGCAGCTTCTACACTGAGGGATCGAAGGGCCTGGAATGTGATATTCCAGAGGTCAAGGGAGCTGGGATTAAAACTAAGAGTCACCTACCCAGCAAAACTGAGTATCCTGTTTCAGGGGAAAATATGGTCATTCAGTGGAATACAGGACTTTCAAGCATTCTTGCTGAAAAAAACCAGAGTTGAATAGAAAATTTGACATTCAGATACAAGAAGCAAGAGAAGCATGAGAAGGTAAACAGGGAAAAGAAATCATAAGGAACTTATCAAAGTTGAACTATTTTTTTTTTAAAAGCAATTGGGGTTGAGTGGCTTGCTCGGGGTTGCACGGCCAGTTGTTGTTTCTGGGTGTGGTGCTGAGTGTCTGGGCCGGATTTGATCCGGGTCGTCCCGGCACTGGGGCCGGTGCTCTTGCTCGCTGAGCCACCTGGCCAAAGTTGAACTATTAACATTCCTACATGGAAAAACAATAATTGTAACTTATGAAACTCTTCTCAGTAGTTGAAGGGATTAGAAATATATATATATATGTGTGTGTGTCTTTATATGAGGGTATGCGGGCATATGAATACATATGTGAATGTGTGTATATATGTTTACAGGTATACATAGATAGAGGGCACGGGACCAATTTAACAGGAAGGGATGATACTTAAAAGGTGAAATTAAGAGGTGAGAGGAATATAATGAGAGGAGATGGGGAGAGACAGAGTGGGGCAAACTATCTCATACAGAAGAGGCAAGGGAAAATGGTTACAATGGAGGGGAAGAATAGGAAGACAAAAGGGAATGGGTCAACCTTATTCCTATTGAATCTGGCTTGAGGAGGGAGGGAAATACACACTAAATAGGGGATCTCACCCTCCAGGAGAATAGGGGGGAAGGGGATGTGAGGGGGGATGATGGAAGGGAGGGCAGGCTGGGGGGAGGGAAGTTGGAAGCACCCACTTGTGAAAAGGGACAGGATCAAAGTAGAGAATAGAACAAGTGGGAGGTGGGATAGGAGGGAGGGAAATATAGTCAGTCTTTTACAATACATCTACTATGTTATTGTTTTGCATTAGCCGCACATGTACAACCTATACTGAACTGCTTGTCTCCCCAGTGGGGGTGGGTGGCAGGGGGGGAAGGGAATGAATCTGGAATTGAAAGTTTTAAAATCAAATATTCAAATATATATGTGTGTGTATATATATATATATATACTATTATTAGTACCATCTTACATGTTATTAAGAAAAAAAAAAGATATACAGGCACTGAAGCATAGAGAGATCCACTGGAAAAGTTGAAACGGGTATGGGAGAAAATATGGGAGAGAGCAGATTGGAGGTGGGGATATCATGTGGGACTGCTGTTTTGGGGGGATGGGCGGGGGAAAAACGGAGAAAATTTGTAACTCAAAATCTGGTGGAAACGAATGATGTAAATCAGAAGTTAATACAGCATTAAAAAAAAACCTATCACCATACATGCTACTTATCAGCTACCTACGTGTGAATATCTCTGTTATGCTCATAGTGCAATTTTTTTCCCATTCCGGCAGCATCTCCTCAGCTGTCACTTAGTATATTGCCAGTTTTCCTTTACCTACCTACTATCAGATATGTGGCTGGGGAAAGCAAACCTGTTTAAATGTTATTTTAAACAAAATTGGGGAGGTAAATAAGCTGTGTCTCCTCCTAAAATCAATGAGCATTCTATTTTAATGTCTAACACAACTGATTTGGGGATTATCAGTTGCTTATTACTTTGGGCAGCTAGGTGGTACACTGGGTAGAGTGCTGGGT
The DNA here is from genome assembly GCF_028583685.1 of Petaurus breviceps papuanus. Taxonomy (NCBI): domain Eukaryota; kingdom Metazoa; phylum Chordata; class Mammalia; order Diprotodontia; family Petauridae; genus Petaurus; species Petaurus breviceps. The sequence continues at coordinate 19,866,125 of NW_027185712.1, forward strand.
CTGGAGTCAGGAAAACCCAAGTCAATCTGGTCTCAGATAAGTACTAGACATATGAGTGGAGGCAAATCACTTAACCTCAATTTTCTCTTCTGTAAAATGGAGATAATAACAGCACCTACCTTACAGGGTTGTTGTAAGGATCAGATGAAATAAGTGCCTGAGTGTAGAAGGTGCTATGTAAATGTAAATAATATTGTTATTATTTCCCCTTAACCTGGCTTTCTTCCTTTCCTGCTGATTTTAAGAAGTAGATGTCTCTATAGTTCTTTTTTTTTTTGCTGGGGAGAAGGCTGGGCAGTTGGGGTTAAGTGACTTGCCCAAGGTCACACAGCTAGTAAGTTTTAAGTGTCTGAATTCAGATTTGAACCCAGGTCCTCCTCACTCCAGGGCCAGTCCTCTATTCATGGCGCAACCTAGCCGCCCTGTACATATATTTTTAAATCGAGAATAGAGCTTCTTTGCTGCAGCTTGAAATCCTTCCTCAGCCCCTTCCTTTCTTTACTGAGAACCATCAGGAAGAAGAGGTAAATACAGATGCTGCCCACTCTTCTCCCCCCAACATCCCCTCAATGTATCTGAGCTTGCTCTTCAAACCCCTCCAATCCTGTCCTAACAGCTAAAGGTTTTGACATCTTCTCATAAGGCATGTTATCCTGGCTCCTCTTGCCTGCTTTCTGAGATGACAATCTCATTACAACAGCATAAAAATGGCACTGTAATGAATTCCGGAGCCATAGTGGCACCAGATGGGGCCAATGTAATTGGTACTCCAATGGACAACAAATACGGAGCCAGCCATCACTAATGCATCTGGCTACTTAGATTCCTTCATGTTTTAAGGCCTCTCAAACTCACATTTTCAGAGCAAAGAGTTGACTAACAGACCAGCTCCCTCACTGTGAGTGGAAGATTTTCAAAAGTACAAAAACATGCCCATTTCTCTTGGGGAATCCACCAATTTTAGTCTCCTGTGGTAGGCACTTAGTACACAAAGCAGAGAGATCCACAGGCTCTGTTCTTATTTGGGTTTGCTCTATTATCCTGATTCCTTGGTCAACAAGACTCAGTGTAAGAAATACCAGTGTCCAGGGAGGATGCCTCCTTAGGTCAGGCTTTGTTGTAGAGATTCAAAAATGTCTGGAGACAGACTGATGGGACTATTAAGGCAATTAGGTGACATAGCTATTTGCTGATGATCCATAATTGATAACTATCACTCTTCATTATATTTTGTGTGACTTAAAATTGTTTACTGGAGGAAGAAGGTCTATACCTTAAACAAGTTTTCAGTAAAGTTCATTTCCTTTTCATCTTCTGACTTTCGAGGCTTGGAAAATTTTTGTATAAATCTCAATAATGATTAAAATATTGTGGAGGTTGGGTGGTTCAGAAACCAGAGAAGACTATGGTGACCCCCACAGAGCATCTTATTCTCCCATAATGATTACTTGTTGAGAATTCTAGGCTACTGGGTTACTCACTGAGTAATCCTGGACAAATAGCTTTCTCTCTCTTACCAAAACAGTAGCTAGGTATGGTGGAATGGCGTTATCGTGAATTGTGGACCAGACAGCTTGGTTTATGGGAATCTCACAAGAGACAAATGAAACTGGAATCACAAAATCATGGAATCTTAGAAAAGGAGGTCTAGATCAGTGGGTTGGGAAGAAATGGAGTCCTGGCTCTACTTTTAGTTTTACTACTAAGCAGCTTTGGGACCTCAAGCAAGAAATTTTACTTCTCTGGTCATTCATTAGCTTCATCCTCTATAAAATGAAGGGTTCAGATAAGGCAATCTGAAAGTTCCTTTCCAGCTTCTATACACATTTATTACTTTGAAATACATACAATAACTTGAACTAAATACTCCCAGAAGGTTGCCAAGTATGGATTCCATAGTCTGTTTTAATAAATAGATGAAATTCATGTGTAAATTATTTGTATATGCTAATATTGTTCTGTGTTTTTGACTCTTCATGACCCCATTTTGGGGCTTTTTTTTGCTTTTTGGAGGGCAATTGGGGTTAAGTTACTTGCCCAAAATCACACGGCTAGTAAGTGTGTTAAGTGTCTGAGGCCAGATTTCAATTCAGGTCCTCCTGACTCCAGGGCTGGTGCTCTATTCACCATGCCACCTAGCCGCCCCAATTTTGGGGCTTTTTAAAAACATTTATTTCTTTTCTTTTGGCAGTGGGAGGACAGGGCAATTGGGGTTAGGTGACTTGCCCAAGGTCACATGGCTAGTAAGTGTTAAGTGTCTGAGGCCAAATTTGAACTCAAGTCCTCCTGACTCCAGAGTAGGTGCTCTATTCACCTAGCCACTCCTGAGGCTTTCTTGACAAAGATACTGGAGTAGTTTACCATCTCCTCATTTTATAGATGAGGAACTGAGTCAGACAGGGTTAAGTGACTTGCCCAGGGTCATACAAATAGTAAGTGTTTGAGGTCAGATTTGAACTCACGAAGATGAATCTCCTTGACTCTAAGTCCAGTGCTCTATCCACTGTTCCGCCTACCTGCATGTGCAAATAAATTCTGTTAGAATACTTGGGAAAATACCTTGGTTTAAAAAAAATAATTTATTTTTAAGGTTTTTTTTTGCCTTTTATTTTGGAAGGCAATTGGAGTTATATTTTTAAGTTTTCAACATTCACTTCCATAAGATTTTGAGTTCCAAATTTTCTGCCCTTCTCTTCCCTTTCCCCACTCCAAGACAGGGTACAATCTGACATAGACTCTCTCTATATCTATATCTACATATTTTTTCATATTAAGCATATTTTCACATTAGTCATGTTGTAAAGAAAAATTAGAACCAATGGGAGGAACCACAAGAAAGAAGAAACAAATAAGCAAAAAAGAGAGCAAATAGGGGCGGCCAGGTAGCACAGCAAGTAAGAGCACCGGCCCCAGAGTCGGGATGACCTGGGATCAAATCTGGGCTCAGACACTTAGCACCCACCCAGAAACACCTGGTCGTGTAACCTTGAGCAAGTTACTTAACCCCTATTTCTTATAAAAAAAAAAAAGAGAGAGAGAGCAAATAGTGTGCTTTGATCTGCATTCAGCCTCCATAGTTCCTTTTCTGGATGTGGATGACATTTTCCATCATGAGGCTTTTGGAGAACAACATATTTTCTAAAGAAGTTCTATGATTTGAACCAACTGCACAAAGCAATCTTATTTTCACTATTAATTTCCTTTGTAAACCATTTATTTATCACAAACATAAAGGTAAATTTCTGCCCAAATCAGGTCAAATGAAAACAAACCTTAATTTAGAGAAGTCTATAGTAATAAAATGAGGTTTTACAGTAAAGGCATAATCTCAGCTTCCTCAGTTGTAAAATGAAAGTAGTAGAAAGGCATGTCTTTCAAAGTGTGGAAGTGTTTCAGTTCTGCCTACCATATGAACACCTAGATGATATGATATGGAATATTTCAGGAGCTCTGCCTTAAATAGTGTGGACACCTTAATGTTAGTCAGATGTGAACTAAAAGTCAACAGCCAATTCATTTTCACTTTGCAAAAATGAAAGTATTTTAAAAGGTGATCACTAAGAATCAAAGTACAGATAAAAAAGAATTTGTTCAGGGTTTACTTGTGATATAAAGTTCCAATAGCTGTGAATGACCCACTCCATCGGAGAACTAGTAAAATTAATGTATAGTCTTCTAGGTTATACATCTAAAGCTCTTTGTTAGTTTAGTTAAATAATTTCTGTCTCCCTTATAGCAGAGTAAGTAAAAAGGTACCATTTCCACTGATTTCCTGGATCTTACATGTCAAATCAAGAATCCAACTGAACTAAACATTTCCCATCCTCATATTATCTTGATGTGTCCCTGAAATAACCATTTCTATCAGATGAAAATAAAATTAATATTTCCATGCTAATTCTATCCATAACACTCTACTTTTTTCATTCCTCAAATTCATTCATTCATCCATTCATCATACATTTGTTAATGCCTGTTGTGTGAAGAAGACTGTGTTAGGTTTTGGAGGAGATTGGATATTTACATAAGACACTTCCTGCCCTCATGGAGCTTGCCCTCTTGACATTTCAGCAGCATTGAGTACTGTTAATCACCTCCTTCCAGATATTCACTCCTTCGGATTTCTGTGATGCTTTCTCATTCGTGGTTCTCCTCCCACCTTGCTGGCTCCTTTTCCTCAATCTCATTGGTTGGATCTTTATCCACATTCATAACTGCAGATGTAACTGAGGGTAAGAAGTGTTTCTTTTTTGTCTCCATATCATTAGTGTCTAGCAAAGCTCTTGGCACATTGTAGGCATGTTGAATGAATAAGTGCATTCAAATGTAAGATTTGAGAGAATAATAAATCATATCTTTAAAAAATCTAGTTTAGCACCATTTAGCAAATGGCCTGCCTTAAGTCAGTATCAGTTTCTCCGTTTGTAGAATAAAGACAAGACGCCATGGTCCTAGTAGTATTGTTGTAATGCTCAAATTAGATAATGTATATAATATGCTCAAAGCACTACATAAATATAGCCTATTTTCTACTTAGTTTGGAGGACAGCTAAGTGGGCAGTGCATAGAGTGCTGGGCATGGAGTCAGGAAGACTCATCTTCATGAGTTGAAATCTTTTTAAACATGTGTTTAGTGGAAAACCAAACTCATGATTTTATAGTCATGCTTTGTAAATCAGTCCAATGTGGCTATGTGTAGGCAGCCAGGATAGAACACTGGGCTTAGAATCAGGAAGACTCATCTTCATGAGTTTTAATCTGACCTCCAACATTTACAAGCTGTGTGACCCTGGGCAAGTCACTTAACCGTATTTGCCTCAGTTTCTTCATCTGTAAAATGAGCCTTAGAAGGAAATGGCAAACCCCTCCAGGATCTTTACCAAGAAGATCCCAAATGGGGTCAGGAAGAGTCAGAAATGACTCAATTCCCACGAACAACATTTCCCATGGACTAATGAACTCAATATTAGGAGTAATGGAGGCGATAAATGGAACCTCAAACAACTTAAATATCCATCGCAGATACACTGAAAGCCTCCAAGATCATCCAAACCCAGTCACATCACTTTATTGGCAAAACAGGATAAGAACTTGCATCATTTAAGAAATCATAATAATTTAATTGGAATTTGGACAATTAGTAAAGAAATAGGAAAACAATCTCATCCACCAGTCAGGGGATTTGGGGTTCATCTCCAAGCAAGTAGCCTGAGGGAGGCGCAGAAACCAATGCCAAGAAACTCCTGCATTGTGATGAGGAAGGCATCCCTGAGGCTCTGCTACAGCCCAAGACAGGAGGCTGGAGGCGGCACCCGCTGCTTTGTAACCAGGTCAGTCTCAGTGGGAGGCGCTCTTCCACGGTTTGCTTCAGCTTTCTCTCAGCTGACACTGAGAAAGCACCCTGCCTGGGCTCTTTGTGCATCCTCCACATGGTGCCAGGCTCGACCGTCTCCAGTCTCTGGACTTGGCACATGGCTCTTCATTTTCAGCAGCCTTGGAACATGATGGGACTCCCTGGACTCCCAGTTATTTCTCCATGCAAATCACTTTCTTCTTCTTCCTTTTGCCTTTCTTTGTCCCAGGATGGAATGTCCAGGCTGCCCAGTCAGGGGATTTCTTTCAGGATTTGGAAATCTAATTAGACCTGTCCTATGACCTAGAGCATCTTGAGAAATGGAGTTCCTTTGATCAGATGGAGGTCCCTTGCATAAATACTAGTTGTAATTGACTTGTGGTCTATTTCCCTTATTTATAGGTGAGAAATAATCACAGTAATACCTAATATGTATGTAGCACTTAGTAAATGCCAAGCATTGTGCTAAGTAAGTGCTTTGCAATTATTATCTCATTTGGTCTTCATAACAACCCTGAGAAGTAGGTGCTATTATTATCCCCATTTGACAGATGGGAAAACAGAGGCAAATAAAGAGTGACTTGTCCTGTATCACATGGCTAGTAAGTATCTGAGGCTGGATTTGAATTCAGTTCTTAATGACTCTAGTCCCAGCACTCTAACAACTGTAGCTACCCCAAAGTCTAGGTTGGTTATATGACTTATCCAAGGTCATACAACTAGTGACTAAGCTAGTAATTAAACCCAGGTTTCCTGACTACAATTCAACGCTCTTTCTCCTATGCCGTGCTGCTTCCTATTCCAATTTAGAATAAAAAAACTAAGAGGGCAAAGAAATGAGTGGCTTGAGTTTAGTGATAAGGATAACCAAAACAGGTAGGCACCTTTCCTGCAATTTACAATCTTAGAGAGTTGCTTAGAGCACTTAGAAGTTGAATGATTTGACTAGGCTCATATAGTCAGCACAAGTCAGAGGTCAGACTCAAAGCCAGGTCCTCCTGACCTCAAAGTTAGCCCTCTGTTCTTTATTCTATCCAGGACTAGCTGGTAGTGCGGCGGATGGAGTTCTGGGTCTGGTATCAGGAAGACCTGAGGTCAAATCCAGCCTCAGACAATCACTAGCTCTGTGACCCTCGGCAAGTCATTTAACCTTGGATAGCTGCAGTTTCCTCAACTGTACAATGGGGACCTCCCTTGGAGCATTGTGAGGATCAAATGAGATCATATTCGTAAAAAACAAAAATGCCTGGCACATAGTTGGTACTACATACGTATTCCCTTCTCCCTACTCTAAACTGTCCTTTTCTCTTAAATTTATATTGGGAATGATTTCTTCTCAGAATTTAAAGGTAATATTCTAGCAATAATGACACAATGAATTTTATTTTATTTTTAAATTTTTTTTGCCTTTTTTGGAGGGGGTAAGGCAGGGCAATTGGGGTTAAGTGACTTGCCCAAGGTCACACACTAGTAAGTGTTAAGTGTCTGAGGCCAGCTTTGAACTCGGGTCCTCCTGATTCCAGGGCCAGTGCTCTATTCACTGTACCACCTAGCTGCCCCTAAAATGAATTTTAGAGAAAGTAAAAATTAAAAATTTTAGCAATTACTCCATGGTTTATAGGACCATCTGTTATCTTCTATTCTAGATCAAGGATTTGGATTATTATAGCAAGGTAAATAGGAAGGAAATTCAGAGAGAAAAAAATTCATGCCAATAGGATTTTTAAAAGATAGTGGTGGTCAAAAAGGCAAGATATAAACTTTTAACATGGAGGTGCTGAAATTTTTCTTTCACCCCTAAGAATCATAGTCAATTTAAATTTTTTTTTGGGGGGGTGGGTAGGAAAACTATGCAGAGCACATGATTTCCTACACAATATTAAAAACCCCAAAGATATATTTAATCAGATTTGTGTCTATTAATTTAGAAGCATTTGGGGAATTAAAATCTAAAACAGAGCCCTCCAAGGAATTTGAGTGCTTTGAAAAATAATATGTATATTATGGCTGAATGCTCCCCTATTCAATATAGCCTCTGTCTGTATCTTAGCTCTCTTAGGCACTGGCCCCAGACTAATTTGCCTTTGTTGGATGCTAGATGACAGCTGTGTCTATAAGCATGAAATGAGTGGATTGTCCCTCAGCCCATTCAATGATTTTAACCACTTAAGATAATCTACTTGGTTGCCTCATAATCCAGCACTAACAATAGTTATGGGTGGTAAAGGCCAAAAGGATCCTAGCATTCCTGCTGTGATACACCTTAGGAGTTGTGATTATCATTGGAATTACTAATGTTCTTCTTCCCTTCATGGGAAGAAGGTAATCTGATTTTCAAAAGACAACCACAACTTTTTGTTACCGAGAATCACTATTTGTTAAACCACAAGATGTCTACCTGTCCATCACTGAACTAGAATACTAGTAAATAAAAATATTTTATACCATTATTACCATTTGAGGGCAAAAAACTAAACTATATGTATAGTCACACTGACAAGGCCTATTAACTTCCACCTCCACAGTATCTTTTCTCTGCTGCTTCTCATTCAGTCTAGGCCAGGCCCCCATCACTCCTCACCTGGACTGTTTAAGAATACCTTGACTGATTTCCCTTACTCCAGTCTTTCCTTTCTTCAATCTATCCTCCATGCAACTAGTTACAGCATAGGTCTGACCATGTCATTCCCCTCCTCAAAGACCTTCAGCAACTCCTCTTTGCTAGAAGAATAAAATATATACTCAAAAGCTGCCATTTAATCCCCTCTTCAAATCTCTAAACTACCTTTTCATATTTATTTCATACCAACTTCCTTCATTAATTCTATATTCAAACAAATCCCAACTACTTACAGGCTATTCCCTGAATTCTCCACCCCCCTCACCTGCTCCTGTGTATTCATTCATCCTTTCCCCACCTATGCCTGGTATAGACTGTCTCATCTGCCCTCTCTGGATGCTTATCTCCTTTCAAGGTTCAGCTCAGGTGCTACAACCCCTCCCCCAACCCCTCTGTTGTTAATGATCTCTTCCTTTTCAAATTACCTTTTATTTACTTACATGTTAATACATTCTATTTTCTCCCTAGCCCTTGCCTTAAGTAGAATGTGAACTCTTTGAATTTGGGGACTGTTTTGTTTCTGTATCCCTTGCACCTAGCACTTATGAATAAAAAAGGTTGAATTTGGCTGAATTAACCAAAGCACAATATACTGTATCATTTCTTCTCTCCTCTTCCCCACAAATACTATGGAAGACTTTGTGCTTATCTTAATATGGCTATTTGGGCTTCCTGCATATTCCCCCCTCTTCATATTACTATTTGCTGATATTCAGGAAAGCTATATATTTTTGAAAATGAAAGCCAGATATAATTACTTATGTTTTAATTTTTAATGGGAGGTGGTGTGTCATAGAGCATAGAGTATTGGCTTTGGGGCCAGTAGGATTCAAATTCAAATTCTATCTTTGACATGTACTGGCTGTGTGACTTCCAGTGTTCCAGACAACTTTCTGAGACCAATAAGGTGTTGTGAAAAGACTATTTAAATAAACAGAAGAAATTCATTACTAATTGTTCCCTACACTAATATAATCATAGTCCTTATCATCTCTATCTTAATTTTTAAAATGGGATTACAGAAGGTAGGACCATAGATTTGGACTCAGAAGGCCCTCTGCTCTCAATTTTTCATTTTATTGAGGAAGAAACTGAAGTGATTTGCCCAAGATTACAAAGATTATATGTGTAATTGGGGTTTAGGGTCAACCATTCCACATATAACCTAGGTAAGGTGATCATCCCTTTCTCTATCTGCTACTGTCCCATTTTCCTTATACATTCTTATCCTGGGTCTAAAGTATTCAAAGTGTATGTTTTGATAATTCCTTATTAATTGCTAAAATTGCAACATCTCACTAGTCAGTTAATTCTGAGCTACATCTCAGCTTATTAAATATTATTTATTTCAAAAACTACAGGAACCTCTTTTCCTATAAATAAGCTTTTGTTCATCTCTCTAAATCAAAATCTTTCATTTCCTAGGTAATATTAAGGATACTGACCATGCTATTTATTAACAGTGTAATCAACAATAAATCAACAATGAAACAAAAATACAAATATTTATAATGTATTAGCTATGGGGGAGATCACAGCCAAAGTCGCCTTTCATCATCACTACAACTGCTAACTTTCCTCAGTTTCAGAAACCCACCATTCAGTTCTCTCAGGAAATTAAGGGCTTTTTTCAAGGATTCTCTTCCTGTTTCTTCACAAGGGTTAAACTCAGTTCTCTCAGGAAATAAGCTTTCTTAGTACTTTTTCTTTGTTCTCTCCTCAACGATTACAATTAATGGTCTTTCCAGAATGACAGCTAAACTGTTTCCTCACAGCATGATGGTGTTCGACTGTCACACCAGATTCCATTGACTTTTAAAGAGAATCAGTATCTATAGTCTTTGTGAGCAAGGTCACTGAAGCTAGGTAAGCGTCAGAAAAGGTATTTGAATGTAGACCCTCTAAAGCATCTCGGGATACTGCCCCCCACCCCCCATCTCCCTCTCCACTTTCTGAATTCCTCTTATGTTTTCCTTAAGTATTCATACAATGGGTCTCACATTATGTTTAGATATTCCTTTTATGTTCAGTGAACAGGTAGACTGTCTCTAGTCACACAATGAAGGGAACGACTCTGTAACTGTCCCCCTTCCTAGGTTGGCAGTCTGCCTTGCAGATGGTGTGGGTGGTGGGAAAGGACAGGCGAAGAACAATAAACATACTTTCACAAAATCAAATTCAGATCCTATATACTTAGTGCATCTGCGAGCCTTCACGCTCTTGGTTCCCCTGAGTCTCTGAAAACCAAGTTTTAGGCCAATAATGAGATTTTAAAGTGACCGGCTGCCTGAAAAGCAAAAAAGATATGAAAGAGAATGACACTGACAGGCTACTAAATAGGAGGAGAGAGAATGTGTGTGTGTGTGTGTGTGTGTGTGTGTGTGTGTGTGTGTGTGTGGAGACAGAGAGAGAGGAGAGAGCCAGTCCAGAGAGAGACAGTGACAGACAGTGAGACACATAGAATTACTGCACTGTATATATACTTTCAAAATACTTTGTAGTAGGGTGAAAAACACTGCAGGAAAATGTGATTTATTTTTTTCAGAGAAATTATTGTATTCTAGATGATAAGGAAATGTCCAACCTTTTATTTCTCAATCAAGCAATTCAACTGAGTTATCAATACAGCACCTACTATATGAAACCTTTGATCATTTGAACTATATTTGATACCCATTGTGTTTACTTTCTCTCAAATGACTACATAAGGGGAGATGGAGGTGAACTTGCAACAACTTGATTCAAAAAAATCTTTTAAAATGTATATTTTTTTAAATTCCTTGTCATACCAATCTTAAATGGTATAAAATTTACTAAGTAGCATCAACCTAAAACAAGAAATTATTACCTGGACACAAGGAATAAATATTGGCCAAATTTTGGAAAGTACAATTTTTGCTGGAGGCAATTTCTCACCCTGGTGCTCTTATATATGCAAGGAAACATATACTTCTAATTCTGACAAAGAAAACCTCACTACTGGGCCTCACCCCTCATCTGCTACTTTAAAGCCAAATGTAATTCTATCAGTAAGACGCTTATGCTTCTTCTCTAGAGAGAGATACTCTCACTGCTTTTCTGCAACATGACATGAAGATAGTTGCTAAGGAGAGAGGGAGGTGAGATCCAGATTCCTTCACTGATAGCTTGGAAGAAGCAGTCTTAACAAAGATTCATTTTACTAAGTGCCTTGGGCAAGGCTTGGAAGAACAAGAAGAACGATGAACAGACAGCCAACTGCTTACTAGCTTCAGTTGCTTATTAATGAGAATCCTTACTAATAAAGTTAATATTAATAGTTTAAAGGACATTCTCTCATCTTTCACTTTTACACTCTAGTTGTCTTTTTATCCAGTATAACACCCAGCTGTCTTTTCAGTGAAAGGTAATCAGTGATTCCAGATCCTGTATGGTCCATCTGAAAGCCTGGTGTAGAAGGCTTTGCAGCATTGGGTGGCATATTGGACAAGATGGTCTCCAAGGTCTCTTCCAATGCTAATGCCCTGGGATTCCAAGATATAATTTGGAAGCTATAAATAAAATATCTATCAGAATTATTAACAGACCACAAAAACTAGGACATTATCCTGTCATTCCTGGTTTGCATGCTTAATTTTGCTTGATGTTGAAAGGTGTCTCTTGGTTTTCTTGAGCATCAACACATACCATGCTGTTTTCTGTGTGTGGAAGAACTAAACATATATCAACAGAAAGAAGGAAGGGTGGTCTATCACCTCAAAAGGGAAGGTGCAGTAATTAGGAGCCCTGCTAGAATTGACTAGGGACACATCATTCCTCCTTCCTTATACCAGAGGCTCGCTATTTGGAGCAGAAAACTTTCCATGATCCTTGTCACAAGAGAGATGCAGGTTTCAGTTCTACAGAGCTTTGGGCCTTTCTCATATCTGCCCTTACCACAGATATCTCTGATAAGTAAGGAAACCAAATGTAAAAAAGATGGCCACTTCTGCCTCTTTAAGCTGGGCCATATCCATGCTCCAGATGAAGATGGGGGTGAAGGGAACTGACTGTTTTCTCCAACATTATCAAAGTGCTAAATGGCAAAAGAGGATGAGAAAGAGTACATGTTGTCACTTTTTAAAAAATTTTTATTTGGTCTTTATTAATTTGTTTACTTTTAGTTTACAAGATTAATTACCACAATTTCTCGAGTTTCAAATTTTCTCTCCTTCTCCCCCTGTCCCCATGGTGGCATACAATCAAGTATAGAATCTGCAAAATGTTGCCACTTTTAAACTGACTTTCCCTTCCATTTATTTTCTCCTTCCCAGTCCCCCTGCCCCCCCCCATCCCCTAACTATGACTTGCCATAAGATTTTAACACACAAGGCAACTGCAATTTTAAAAGCGACTGCAATAAGAGGTTGCTGGTGCACAGAAGTATATTCCAGCAGAGCCAAGATACAAAAAAAATTGTGAAATGTGCAAAAGTTTGTCTTCAGACACCCCATCCTCAGCCCCATCAAGCCCTTTGTATTTACATGATTTTTCTTCTCCTTGTTAACAAAACCTGCCTAAAGAATTATCTGAAGCATCCATTCATTCAACAAAAAGTCATTAAATCCTGATGAGTAATGTACAAGCTGTGAGAGATACAAATGTAAAGAAGTTATTCTTTTTTTTTTTTTTTTTTTTTTGCTTTTTGGAGGGCAATTGGGGTTAAGTAACTTGCCCAAGGTTACATGGCTAGTTTTTTTGTGTGTGGGTGTTAAGTGTCTGATGTTGGAACTGAACTCAGATCCTCCTGACTCTGGGGCAGTGCTTTACTCACTGTGCCACCTAGCCGCCCCAAGAAGTTATTCTTGGAACAGCTAGGTGGCACAGTGAATAGAGCACTGGCCCTGGAGTCAGGAGGATCTGAGGTCAAATGCAGTTTCAGACACTTGACACACTTACTAGCTGTGTGACCTTGGGTAAGTCACTTAACCCCAATTGCCCTGTCTTCTCTTTTCCCTCTCCTCAAGACACTTTGAATCTAAGTAGCAGAGATGAGACACAAATGTACTGGCATTTATCAAACCCACATGTGGCAGCAGCATGTACCAGCACACGGAACCCACCCTAGGCATGCCTATGTGTCTCTATGATAAACTATCATCAATCCATCAATCAACATTTGTTAGGTACCTATTATGTGCCAGGCACTGTGCTAAGCTTTGAGGATACAAAAAGAGGCAAAAGAGTGCCTGCCGATCTAATGACGGAGACAAGGTGCAAACAAACGTGTATAAAGCAAGCTATCTGCTGAATGAATAGGAAGTAATTCACAGACCAAAGACACTGGTATCAAGAGGGTTGGCAGAGGTTTCCTATACAAGTTGGAATTTTAGCCAGGACTTAAAGAAAATCAGGGAAATCCAAAGTTGGAGCCCAGGAGAGAGAGCAGTCCCAGTAGCTAGGGAGGATGTGTGGAGCTCAGAAGCGGAGTGTCTTGCTGGTGGAATTGCCAGGAGGCAGGAAGACCCAGGTTATTGTAGTAATTCCATCATGAGGGGATAAGGGTGCCAACTTCTCCCCCTCATCCCCCCTTTCACAAAATGAAGTGGTGACAGGATCAAAAGAGAGATATGCATCTATTCAAGAGATGTTGCAAAGACAAAAGCTACAGATTTCTTTGGCAATAGCTTGGATCTGAGGGGGTGGGGGTGAGAGATATCTAGGGTGACTCCTAAATTTTGAGCCTGAGGACCTCAGAGGATGTGGTTGCCCTCTATGATAATAAGGAAGATGGGGTGAGGGGAGAGTTTATTTTTTGTTTGTTTATTTATTGGCATAGGGAGGCAATCAGGGTTAAATTACTTGCCCAGGGTCACACACATCTAGTAAATGTCTGAGGCCAGATTTGAATACAGGTGCTCCAGACTCCAGGGCTGGTGATCTATCTGCTGCACCACCTAGCTGGCTGGAAGAGAGTTTAAAGGGAAAGATAAAAGAGTTCTGTTTTAGACTTATTGGGTTTTAGATGACTATTGGACATTGGGGGAAGAAAAGAAAGGATGCACTAGACTAGAAGGATATTATAAAGAAAAAATGTGCAGGACTTGGAATTTGATTAAATGTAGAAGATGGAGAAGAGAGAGAAGGCAACATAAGACTGAATGATAGGAAATCAGCTAGAAGAGCTGATTTGGGAAAGCAGATGATGAATTTGAGCCTCTATAAATAGTCTTCATCAGTGTACAGGCAGGATCTGGTAAGAATACCCCACTCTAAAGAATTAAGGATTTCCCAGTATATATATGCATATGTACACTTAGGCAGATGCTTTTTTTTTTTTTTTTTTGCTGGGGGGGTGGGGAGTCATTCCTAGATAGCAGATGAAACTGCACCACTGACATATTTTACTGTGAATTTTTCCCCCTTTGGAGTTTGTTTTGGCAGAATAAGAACCAGAATGGGGTGGTATGATGGAAGGGACCCTGATTTGGAGTCAGAGGCCCCAGGTTATCCTGCTATTTGTGCAACCTTGGGAAAGCCATAACTTCTCAAGGTTTCCCATTTTCTCATGAGTAAAAGGGGAGCCAAGGCTGACCAAGGCTCTAAGGTTCCTGTTAGCTCCCAATCCCACCATCTTGTGAGCTGCTTTTCATTTGCTCTGTGAATTTCCTTCTTCACCCTCCAGCGCAGGATTGGAGCTGGTTTTAAAAAACTTCCCTTCAACTTCCAGTTTGTGTCAACAACAACAACAAAAGTAGCCACCAGTTTCTCTCCTAGCCTAGATATCTGCCTCTGCCGTCAATCAACATGTCAAAGTAAAAACTGCCCTTTAAAAAGCAGAAGCAGGCTAGAGGGAGAGAAAGCAGCTCAGGATACAGCATTTCTTAACAGATGGTTAAGGTTAATGCCATGATTTGAATCATTTGCTTTCCAAGGGATGGAGAAGATTGATCTCCAAGGTCTCTGTAATATAATGCCAAGGAAAGGCAACTTCCCAAGGTTCAGAATACCAGCATAGGTGCTCTCCATTTTATTCAGTGACCAACCAAGAACAGAGAAGATCAAAACATGACATCATTCCAAATACAGCATTTACTAAATGTGATTAAATAATCTCCAAGGACTACCCCACCCCAGGACCTTCCAATCATTCAATCAATTACAAAGTCTCTGTTCTAAATACTTTTCCACCCCTAGGCTATACCTTAATTAAGTCCACCACAAAGCCCCTCTTCTCAAATGGAGATTAGTTTCCAAACATAAGGTCAAAAGTTCCCCACCCCTGGATCACAATTGAATCTACCCCAGAGTTACATCAAGTTTAAACACAGCACTTAATACCCAAATGGAGGTCTTTTCTTCATCTTGACAGGAGGCAAGTTCTCAGCAATCTTAGTTCCTGGGGAGACAAGGCCATAAGATACATTGCCAATCCCTTCATGAATTTATCCTCTGTCTGTAGAACAGTCCTAGAACCCCTGAACACATTAGCAAAGCCCTCTCCCAGGATTTCTGTAAACATACAAGAAAATCCTTTTTCAGTGCTTCTGAACCAACAGAAAGGCTCCCAGATCCCTGCAACAACAGCACTGTCCTTCACCAGTGGACAGTATTCATTCTGTCTGCAGGACAGTCTCCAGACCCCTGCAACAACAGCACTATCCTTCACCAGTGGACAGTATTCATTCTGTCTGCAGGACAGTCTCAGGGCTTCTTAGTGAACAGCCAGGTTCCAGGACTTCTTCAACAAAAGGACTGTCTTTCACCAGTGGACAAATCTGGCAAAATAACATCTAAACAGACAGACAAAGTACCAGCAAAACAGCCATGTCTCCTCAGTCCTTGGCAGCTCAGGGGGCAGGTCTCAAAAGTCCAGGGCAATTCAAAGCGGCCACCAGCAATTCTCTTAGTCTCTCTCTCTCCACGAGGTGCTGCTTCCAAAAAGATCTTCTACCTCTCTCTTGTCTCTCCAAATCTACGTCACCAGCTCCTCCCAGTTCAGGACTTTCTTTTCACATCAAAAAGTTCATCCCACAGGTGGGATTAACAAGCTCTGGGTTTTAACACAATCAATTTGAAAACCAAGCCAATACAGGGGAATCTTTAATTGCCATTACTATCACAGTCTCTTCTTGTTCTATGACTCTGGGATAGCCTGATGGGAGCAAGGCAGCTTAGCTGTCATAGGATACCAAAGAATGAATTAAATTTCTCAGCAACAAGAAATCTAGATCCTTTCCTGTCAGAAAAGACAAATGTACTAGCTGAAATTATTCTGCTAATATATAATTCACAATGCCTGGCACAGAGAAGGTGAATGCTTGTTGACTTGTTCTTTATTCTATTTTCGATAATTATTTATTGAGTACCTTCTCTGTACCTTAATTCCTCCAGTGCCTCTCTGTAGTGTGTCCAAGGACTCAGTTAATAGATGGCAAGCTCTGCTAGGTTCTACCAAAATGGAATGACTTTGGACAGGGATCCAGTGATTGACTATTTGCCTGTTACCTGAGGACCAGCCTAGCTAAATTCAGAGGGACTCATTGCCAAGTTAGCCATAGGATCATGAATCCAGCCACAACACTGCCCAAGACCACCTACAAAGCAATGGAGGAATCCTTATCAGTTTTGTTGGACGTGGGAAGAGAGTATCCTAACCAACAAGATCATGGATCCTTAAAGAACTGGAATATATGGGGTAGCTAGGTGGGCAGTGAGTAAAACCCTGGCCCGGAGTCAGGAGGACCAGAGTTCAGTTCCGGCCTCAGACACTTAACACCCACACAAAAACACTAGCCATGTAATCTTGGGCAAGTTACTTAACCCCAATTGCCCTCCAAAAGGCAAAAAAAAAAAAAGAATTGGAATGTACTATAAACATTGAAATATATATGTAATAAGTGCTGCATAAATGGTATACTTTGTTTTCCCCAACATACCAAATGGGCTTTTTAATGGTCATATATATTCCAGGATGCCTCTAGTCAAGTTTAACTGGTTTAAAACTCTTACCAGTTAGTAGACTCAGATGTATCATACAAATGGATATCATTTACCCCACCCTAGAGACTAGAGTGTGGTAGGGAGAAATATTTGCTCTCTCTCCAAATAAGTGGATTCTACTTGTTTTAAAACCTGGTGAAATTGCCTACCTCAGAGTAAAGGGAAAAGGATATCCACTAAAATGGATTTTTTGCTGATAGTAATAGAATAGCACTTACTGCAGATGGGCTGTTTTTAGAAGCATTTTATTTTAATTTAAAAAATGTTTTATTGATGTTTTGCTTTTTATGTTGCCATAGTTTCCCCCAGTATCCTTTCTTCTTCTTTCCCTCTCTCTCCCTCCCACAGAGCCATCCAATTTAACAAATAGTACTTTTTTGGGGTTTTTTCAACATTCACTTTTATAAGATTTTGAATTCTAAATTTTTTTTCTCCAAGATGGCATGCAGTCTTATATAGTTTATACATGTACAATTATATTAAACATACAAATAATATTTTTAAAGACAAAAAATATTTTTATCATAACACTGAAAAAGTATGACAATATATACAGTGTACAAACTTGTGGACCTTCTACTTCTGTAAAGGGATGGGGTTGGGAGTGTCTTCTCATAGCTCTTTTTTATCATGCTTGTTCTTTATAAAATTGAAGCATTTTCTTTTAATCAATCAGCAAGGACTTAGATTACATAGTTTGTAGTTATTCATTGCATTTGTAGGGGGTGGTAGGAAAATTTCTTATGACTAAGCCTTAGTCCTTGTAATGGAGGGGAGAACTGAGGGATGAAAGTGCTAATAGCTCCTTTTTTTGCTTATTCTCTCTTTCTCCTTTATTTCCCCATTCCCTCCATTCATCTCAGTCAGTATGGCGTAGTGATAAAAGTGGAGTTAGAGGACCTGCTATCAAATCCTGCCCCTCATGTTGATCACCTTTATCCCCTACCTATATGACCTTGATTGGAAGAGGCTCATGACCAGGTTAGCCATAGGGCTATGAAATATTCACCCATAACAACTATCCAAGGCCATCTGCAAAGCAGTTAAGGAATGTTAATCTTTTTTGCTGGGAGTTCGGGGAAGGGTGAGGATAGAATATTATTATCAATAAGATCTTTAAAGTAGTAGAGTTTTCTTTTAGGAAAATTGAGCCTCAGTTTCCTCATCTGTAAAATGAAGGGGCTGGAACTGATAGCCTCAGAGGTCCCTTCTAGCTCTGTGATCTTTCTGACTCACCTTCTTCCATTTCCACACTCACTCCAATTAACCACTCTTCTTAAGTGGCCAATACAAATAATAAAAGCAGTACCAACTCCCTAAGCTGGCATCTCACTTTGGCCCTGAGGTTACTAGGGTGCCTCAAAACACCAGTTCAGGCAGGTCCTACCAGGTTTGAAAGGCCCAGGGTCCAAGAGTTTGTTTCTTTTGCCTGAGAACACCTCGCTGAGTTCAGAGAGCCTTGTCACCGGAAATTTGGCAATAAGTTAATACATTTTTCTCCAGCCACAATAGCTTACACATTCTGTCTATTATAGCATAGAAAGATTTCATTTGGGTTAATGGATAGGGTACGCACACCAATGAAATCATAGATGGTTGAAGTAAATATGTGCAAGGCACTAGGGATAACCAAAAGGATAAACAGCATGGTCCTTGCTCTCAAAGAGCTTATACTCTTCTAGTGGGAAGAGTCAGATGCACAAATACCTGTAATCTGAGTTGGAACACAAGTCATTACACGTGGGAGAGCTAACAGAGAGGCATAGGGGGTCTGAGATGGGAGCAGCACATGGGAACCACCAGGAAGGCTTCATGGAGGAAATGACGTCAGAGCTGGGCCTCCAAGACAAGAATCTTAAGAGGGGAAGATGTGGAAGGGGCCTATTCCAGACAAGGCTCAGGTGCACTTGTGCCTATATGTCATATGAAGGAAACATTCCCTAAGAGGGAAGAATAGCTATCAATTCACGAATTGTACTTCTGTTTAAGAGGAAAAGAATCACTTCTGGTTTAATTATGGCAGAGACAATTATGTTGCCATTTAATTAGCATGCTGTGGTTTGTGTCTTTGCCTTTCTACTAGATTTTAAGCTCCTTGAGGGTAAGAATCTTGTTTCTTACATCTCTGTGTACCTTACATGGTACTTGTTACTGTGACTTGTACGTGGTGACTGATCAATAAATACTGAATGAACAGTAACTCTCCTTTATATGACACCTTAAGATTTATAAAATGCTTTCATCATAGCAGTCCAGCACAATACACTGGAAACAATAATTTGTTGTAGTTGCTTAGTCATTTCAGTCATGTCTGACTCTTCGTGACCCCATTTGGGGCTTTCTTGAAAGAGATATTGGAGTGGTTTGCTATTTCCTTCTCCAGCTCATTTTACAGATGAAGAAACTGAGGCAAACAAGGTTAAATGACATCCCCAGGGTCACACAGCTAGGAAATGTCTGAGGCCAGATTTGAACTCAGGTCTTCCTGACTCTAGACCCAGTGCTCTATCCACTGCATTATCTATTTTTAACTCCATTGATCCTCATAAAACCCTAGGAAGACAGGCATGATTTGCCCAAAGTCACACAGCTAGGAAGCATCTGACACCATATTTGAACACAGGTCTTCCTGAATTCGTGCCCAGCCCAGTTGCCTTACTAGCTTTGACACTAAAGTCAGAAGATATGCATTTAAATCCTGTCTCAAGATGGTGGGACTCTACTTGACTGTTCTAGAGTCTTATACTAAAATTACTTTATAGATTTCCTTTAATGCATCTACATATATGCTATAGTTAATATTCACCAAACAGACCAATATCCATAATTACCCACAGGATTTAGCTAACACTGGATCTGGAGGAGTGAGACTGGTGACTTTGCACAGCCCTGACTTGCTCAAAACCAATTCGTTTGAAACTCAAGACATCACCTTCCTGATGTCACTAGTCCTCTTCCAGAACAAAGGATGAACAACAACAAAAAACTAACATGCAATAAGAGAAAATAAAAACACCAATAATCACCTGATTGAATTGTTAGGTGATGCCATAGTGCATCTCTATGCACTGGGCCAGAAATGGGGAAGACTAATCTTCCTGAGTTCAAATCAGACTCCAGACACTTACTACCTGTGTGACCCTGGGCATGTCACCTAACTCTGTTTGCCTCAGTTTCCTCATCTATAAAATGAGCTGGAGAAGGAAATGACAAACCACTCCATGTCTATGCAAAGAAAACCCTAAATGAGGTCACAAAGAGGAAAACACAACTGAACAACAATCACCCAATTTAGATGTGAACATAATTTTGTGATTATATTCTCTTATGATGAACTTGGTAAATTCTGGGTAAATGTTTCACACTTGGAAAAAGAAAGAATAGGAATGATGGTAAGGTCCTATATCTTTGTTCCCACTAAATGCTTGAGCTTCTGATGCCAACACTAAATATAAATAAGCCTATAGTTAAACATTTGTTGTAGCATGAACACTAGAATGAACCAGTATAATTTACTTTCTAGACTGAGGAGTCTTCTTTCCTCACTGGAGCAAGTTAAAGTGGCCCACCAAAGAAAGAACTTCACAATGGAGTCAAGAAAATATAAACTGAAGTCAAATCCCCCAAATATCTGAGTGTTTTCCTGGGGCATTAACCAATTTACTGTGAGAAAAGAAGAAAGCTCATCCAAAGCATGCAAACGTACTAGAAGTTTCTCTTTCTGGTTTCTGTTTTTCTTGGCTCCCATCTGACACTTAATAGCTGGAATCTTCCAAGACACAAGGATAGTCATTCAAGTATACTTTATTAACATAGGAACTTGAGCTTTCTTTTGGGTATTCATATGATTTTAAGAAAACCACACCTCAAGGAACCAGAAATTTTTGGCTGGTGACATCAGAATCACCAATTTCACCTTTGGTTTTGTGGATAAAGTGAACATCCATTGAATATGTCACCTTTTATTTAAAACTCACAGAATTCTATTTTGTTGGGCTAATAATATGTTTAATGTTAGATCGTTATCGCTTAAAGTCTATGAGTCACTGTAGCATTTCATTTAACTAAAGTCTTCTTGACATCTAGTCTTAGAGAACAAGACAACTTTCATATGGCATGTGAAAGTACATAACCTTTCTAAGACCTTCTAGACTAGCCTAGCAGTACAAAACATTAGCAAAGGGGAAGAGAAAAAAGAGAAAAGAATAAGTAGTTTTATAGGGCCTATTTTAGGGCAGCTAGGTAGAACTGGTCTGGGAAATCAGGAAGATTCTTCTTCCTTTTCCATGTGACTCTGGGCAAGTCACTTCACCCTGTTTGGCTCAGTTTCCTTATCTGTAAAATGAGCTGGAAAAGGAAATCGCAAACCACTCCATTATCTTTATTATTTTTTTTAAAGCAATTGGGGTTAAGTAACTTGCTCAAGGTTACACGGCCAGTTATTTCTGGGTGTGATGCTGAGTATCTGAGCCCGGGATTCGAGCCAGGTCATCCCAATACTGGAGCCAGTGCTCTTACTCGCTGTGCTACCTGGCCGCCCCAACTCCATTATCTTTACCAAGAAAATCCCAAATGAGGTCATGAAAAGTTGTCATGACGGAACAACAACAAAAATAGTGCCTACTATGTGCCAGGCATTGTGGTAAACACTTTACAATTGTTATCTCATTTGATCCTTACAACAACCCTGGGAAGTAGGTGACGTCATTACCCTCATTTTATAGTAGAGGAAACTGAGGCAGACAGTGATTAAGTGACCTGCCTGAGGTCATACCATGAGTAAGTAGCTGAGGCCAGATTTGAATTCAGGTCTTCCTGACCCTAGGCCCATCATTTTATGAAACATAATATCAAAGTAATAAAAGAAGTTAAAATTTGGAACAATCAGATAACCAGGTTAGTTTAATTTATTTGTGATATTCACAAAAAAACCTTTGTTAAGTTTCCCTGCTTAGCTATATATAATAATATCATTATCAAATGACAAATTGTCACCTTCTAGCTATTTGGAGTTAGAAATAACTTACCCTTCTCATGGAATCCTTCATCTGGAGTTGGATGGAGCCTCAGAGGGGGTCTAATCCAACCTCCTCAAAGATGAGGAGACTGAGGCCCACAGAGATTAAGTGTCTTGCCTAGGGTCACATAGGCAGGAAGCATCAGGTGATGCTGTAAAGCTGCATCCTCGGGCTCCAAAATCAGTGTTCTCTACCACATTTCACCTCCTACTAGACTTCTAGAACAAAATGGGTTTCAGAAAAGAGATAGCAATAGGGCATGTGACTGGATCGGGAAGGAAGATTTCTGTGAGCTATCAGAGCAGAAAGGACCCTCTTGATTCTAAAATGATTTATGCCTTTATAGGGGAGCAACATTACCTGTCCTTGACCACACACACACAAAAAGTGACCAATGGATTGGTCAGAGAGCCCTTAAGGGCAACTAAAACAGTTAGGTCGGGCAGTGAATAGAGTACCAGACCCAGAATCAGGAAAATCTGAATCCAAATCCAGCCTCAGTAGGATTAGTAGCTCTGGGACCCCAGGCAAGTCACTTAAACATGCCTCAGTTTCCTTATCTGTAAAATGGGGGTAATAATAGCGACCTTCAGTATTGTTGCAAAGATAAAATGAGCTAAAATGGGAAAAGTAAGAAAATGAGAAAGTACTTTTTCAAATCCTAGAGCACTATATAATTGCTAGTTATAATTGAAGAATAAATCAGCTATGGAGTTTTTACAGAAAAATGAAGGTAGAGAAGGTACATTTTGACTGGATAAGAACATGAGAAAGATTCACACTCTATTCTCTTCCTGTCCTGTCATTCTTCTCTGGAAGCTATGTTAGAGGTAGCAGTTTTCTGCTTCTCCTTGGTGGGAGGCAAAGGGCACCTAAACACAGTTCTCCCCCCTCTGTGTCTGGAAGGTGGGTGATCTCACCTCATAGTAAGTACAACAAGGCCGAGGGTTGCTATTGATTTGTTCTCTACTGCCTTCTCCTTGAGAAACATGATTATGTGTCTTTGTAGTCAGGGTTATTGACATTTCCAATTTAAAAGAGCGATGCGATAGAATTTTATGTATTTATTGTGCTAGAAATTCATGCCAAAGTCCATGTATTTACAATCCTTATTCAGTGTTTCACTCTTTGTCAAAAAAGAGAGGCCAGGGCAGCTAGGTGGCACAGTGAATAGAGCACTGGCCTTGGAGTCAGGAGGACCTGAGTTCAAATCGGGCCTCAGGCACTTAACCCTTACTAGCTGTGTGACCTTGAGCAAATCACTTAATACCAATTGCCCTCCAAAAAGCTAAAAAAAATTTTTTTTTAAATAAAAATAAATTTAATAAAAGAGAGAGGCCATCTTTATTGAACACCCTAGGCAGCAGGGCATAAAGACAAAAGGGCTAGAGGACCTGGCTTCAAACCTTGCTACTGATACTTGGCTATGTGAGTCAATATGAGCAAATCACTTCTTTGGACTGTAAAATTTCTCCCATTTGTAAAATGGAGATAATAATAACTGTGGCCTATCATAAGGATAAGATGAGCCTTCAATTAGATGATGTGTATAAAGTGCTTTGCAAAACTTAAGCTACCACATAAATGTTTCATTACATAGAATCAAATGAGATAAAGAATTTAAATCTGCAAATCAAAAAGCCCAACTACACATTCAGTCATTTTTCAGTTGTGTCTGACTCTTCACTACCCCATTTGGAGTTTTCTTGGCAGAGACACTGGAGGGGTTTGCTATTTCCTTCTCAAGTTTGTTCTACAAAACAGGGTTAAGTGACTTGCTTAGGATCACATAGCTAGTAAGTGTCTGAGACTGGATTTGAACTCAGGTCTTCCTGACTCCAGGCTTGGTGCTCTATCTGCTATACCATCTAGCTGCCCACCCAAATAAGTACTAGTTACAAAAGACAGATCTCTAGATTAAATATGTAAACACATGCATTTAAAATCCTAAAGCATTACCAAATCAATGCCTTGAAAAACCAAGCCAAATCCAACAGTCATATTACCTTTAAACCCAGTTAAGATAATAAACATTTATTAAGTGCTCACAGTGTGCCAGCACTATGCTCAGGGGTAGAGTTACAAATGGAAAACAAAAAGAATGATAGACCTTGTCCTCAAGGAGCATAGTCTAACATGGAAGGCAACACAGAAAAGGAAGCTGAAAGGGGGTGATGGGGAAGGTGCCCAAATCAAGGCATGGTGGTGAGGTTGACTATGTTGGGCCCTTCCTAAAACTAGGGATTTCTGATGGAACTCACTAGTGGGTAAAAGGAGATACAGTAATAGTAATAGTAATAGATCAAATGAGTATTAATTGCTTTGGAATGGATAAAAACAGCCTTTTCTGTAACGCTCTTCTCCTGAGATGTCAGTTGTTTGCAAATCTATTGCAAACTGAACATTCCTTTATGTATATAAATATCAAAATATCTAAATCAATCCATCTCCTATGTACAAAATAGTAATGGATTTCTATTATAGTAAAGTTTGGATTCAAATGGCAATTTTGATTCCCTATCTGTTTTCACTAATATATTTCACTAATGTATAATAATGAATATAGGATCATAGTTGTTTTTTTTTTTACAATAAAGTCATTTTTAATAAGGAAAGTTAGGAAAGACAAACTCATATACCTGGAAATATTGGTGAACAATATGATTTCCCTTAGACAGGTGCCCGTGTATGTGGCATCAACCATGAGTCCTAGAGAAAGTGTCCTTTTCTACAGATACCTTTGTGGTATCTATAGATATAGATGAACTAGATATTGACTCATATTATCATGGACTTGGGTTGTAGGGACATGGGAGGTAATCTATTCCTATTCTTTCATTTGTTTTTTTAATAATTGATGTCTTTTTATTTACTTTTAGTTTATAACATTCAGTTCCACAGTCTCTTAAGTTTCAAATTTTCTCCACTTCCCTCTCCTCCCTCCCCCCCATAGCAGCACGTAATCGAATTTAGGTTCTACAAATACCTTCATGTTGAACGTTAGTCATGTTGTAAAGGATTATAATCACTGGCTGAACAATGAAAAAGCAGGGATAAAACAGAACAAACACAAAATGAGAGAGAGCAAATAGTGTGCTTCAATTGGCAGACTCTATAGTTCTTTCTCTGGTTGTGGATGTCCCATTCCGTCATGAGTCTTTTAAAGTTGTCTTATAACCTTGCATTGCTAAGAGAAGCCCAGTCTACCAAAGTTAGTCATCATGTTAGTCGACATACGAAGTGTCTGTAATTGTGTACAAAGTTCTCCTGGTTCTGCTGTCCTCACTCAGCATCAGTTTGTACAGGTTTCTCCAACTTATTATGAAGTCCGTCTACTCCTCATTTCTTTTATGGCACTGTAGTATTCCATTACATTCATATACCACAGCTTGTTTAGCCATTCCCCAATTGATGGCCATCCCTTTGACTTCCAATTCTTTGCCACCACAAAAAGGAGCATTTATTTTCCACATTCTGGGTTTTTCAAAGCCGGGGGACTCTCAACAACGGCTTCCCAGAATTCAGATCAAATTACAGAACACTTCTCAAAGTGAGTCCCAAAACAAAGCTACACATCAGGGCTTATATAGCCTTCTCCTGGCTCAGAGAATGTAACAACCTTATTGACCCACTGGCCAATCAAAAAGTATCTACTGAAAAACAAGCCTCCCACCCCAGGCTTCAGGTGCACTTTAGCCTAGGGGCAGGGAAGATCTTCCAAATTTGCATTCCCATTACATAAGCATATAAAAAATGCTCTAAATCACTACTAGAGAAATGCAAATCAAAACAACTCTGAGTTACCACATCTCACTGGTCAGATTGGCAAAACAGGAAAATAAATGCTGGAAAAGATGTGGAAAAATTGGAATACTAATGCATTGTTGGTGGCATTGTGAACTAATCCAACCATTCTGGAGAGCAATTTGTAACTATTTATAGCCCAAAGGGCTATAAATAAGTCTATACCCTTTGACCCAGCAATACCACTTCTGGGGCTGTATCCCAAAGAAATCACAGAAGTGGGAAAAAAGATCCATATGTACAAAAATATTTATAGCAGCACTTTTTGTGGTGGCAAAGAATTGGAAGTCCTGATGTGTAGCTTTGTTTTGGGGCTCACTTTGAGAAGTGTTCTGTGATTTGATATGGATTCTGGGAAGCCGTTGTCCTGAGCCCCCCGGCTTTGAAAAAACCCAGATGTTGAAACCCAGATGTTGACTGGGTATGGATGTAATGGTTGGACGTTTGAAATCTGTCTACTTGATCTGTTTCTGTCTTGATAATTCTGCCTGTATACTTTGAAGTTCGGTGAAGTTCGGGGTGCTGACCATTTTCCCCTGACCAAGGTAAACGATATATGTATGACTGATTAAAGTAAGCTTGTTAACCCATTTTGAGTTGCTTTCCTTTATCAAAGCAGATCCAAGAACCTGTGGTGGCAGCAAACCCTGAGGACACTTGGGGTGCTTGCTGCTACAGCTTATAAGTGTCTTTAATTTCTTCCTCTGAAAACTGTCTGTCCATATCCTTTGACCATTTATCAACTAGAATACAATGACTTGTATTCTAATAGATGACTTAATTCTCTGTATATTTTAGAAATGAGGCCTTTATCAGAAATACTGGTTATAAAAATTCTTTCCCACTTTCCCACTTCCCTCCTAATCTTGGTTACATTGACTTTTTTTGTACAAAAACTTTTCAATTTAATGTAATCAAAATTATCCATTTTGCATTTCATAACACTCTATGACTCTTGTTTGGTCATAAAACTGGGTATAGATCAGTTTCTTACACCGTATACCAAAATCAAGTCTAAATGGGTACATGATCTAGGTATAAATGCTGATACTGTAAGCAATCTGGGAGAGCAAAGAATAGTTAACCTGTAAGATTTATGGAGTAGGATCATAGATTTTGAGCTAGAAGTGACCTTTGAGGTCACCTAGTTTGACCTCATTTTACAGATGAGGAAACTGAGTCTCAGGTTAAAGTGATCTGCCCAGGGTCACATGGGTAATAAGCATCCAAGGCAAGATTTGAACCTAGATGTTCTTGATTCCAAGTCCAGAATTCTAACTACTATATCATGCTATAACATCAATTTTACTCTCAAGATATATTTGTGAGTGGGCTTTTGGGGGCACTAAATAGTATTTTACTTTTTTCCAATTACATGTAAAGACAGTTTTCAACATTTATTTTTATAAGATTTTTAGTTCCAAATTTTTTTCTCCCTCCTTTCCCTTCTTCCTCCCCAAGACAGAAAGCAATCTGATATAGGCTATACATAAACATCCTATTTCCACATTAGCCATGTTGTGAAAGAAGAATAAGAACAAAAGGGGAAAACCACGAGAAAGAAAAAACAGAGAAAAAAGTATACTTTGATCAGTTTACTGATCCAACTATTCTAGATAGCAACTTGAAACTATGCCCAAAGGACTATAAAACTGTGCGTACCCTTTGATCCAGCAATACCACTTCTAGGTTTATATCCCAAAGAAATCATAAAAAAGGAAAGGGACCCACATGTGCAAAAATATTTATAGCTGCTCTTTTTGTGGTGGCAAAGAATTGGAAATTAAGGGAATGCCAATCAATTGGGGAATGGCTGAACAAGCTGTGGTATATGAATATAATGGAATACTATTGTTCTATAAGAAATGATGAGCAGGCAGATTTCAGAAGAACCTGGAAAGACTTATATGAACTGATGCTGAGTGGAGTAAGCAGAACCAAGAGAACATTGTACACAGTAACAGCAATGCTGTGCAATGACCAACTTTGATACATTTAACAATACAACCATCTAAGACAATTCCAAAAGACTCATGATGGAAAATGCTATCCACATTCAGAGAAAGAACTATGGAGTCTGAATGCAGATCAAAGGATACTATTTTGTCTCTTTTTTTCTTTCTCGTGGTTTTTTCCTTTTTGTTCTGATTCTTCCTACACAACATGAGTAACGTGGAAATATGTCTAATAGGATTGTACATGTATAGTCTATACCAGACTGCATGCCATCTTGGGGAGGGGGAGAGGAAGGGAGAGATAAAGAACTCAAAATTTTATAAAAGTGAATGTTAGAAACTATCTTTACATCTAATTGGAAAAAATATTATTAAGTGGGGAAGAAAGCAGAATGGTTGGATCTGTAAGTTTGGATTCGTAACTCCACCAAAAAAAGAATTAGTGTCCCAATTTTCCCACATCTTCTCTAATACTTATCATTTTCTTTTTCTGTCATATTAGCCAATCTGATAGGTATGAGGTGGCACCTCAGAGTTGTTTTAATTTTCATTTCTCTAATCAATGGTGACTTAGAACACTTAAAAAAATTTTTTTTTGCTTTTTTTTTGGAGGGGGGAAGGCAGGGCACTTGGGGTTGACTTGTCCAAGGTCACACAGCTAGTAAGTGTTAAGTGTCTGAGGCTGAATTTGAACTCAGGTCCTCCTGATTCCAGGGCCGGTGTTCTATTCACTGTGCCACCTAGCCACCCTGGAACACTTTTATATGACCATAGACAGCTTTAATTTCTTCATCTGAAAACTGCCTATTCATATCCTTTGACCATTTATCAACTGGGGAATGACTTGTATTCTTATAAATTTTACCTAGTTCTCTATATATTTGAGAAAGGAGGCCTTTATCAAAAGCACTGGGTGTAAAAATTGTTCCCCAGCTTTCTGCTTTCCTTCTAATCTTGGTTGCATTGGTTTTGTTTGGGGAAAAAACTTTTTAATTTAATGTAATTAAAGTTATCCATTTATCATTTCTCTGGAATAGGTTAGGTACCTAAGACACCTTAGTTAATGACTATAGTAATTTACTGTTTTGTAAACCCAGAGACTCCAACTTCTGGGATAAGGACTTACTATTTGACAAAAACTGCTGGGAAAACTGGAAAATAGCAGAGCAAAAACTAGGTATAGACCAACATCTCACACTCTGTGCCAAGAAAAGGTTGAAATGGGTACATGATTTAGACATAAAAGGTGATACCATAAGCAAATTAGGAGAACAAGGAGTAGTTTATCTGACAGATCTACGGGGAAGGGAAGAATTTATGAGCAAACAAGAGATGGAGAACATTATAAAATGAATGTTTCTTAAATGATTGTTATTAGTGAAACATTTACCTGATGTTAGTCTTTAAAGTCATAATTGGGCTTCCAGCTAAAACCACTTTACAAAACATGAGCAAAGTTCAAACCTCTGTTAGTTCCATTTCAATAATCCCACCTATAAAGCTGGAAAATGCAGTGAAACCATTTGAATTGCCAGGACACATTACAATTAGGAGAATTTAAATAATTCAACTTTCATCTTAAATTTGTCTCAAGGCACAGATCTCATCATGTCATTTCTCTGCTAAGAAACCTTCATTAGTTCCCATTTACTTCTGAAGGACCAAATATATCTATTCTTTGATTTGTCATTTCAACCACTCCATAATCTGGCTTCCATTTGGTTTTCCTAATTTATTTTATATTAATCTCCTTCATGTAATCTTCAATCCAGCAAAACTGGCCTAGAAACTGATCTCTGGACTCTTCTTTGCACAGGTCATCTCCCCTTTGCCTAGAACTTTTGCCTCCTCTCCTCTGCATCCTGAAATCCTTGACTTCTTTCAGTTAGTGAGTTCATAAACATTTACTAAGCACCTGCTAGGAACTATGCTATGGGAGACTAGGGGACTCAGTGGATAGAGCATTGGGTTTGGAATCAGGAAGACTCACCTTTGGGAGTTCAAATCTGACCTCTGACACTTACTAACTGTGTGAACCTGGTCAAGTCACTTACCCCTGTTTACTCCAGTTTTCTCATCTGGAAAATGAACTGGAGAAGGAAATGGCACACCACTCCAGGATCTTTGCCAAGAAAACCCCAATTGGGGTCATAAATAGTCAGAAATAACTCAACAACGACAGGCATGGTGCTAAGCACTGAGGGTACAAAGAAAGGCAAAAGACAGTCCCTGCCCACAAGGAGCTTATGATCTAATGGGAGGAATAACATACATATAACTATGGGCAAACAAGTTATAGAAGTAATAAGGGGAAATAATCGACTCAGCTCGGGTGAAACCTTTTATATGAGGCCTGAATTCCCTGCTGTTAGTACTTTCTTCCTCCTCAAATTACCTTCTGTTTACTTATGGTATTACATGAGACCTGTGTATTTTGTTTATATTATGAAACTTGCTTTATGTGCTGGTGTCTTCTGTATTATATTTCTGCACGGACTCTGTGTTTTCTACATGCAGTTATGCTATGGAAGCTCCATCTTCCAAACCAGAAACCATGGTTCTGTAGTGGGGGCATGCAGCCTCATCTTCACCAAGCCACTGTCTGCTCTGCTGCCTCTTGATCCACCCCCTTCCTCTAAGAATTGCGATCAAATCAACACCCCCATTGCCTCTAGAAAGGGCAAGTCAATTGTCCTATTGTTTCACTCACCATCATGGTGACTTCCAAGGTTTTAGCTCCATTCCTGGGCTCCCAAAACCTTATATACCTTGTCTTTGACATCAGAATGTAAGCTTCATGGCACAGCTAGGTGGTGCAGTGAATAGAGCACCGGCTCTGGAGTCAGGAGGACCTGAGTTCAAATCTGGCCTCAGACACTTAACACACACACTAACACACACACACACACACACACACACACACACACACACACACAACTAGCTGTCTGACCTTGGGCAAGTCACGTAACCCCAATTGCCCTACCTTCCCCTCTCCAAAAAAGCAAAAAAAAAAAAAAGAACGTAAGCTTCATGAGGACAAGGACTGTCTCACAATATCTGTAATCCTGCAGTAGCAAAAACCTAAAAGATATAATCCTCCTTCTTTCTGTCCACCATTCTCTGCTCATTTTTTACATAAGAACAAGAAAATGTGGTTTACCCATAAAAAGCCTGACTTGTAGAACATTTTTCCTCACCTAAGCTTTATGGTTGATATTATGATTAACTCCAACCACAGAATGAAAAAGTGAGAATGCCCATTGATTCTTTTAGGAAGGGCTCCAATATGCCACTTTCTGACTAAACCACCACTTCTCCTCAGGCAGCCGGGAGGCTTCTGCTTCTGGGGACTCAACATTTTAGTCCCTGACTTTGTGCAGATTTGTTTTAGCCCTACTTCAGCTCAGAAATACCAATCCTCCCTCCACAAACCACCCCCCAAACAAACAAACAAAATCCCACAAACTCAAGCAATCCACTAGTCTTAGCCTTCCCTGGTAGAAAGGATTTAGGGTGTGTGCCACCACCCCTGGCTGGTAAATCACTTCTTCCAGGATAAAGAATGGTAGGAAAGGGGCCTAAGCACACTCCACCCCCCCAAAATTAGAGGACCAAACTGTTTTATTCACTCATTCCAAAAAGCATTTGTGAACTACCTATTGAGAGCCTACATCTGAGTCAGGGACTATACACAGTAGAAACAGCAGTAGAAGATACAGTACCTGCCTTCCCAGAAATTACCATCAAGTTCACATATGAGGAGTCATAGCAAGAAAGAGGGAGTGATGAAGAGAGGATTCAGCTCAATAAATATTTATTAAGGGCCTACAATATGTCAGGAACTGTGCTAAGAGAACCATGACATGGAACTAAGAAAAGAAAGTTTGAAGGAGAGGTATGATGAAGCGATCCAACTTGATTTTGTGCTCCTGGAGGGAAGGGACAATTCTGTATTCCTGTATGATCTAGCACAGTATTAAGTACCCAGTAGATACTCTACAAATGCTAAGTGAATTAAATTGCCCATTGTAGAAATGAAGCTAAAAACCTAAGCCCGAAGACATTATTATAATTTACTCTTAAGGGTTCATCCTTTTCAGGGCCAAAAGTGTTCTCCTCTAAAGATGGTTTAGGGAAGCAAGACAATGGATTAATGACATAATAGATGCTTTTCTGTGTTATTTCTCAAGGTCCTAGAACATTGTGATGTGCGCACAGTGGGTGTTTAATAAATATATTGACTGATTGACTGGCCAGGGAGTGTTATGTATCATTAACTCTTCAACATTGTATTTTTTTCTCTACTAGATCATTTAAGGTATCCCTTAATAAAATATGTGCAGTGTGGGTGAATTAATGTTACAATTGACGGAGACATAATTCCATTGTGTTTTTTCTCTGTGTGCCTGTCAAATATCTGCTAACTGGGAATTGCCATCTGTCCATGGGTTTTAGAAGGTGGGAAAATGATAATCTCAACTTAAAACAATTTTGGGTTTTTTTTTATTAGTGCCTTTTGTTTTTCACACCAGAGAGAGAGAGACACTTCTGAACCTCTCTCCCACCCCCAGTGTAGAACGTTCCCTTGCCACTAATAATAATAATAATAATAATAATAAGTAAACCAATCAACACAATAAATGATGACCTCTGACAACACATGTATTATTCAACACCCTTAGTCACTCCCTATCTACTGAGAGACATGTTTCATTATCTATCTTCTGGACCATTGGCCATTACCTTTAATAAAGTTTAGTTATCTTTTATTGTTTTAATTTACATTGTTGTAGTCACTATGTATACTGTTACCTTGGTTCTACTTTCTCTGCCCTGCCTCAGTTCATGTAGGTCTTCTCATGTTTCTCTAAATCCCTTATATTTATATGACTTAGTAATATCTATTTTGCTATGCCACATAGTATAATAAATATTATATTGGAGTCTATGAGGTATTCAAGAATGACTACCACCTCTAGTGTGAGGGCTTGCTGAGCCCTTTTCAGGGCTGCTCACTAACCTTTGGTGTCCATCTTCACCCAGCTCTCACCTATGGATCCAAGAAGCTGTAGCATGTACAGCAAAACTATCTCAGCAGATGGGTTAAACCAGGTTGAGGATAACTGACAGGCCTCAAACCAGTCAGTGAGTTAGGAGGATGTCTACTTCAAACATGTGAAGACTTCCTAAGGCAGCATGAGGGGATGAAAACAGTCTGTTCCAATGGCTATGAAGGCAAGCTGTGAAACACTTAGAGCTCAGTGAGACATTGAAGATTCCAAGGTCATCCACAGCATCCTAGGCCACTGTTAGTTGTCCTGACTTTTCTTGCCACAGGACTTCCATGCCTCAGGAAGAGAAGTGAGGCTGATGACTTTATACAAATATGCTTCATTTAAATCCAATTGACATGGGAATCAAGACATCACCTGTGATGTCACTGGTCCTCTTTGAAAATGAAGGACAAACAACAAGAAGACTTATTTCACAATACATCTTTTTTTTTTTCTTTTTGGAGGGGGGAAGTAGGGCAATTGGGGTTAAGTGATTTACCCAAGGTCACATGGCTAGTTTTGTGTTAAGTGTCTGAGGCCACATTTGAACCCAGGTCCTCCTGATTCCAGGGCCAGTGCTCTATTCACTGTGCCACTTAGCCACCCCCACAATACATCTTTTTACTGGGTTTTAGTCCCAGCCAATCTTGATTACAATTCACTGTTCCTGATAAAGGTGATGGCTTCAAAGAAATCTTTCTATGACCTCCTGGAGATCACACAGGTGGTTAGCTTCAGAGGTAGGATTAGAACTCAGGCTTTCAGACACTGGAGCCATTGCTTTTCCCACCTACTAGGCTGTCTATAAGCAATAGTACATGTGCAATTCTGCAACTACAGTTCAAAACTTATTTCAGTAGGGAAGCTGATTTTCATTATAGTTTAAGAACATATCCTTTCCATTTCATTTCCAATATGGACCTCCCAACTCCCATTCATTCAGGTTTGCAATAAGATTTTCTTCTAAAGAATGGATAGATATGACCTTGATTTAACTTTATTTTAATCTGGCAAAGTCACAGACTAGGCAGTGGTCACAGTCTTTTTATATGACTGTACTTCCTCCATACCCCTCTCCATTACTAATCCTGTTTGTCTTGGGGGAGTGGTAGGTTATTTTAATTTGTCATTAATATGCTTCAGTTATTATTCTAAAATACAGCACCTTTCCCCATCAGTTCTTTTAAAAAAGGATTTTATGTGAAAGTTGGTAAATGTTTGAAAGGGTCAAAGGTGAGTTTTATAACTATTTTAAAAAATAGTTTGACCAAATGGATCAGGAAGTTATCTCTTATTTCTTGGCTAATCTTCTAATAGAAAAGGACTCTTAGAACAGAATTTGAATAACATATACAGTGATAGCAAAGAAAAACACATTTGAAAGATTTTAGAATTTTCTTTTCTTTTCTTTTCTGCTTTTTGGAGGGCAATTAGGGTTAAGTGATTTGCCTAAGGTCACACAGCTAGTTTTTTTGTGTGTATGTTGTGTCTGAGGCCAGACTCTGATCCTCCTGACTCAAGGGCTGGTGCTCTATTCATTGTGCCAACTAGCCGCCCCTCTTTTTTCTTTTGCTTTTTGGAGAGGGGAAGGTAGAGCAATTAGGGTTAAGTGACTTACACAAGGTCACACAGCTAGTTTTGTGTTAAGTGTTTGAGGCTGGATTTGAACTCAGGTACTCCTGACTCCAGGGCTGGTGCTTTATTCACTGTGCTACCTAGCCACCCAAGATTTTAGAATTCTTATTTAATGAAATGATAAAGAGTTCAACATAATGATAATAATATCTAATACTCTTTAAGGTTTGCAAACATATGTTAACTCATTTAATTTTCACAACAATCTGATAAAGTAGGTATTATTTTTTATCTACATTTTGCTGATAAGGAAGAGACACAAAAATTAGGTGACTTGCCCAAGGTCACATAGCTACTAAGTGTTCAAGGTAGGATTTGAACTCAGGACTTCCTAACTCCAAGTTCCATACCCTAAACACTATGTCACATAGATGCCTCTGATGATGAAACACGCTGCTCACTTCTGAGTAAGAGGGGATAAACTTAAAATTCAGAAAAAACATTTTCAAACATGACTTACATGGGAATTTGTTTTTATAGACTATCTAGAAATGTATTGAGACATTCTTCATTTTTAAAAAATTGTTCAGTTGGGAGGGGAGATATAAAAACAGATTAAAAAAAAACTTTTTAGGAGCCAACCAAAAGCAAGGATTTGCTTGAGCTCTCCCCCAAACCCTTCCAAATACCTGTAAAAAATGAGTCTAAACAAACCCTAGAGCTGCAGAACCAGAAAATGAGAGAGTGAAGCACATTTCCAGCCCAACAGCCTGGAAGGTCGTCAGGAAGGGTCTATTGCACTGAGCTGGGAGCAGAGCATAATTGGTCCTGCACTGGTACAGATGGGGTGAAGCAGGCCTCAGGGGACTGAATTGCTGGCAGCTGTGGTGGTTTCCAGACTTCTCAACCCACAAATGCCAAGGATAACATGAAAGGTTGTGGATGGAAGTGGTGGAACTCTGTGGGACCTGGGTGAAAGAGGAGTGTGGTCAGGCCCTAGCTCTGGGATGGTGGAGGTGGTGGCAGCAGCAGTAGAAGCAGCAGCTGCTGCTGCTTCCAGAACTCTGGCCTCACTGAGGGTGGGGGATCCAGTTCCTGATAGAAAGGCCCCTGAAACTTGGGGCAGGACATGTAAACCCACCCCCACTGGAAACAGAGCCCTACCTTGGCAAAGTTAAAAAACCAAGTATTTGGCTGGGATGATGAGCAAACAGCATAAAAAAGTCAGACTATAGAATCCTACTTTGGTGACAAAGAAGATCAAAACATACAACCAGAAGAAGACAACAAAGTCAAAGCTCCTACATCAAAAGCCTCTAAGCAAAATATGAATTGGTCATAGGCCATGGAAGAGCTCAAAAAGGATTCTGAAAATCAAGTAAGAGAAGTAGGGGGAAAATTGGGAAGAGAAATGAGAGAGATGTAAGAAAATCATGAAAAACAAGTCAACAGCTTGCTAAAGGAGACCCCAAAAAATAGTGAAGAAAATAATGCCTTAAAAAGTAGACTACCCCAAATGGCAAAAGCAGTTCAAAAAGTCAGTGAGGAGAAGAATTCCATAAAAAGCAGAATAGGTCAAATGGAAAAGGAGGTCCAAAAGTTCACTGATGAAAGTAATTCCTTCAAAATTAGAATGGAGCAAATGGAAGCTAATGACTTTATGAGAAATGAAGAAGTTATAAAAACAGAACCAAAAGAAGGAAAAAATAGAAGGCAATGTGAAATATCTCATTGGAAAAACCACTGACCTGGAAATAAATCCAGGAGAGATAAATTAAAAATTATTGGGCTACCTGAAAGCCATGATTGAAAAAAGAACCTAGATATCATCTTTCAAGAAATTATCAAGGAAAACTGCCCTGACATTCTAGAACCAGAGAGTAAAATAGAAATTGTAAGAATCCACCAATCACCTCTTGAAAGAGATGCCAAAAGGAAAACTCCTAGGAATATTGCAGGCCAATATCAGAGTTTCCAGGTCAAGAAGAAAAAATTGCAAGCAACCAGAAAGAAACAATTGAAGTATTATGGAAATACAATCAGGATAACACAAGACCTAACAGCTTCTATGTTAAGGGATCAAAGGGCTTGGAATATGATATTCCAGAGGTCAGAGGAGCTAGAATTAAAACCAACAATCACCTACCCAGCAAAACCGAGTATAATATTTCTGGGGAAAAAATGGATATTCAATGAAATAGAGGACTTTCAAGCATTCTTGCTGAAAAGAC
Organism: Petaurus breviceps papuanus; assembly: GCF_028583685.1. NCBI lineage: Eukaryota > Metazoa > Chordata > Mammalia > Diprotodontia > Petauridae > Petaurus > Petaurus breviceps. Next base: position 19,902,696 of record NW_027185712.1, read on the forward strand.
TAGAGCTGAGTAGAAAATTTGATTTTCAAATACAAGAATCGAGAGAAGCATGAAAATGTAAACAGGAAAGAGAAATGATAAGGGACTTATTAAAGTTGAATTGCTTACATTCCTACATGGAAAGATGATATTTGTAACTCATGAGACCTTTCTCAGTATTAGGGTAGAGGAAAGATATAGACAGATAGATGATAGATAGATAGATAGATAGATAGATAGATAGATAGATAGATAGATAGATAGATAGATAGATAGATAGA
>NW_027185712.1:19902965-19917551 GCF_028583685.1 Petaurus breviceps papuanus
AGATAGATAGATAGATAGATAGATAGATAGATAGATAGATAGATAGACAGACAGACATGGCACAGGATGAGTTGAATATGAAGGGATGATATTTTAAAAATAAAATTAAGGGATGAGAGAGGAATATATTGGGAGAAAGAGAAAGCGAGACATAGAATGGGGGTGAATTGTCTCAACATAAAAAAGGCAAGAAGAAAGTTTCACAATGGAGGTTAAGAGGGGCGAGGTGGGAGGGAATGAATGAACCTTACTCACTGAATTTGTCTTAAGGAGGGAATAACATACACACTCAGTTGGGTATCCTATCCTACAGGAAAGTAAGGGGAAAGAGGAAAAGAGGGGGGATGACAGAAGGGAAGGCAGATTGGGGGAGGGGGTAGCCAGAAGCTAACACTTTTGAAAAGTGACAAGATCAAAGGGGAAAATAGAATAAGGTGGGGGCAGGATAGGATGGAGGGAAATATAGTTATTCTTTCACAACATGACTATTATGAAAGCATTTTTGCATAACTACACATGTATAACCTATATTGAATTACTTGCCTTTTCAATGAAGGTGGGTGGGAAGAAGGGAGAGAATTTGGAGCTCAAAGTTTTAAAAACAAATGTTAAAAATTGGTTTTATATGTAACTGGGAAATAATATATACAGGTAATGGGGTACGGAAATCTATCTTGCCCTATAAGAAAATAAGAGGAAGGGGATGGGGGTTTGGGAGGTGACAGAAGGGAGGGCAGACTAGGGGAAAGAGTAATCAGAATGCATGCTATTTTGGGGTGGGGGGGAGGGGAGAGATGGGGAGGAAATTTAGAAATCAAAATCTTGTGGGAATGAATGTTGAAAACTAAAAATTAATTAATAGGAATAATAAAAGAACTTTGAAAAAACAAAACAAAAAACTTATATAAAAATAAACTTATTTTTAAAAATACAATTATCAAAATATTCAGCACAATATACATACATAGGTATACACACATAAAGGAAGAATATATTTATACACATATGTTTATATCTACATACATGTATGTGCACATAGTCCTTCTATGTGTATATATATACACACATGTAGATATGTATGTGTGTCAGGGGGATGTATGCATATATGCATGTAGGTTTATGTGTTCCGCCCTTGTCCCTTTCAAGTCAGTACAATTTTAAGCTATGAAAATTTTGGGACACCATGTATAGCTCACTTCTCTACTACTACTATCATCTTGCTTTGATTTGTCAGCATCATTCTAAAAAATATTATGAATCTTGCATCTGTATCAGCAATGCCATATTCACAATGCCTATAGAGATTGCAAATATGCTGATATAATTATCCATTACAAAATACGTCATGTTTGCCATATGAGGAAATAAACTAGAAAATTTATTAAGATACCAAAAGACTGAGTCCCAAAACCAGAAAGTGAAAGCCATCAGAGTAGTTATGATATTGGCACAGGTAGATAAAGTAGAAAGCACCCACATTTTCAAGCCTTTAAAACAGAACAGGCTACCTCAGGCAAAGGTCCTCCTCTCCGCACGCACAGCAACCACCCAGCGTCCTGGAAGCGCGCTCCCAGCAGCTCCGGCCCCTGGCAGTCCTCAGCAGGAGTCCTTAGCAGAAAGTCCTTAGCAGTCCTAACTCAAAAAGGGCTTCGCGCTGCCACTGCCTCTGCTGCTGCCGCCGTCACCACCACCGCCAGCCACCGCAGGAATGCTAGCTTGGCTTCCGCTTCCTCTTGCTCCGCCCCTTCCTGCTACGTCAGCAAGTCCAACGGGGCATGGAAGATCTTTAAATCCCATAACCCTTACAGCATCCTAGATAATACTAGATACCCCCCCAATCTGTCAATCCCCCCCCCCCCAGTCAACTTATTATAACTCTGGGATCTCATCCAGCTTTTTTTGCCTGGGATGGGGTAATGGTGGGGGGAAGGGATGGTTTTTATATGTATTTATATATATATGTACATATATATTATATACAAATATATATGTAAAGGCTAGTCATCTCTCCATCTTCTAGACTTTTTAAAAAAATAAACTTGATTCCACATAATCCAGAAATGGCAAAACCCAAACTACTCTGCCTTTACATATGCAATTAACATAAGTTCTTTTGAGCTGGGAGCTCAGGAAGTATAATTAAGTCTTCTTAAATTGACAGACATCCAAAAGTTCTGTAGCAACTTCATTACTGGAAGGAAATTAATAGCAACAACACCATGCAAAGGGAGAGGAAGATTGAGCTAGAATTTATTCCCCACCTTCCATTTACTAATGTTCTTGGTTACATAATCAATCTTCCCACGGCTTAATAGGTAGAAATGGAAATGGCCTGAGCCACATTGATCTTTTTCTTACCATAACCTTTCTTTTAAGGAAGATTGAAAAAGAAAGATTTAGAATCTTGCAAAACTTTCTATTGTGTGGTACAAGAAGTCAAACCCCAACTTGTTATAAAACAAAAACAAAAACAGCAACAATAACCTTAAGAGTTAAATAAAAATAGATGAGCCTCAAAGGTGTGCGTGCTTCTCTTGTAAGCTGACTTAGATATCACTAGAATGAGGATATCATAAGGATAAAATGACAGACCAAATGAGCTTGCTCTTCTGAGATCAAGTGCAGTTACATCTGAAGACTTGACCCAGCTTACAGACTAACACAAGTACAAAGGCACAATAAGATGTTTAAACATAAACCCCTCCCCCTGAAAAAGAAGTCCAATTAAAGGAGCAAAAGGAACTTCTTCAGCCATCAGAACTGGGCAAATTCCTATACTTCAGCAATACATTCAACTCCAAGTTTTCTAGTTTCTAAGGCAGAGATTCTTTTTTTTTATTTTTAAAAATTTTTTATTTACTTATTTTTAGTTTTCAACATTCATTTCCACAAGATTTGGGGTTATAAATTTTCTTCCCATATTTCCCCTACCCACACCTGTAAGGGTTATGGGATTTAAAGATCTTCCATGCCCCATTGGACTTGCTGACGTAGCAGGAAGGGGCGGAGCAAGAGGAAGCGGAAGCCAAACTAGAGTTCCTGCGGTGGCTGGCAGTGGTGGCGACGGCGGCAGCAGCAGCAGAGGCAGCAGCAGCCCTTTTTGAGTTAGCCAGAATTTCTGCCAAGGACTCCTGCTGAGGACTGCCAGGGTCTGGAGCTGCTGGGAGTGCACTTCCCGGACGCTGGGTGGTTGCTATGAGTGGGGAGAGGAGGACCTTTGCCTGAGGTAGCCTGTTCTGTTTTAAAGGCTTGAAAATGTGGGTGCTTTCTACTTTATCTATCTGTGCCAATGTCATAACTACTCTGATGGCTTTCACTTTCTGGTTTTGGGACTCAGTCTTTTGGTATCTTAATAAATTTTCTACTTTATTCCCCCATATGGCAAGCATGATGTATTTTGTGATGGATAATTATATCAGCATATCTGTAATCTCCATAGGCATTGTGAATATGGCATTACTGATACAACACCCCAAGATAGCAAGCCTACTGAATGCCCCTTCCCCCAATCTGCTCTCTCTTATTATCCTCCCCCATGCCCCCCTAACTTTTTAGTAGGGCAAGATGGATTTCTGTATGCCAGTGCCTGTATTTCCCAATTGCATGTTTTTTAAACATCTATTTTTAAAACTTTGATTTCCAGATTCTTTTCCTTCTTCCCTCCTCACCCACCCCCACTGGGAAGACAAGGAATTCAATATAGGTTGTACATGTGTAGCTACACAAAATGTTTCTATAGCAGTTATATTGTGAAAGACTAACTATATTTCCCTCCATCCTATCCCACTCCCCACTTATTCTATTTTCTCCTTTGACCCTGTCCCTTTTCAAAGGTGTTTGCTTCTAAGTACCCTCTCCCCCAATCTGCCCTCCTTTCTATCATTCCCTCTTTTATCCCCTCCCCCCTACTTTTCTGTAGGGTAAGATACCCAATTGAGTGTGTATGTTACCCCCTCATAAAGCCAAATTCAATGAGAGTAAGGTTGACCCATTCCCTTTCACCTTCCTGCTCTTTCCCTCCATTGTACCAGTTTTCTCTTGCCCTTTTATATGAGATAATTTACCTTATTCTATCTCCCCCATTCTCCTTCTCCCACTATATTCCTCTCTCACCTCTTGGCCCGTTATGTTTTATTCAGACAGGCTGGGGTGAAAATGGATTCTCCCTTTTGTCTAGAGTACCCTAAGTGGGATGGTATGGTACTTATCAAAGATAAGTCTCTTTGACCAAGGTTGAATTTCCCAGACCCTCATTAGAATAAGCCCACCTCTCATTATAATATTCATTCTCTCATTACTTGTTAATCAATCAGAACTGATTGCCAGTCTCGGAACAACCACTCTTCCAAGGGCATATAAGCACTGAGTATATTCCATGAGGGGTGTTTGGCATTTGAGAGAGCCACTGACCCTTTTATTAATTATATGCTAGAATGATTAATAAAATGATTAATTACCCTGAAACTATGCCTCTTGAACTTTATATATGTCACATTTGACTACTTATCTATAGCCATGATATTCCCTCTTAATTTTTTCTAACAATTGAAAGTATATAATAATAAAATTTATAATAATTGGTATTTTTATAGCACTTTATAAAGCACTTTAAATATATTAACTCATTTCCTCATTCATCTTCAGAACCAAAACTTTTTCTTGAGTTGAAATTTATTATACAAAATTTTCTTTAAAGAAAACTGAGTGACACAGTGAACAATGTCTTTAATTAGTTTTACAAAAGATCTAAAAATACTATTCAAATGATTCTTTCACTCCCCTCCTCTGTCCTTCTTCCCCCACTATAAGATCAAAAGGTTTAATATTAAGATGAAATTCAATACAATTCCTCAAAAGTCTAAGAGAATATAAAATTTCAGAATAGGAAGAGATTTTAACATGATGCTGTTCAGTCTCCTCATTTTATAGAAGCCCAGGGGGCTAAAATGAATTGCCCTCCTATCTACTAAAAAAAAAAATTATTCTGAAGTACAAAATACTTGACCTTAAGTAATGAATGGAAATCCGCCCTTTCAGTGTAAAGCAAAAACAGATGCCCTATTGCTAGATGGACTTGGAAAGGATCTGTATATTGCAAGAGCCTCCTAATAATCTTCCTTCTGCAAGTGTCTCTCCTCTCTAACCCATCTTCTATGCAGCGGCCAAATTGATATTCCTGAAGTACAGGTCTCATTATGATACTTCTGTGTTCATATTAAATTGTTCCCTATTGCCTTATGTCAAACTACAAAACCTCTGTTTGGTAATGTAAAGTCCTTCACAATCTAGGTCCCTCCTGTCTTTAAAAAAAGAAATAAAGTTTTTCATTGTTATTCTGAACTGAGAGAATACAAGGCAGTAGAAGACCAAGAACTGAGCTCAGAGCCAGGAAGATGGGTTGTGATACACGTTAAGCAACCTTGGGCAAGTCATTTAACTTCTCAATGCTCTAGACAGCTCTGTAACACCACTCTATTACAGATAAGGTGTCTACCTACATTGGTAAAGGGGGCTTCCTTACCAGAGTTCCCCTTATCAATATCACAGGTCCAGTCTCAATCCTATTCTAAACTTGACCAATGCCAACTAATGTGACAATTTCTGTATGCAAATAAGAATAGAAAAGGAGGATGATACATAAAATTTTAAATCTCCATTATGCCTAATTTTAGGAAAAAAAGTATACAATATATTCAGCACGTTATTTCTAAAGCTATACCACCTATTTGTGTTGTGCACCTTTTAAAATGCTTCACTGATGCTCTTTTCATTCTTTTTTTATCACTCATTACCATTGTCAACTAACTTATTTTTTAAAAAATCTCCTTTATAATCAGTAAATACAGTCAAACAAAAGGAATCCTTACATTTGTATGTGCGTATATGTACATCATAAATGTATCCACTCGCACATTTGGACGTTAGCCATGTCAAAAATGTACTTCTCATTCTTCATCTCTAGCCTAAAACCTTTCTATCAAAACAAGGGAAGTAAGTGTCATCTTTGGTACTTTGGGTCCTCCTTGGTCATTGCATTGAACAAACTTCTTAATTTTTTCAAAGTTATTCTTCTTTGCAATGTTGTAGTCGTATAAATTGTTCTCCTGATTCTGCTCATTAGTTCATACATCCTCCCATAGTTTCTAATATCCTTCTCTTTTATCATTTCTTAGGGTACAATCATATTCCTTACAAATACCATAATTTTTTGTTTAGCTATTCCCTAATTAGTGGGCACACCCTTTGCTTTCAGTTCTTCATTATAACAAAAAGTACTTCTATGAATATTTTTGCCCATACAGGTCCTTTCTCTCTCTCTCTTTTTTTTTTTTTTAATTCTTTGGGATACAAGTCTGAGAGTAGTATTGTTGGGTCAAAGTAAGGATATGCACACAATGATTTGAAGTACAAGATTCCAAATTGTTTTCTAGAATGACTGTACTAATTTACAGCAGGGCCATCTCCAGTTGTCCTGATCTATATTTTGTCACTGGACCCAGATGATTCTGGAGGAGAAAGTGAGGCTGGTAACTTCACATAGCCCTGTCTCACTTAAATCCAATTCACGGGCATGTCATGGCATCACCTCCCTGATGTCATGGTCGTCTTTGAGAAAGAAGGACAAACAACAACAGTTAATTCACAGCTTTACTAATAATAAATTAGTGTACTTGTGCTTCCAAATGTTTTGTTTTTGTTTTTTGCTTTTTGGAGGCAGAGCAATTGGGGTTAAGTGACTTGCCCGAGGTCATACAGCTATTAAGTGTTTAGTGTCTGAGGCCAGATTTGACTCCTGACTCCAGGGCTGGTGATTTATTCACTTCACCACCTAGCTGCCCCCTGGATATGATGTTTTAATGGGATCAGAGTCTTAATTTTCATTTCTCTTATCATTAGTAATTTGGAACATTTTTTCCATATGGTTGTTAATAGCTTAGACTTCTTCCTCTGATAGTTATTCACATCCTTTGATCATTTGTTTATTGGAAAATGGTTCTTGTTCTTATATATTTGAATTCATTTCCCTCCACACCTTAGATAGCAGACCTTTATCAGAGAAGGTCAGTGCAAAGATTTTTTTTCCTAGTTAACTGTTTCCCTTCTAATTTTTACTGCTTTGTTTTTGTGCAAAAGCTTTTCACTTTTATATCATCGAAATTGTCCATCTTACCATCTGTGATTCTTTCAATTTCTTGTTTAGTCAATAACTGATCTCCTACTCATAGTTGTGAAAGGTTTCTACTTCCACTCTCTTCTAATTTGTTTATAATTTTACCTTTTATATCTAGGTCCTGAATACTACTTAAAGATGATTGTGGAATATGGTATGAGATGTTCATTCCATCTTTCCAGACTGATTTATTATTACTCCCTTTCAAACACTCCTCATTTCAACCAAAATGGTTTAATTGATGCTATCTATATATAATATCTATCTCATCACTGTGCTTTTACACAGGCTGTCTCTCATACCTTGAATTCATTCCATTCTCCTTCTGCCTTTGAAATCTTCAGCTCCTTAGGGGAAGCTAGGTGGCTCAATAAATAGAGCACTACCCCTGGAGTTAGGAGGACCTGAGTTCAAATATGACCTCAGACACAACACAAAACTAGCTGTGTGACCTTGGGCAAGTCACTTAACCCCAATTGCCTTACCTTCCCTCCTCCAAAAAGCAAACAAAAAAAAATCTTCAGCTCCCTTCAACTTTCAGCTTAAGGGCTATCTCCTGTGTGTCTTTCCTGAGTATCTCCCCCTACAGAGATGTTTGTCATTTCCCTCCATCACTTTGTATATACTCATTTTTTCTGGGTACATGACACTTCTCCCGACTTAAGTGTAAGTTATGATGTGATCTGAGCACTCTGCTTTCGGATGATCTAACTTAAAGCAAGAATGGAACTTTTAATATAAAAACTAAATGAACAATCAACATGGTCTTAAAACAGTGAGAGAGAAAATGAGCCTCGTTCAGGCCCAAATCAAATTTTCTACCAAGTTCCTGTAGAATATAAAGACCATAATCTATTTTGTTGATTAAGGTACTTGGATACCAGATATGAAGAGGGCAGGTTGACATTCTATTATATTTTAGCATGAAAATGAGCATCAGACAGCCTCAAGTATTTTTGTTTTTATTTTTTGAGAGGGAAATCTGTGTCCTCTCATTGATTAAAAACAAACTTGAAAAAAAAAACCAACCTTGAAAACACATAACTCTATACCATGCACACATTGATGATATGGACTAGTGTAATGGGAATGTAAATTTTAAAGAGCTTCCCTGCCCCTAGGCTAAAGTGCACCTGGAGCTTGGGGTGGGAGGCTTGTTTTTCAGTAGATACTTCTTGATTGGCCAGTGGGTCAATAAGGTTGTTACATTCTCTGAGCCAGGAGAAGGCTATATAAGCCCTGATGTGTAGCTTTGTTTTGGGGCTCACTTTGAGAAGTGTTCTGTGATTTGATATGGATTCTGGGAAGCCGTTGAACAGAATCCCCCGGCTTTGAAACCCAGATGTTGATTGGGTATGGATGTAATGGTTGGACAGTTTGGAAATCTGTCTACTTGATCTGTTTCTGTCTTGACAATTCTGTCTGTATATTCTGAAGTTCGGGGTGCTGACTTTTTCCCCTGAAATGGTAAATGATACATATTTGACTGATTAAAGTAAGCTGTAACCCATTTTGAGTTGCTTTCCTTTATCAAAGCAGATCTAAGAACCTGTGTTGGCAGCAAACCCTGAGGAGGCTTGGGGTGCTTGCTGCTACAAAATGGCATCATGAACAGGATCTGCAGAGTAAAAGGAAAGTATGGGGGCTGGGATAATTGTTTGTTTCCCAGTTGTGGTAGCTGTGACCCTGTAGAGCCATGGAGCAGGAGAGAAGAATGGCCTGCATGCAGACTTCGCTGAGCTGAGAGCAGGAATGGTGAGCTGCCTGCATCGGGACCTGGGCGGAAGCCAGGAGCGGCTGCTGCCTGCGAGAGGAGAAGGAACCCAGGAGTTCGGAATTCAGCCACAGGAAAAGATAAGAACTGAGCAGCAAAGCAGGGGCACTGAATGTGTTTCCTTGCTGCATCCCACAGTTTGGGACCCAGGGGGAGGATGGACTTGTGACTGTGGTGGGTGGGATGAAGTGCCTTGGACCCCCAAGGACCCCACCTTGTTGGTTTTGTTGCCCAACCCCCTCTCTGTACTTGGAAGCAGAGGCTGGAGCTGTGTGAGGGGAAGGACACCCCAGAACTTTATTTGAACTCGTTTTGAATTGAGGTGATAATGCAATGTATTTTGTGTTTGTTTAAGGCCCAGTGGCCACTTTGGTAACTTTAGTTCTGTGTCTTGAAAATGTGACCTAAGAGATGTTTAGTGCTGATTCAAAAGTAAATGACTATGCTATGGGCATGGAAGATCTTGGGGCCGAATGTAATGGGAATGTAAATTTTAAAGATCTTCCCTGCCCCTAGGCTAAAGTGCACCTGGAGCCTGGGGTGGGAGGCTTGTTTTTCAGTAGATACTTTTTGATTGGCCAGTGGGTCCAGAAGGTTGTTACATTCTCTGAGCCAGGAGAAGGCTATATAAGCCCTGATGTGTAGCTTTGTTTTGGGGCTCACTTTGAGAAGTGTTCTGTGATTTGATATGGATTCTGGGAAGCCGTTGTCCAGAGTCCCCCGGCTTTGAAACCCAGATGTTGATAGGGTATGGATGTAATGGTTGGACAGATTGAAATCTGTCTACTTGATCTGTTTCTGTCTTGATAATTCTGTCTGTATATTCTGAAGTTCGGGGTGCTGACCTCTTTCCCCTGAACTAGGTAAATGATACATATTTGACTGATTAAGCTCTAACCCATTTTGAGTTGCTTTCCTTTATCAAAGCAGATCTAAGAACCTATGTTGGCAGCAAACCCTGAGGACGCTTGGGGTGCTTGCTGCTACAACTAGCTAGTATATATTTTTGAGGCAAGTGTAACCAACTGTTCACCTTTTCCATTAAAAAAAACTAAATAGAGATAGAATAGTGCATCTTTTAAAAACCCTGCTTCAGCTGTAAATGCATTACTTCAATGAAGACTCTTACTATGTGCCATGGAGATAAATATGCATTGGCCAGGCTTGAACTGGGGTTGCTCACCTGTGGCCTGCACTTGTTTATTTACACTTGAGATTTCTCAAAGAAGAGCCATCAATTTAGAGTCTCCTGGGGAATGTTCAGGGAACATTTGCAAAACATCTATTGGTCTACGTAGTCATAACAAAAATGCTTTAAGAGTAACAAGAAAATTAAACCCTCCAACTAGCTACCTCAAAACAGGCCTCTCTGTCAAGGTGGGCAAACACAGAATGATAGTATGCAATTGGTATTCTGAGAGTGAAAGTACACTTGAGAAAAAGAATCTCAAAGATCATGCTCCTTCCTCGTGAAACTCTTCACTTCCAATGCCCTTGAAATTCTTATCTTTAGTACTATTAGATATTCTGCTATTGCTATCAGCTGTACTATTGGATTGGGAGGAAGTCTTCTGATTGCTCCTATCTGAAGCAGTGACCATTAACAAAGACAGCAAGGCACACGTGTGAAAAAAGGAGAAGTTATAGTCTTCCCTGATGCTTGTCCTCATCCCTTTCCCTTCTCTTCATCTTCATCTTCAGACTTCATATAACACTTTCTTTTGTACCCCCTTTATGATTTTATAATTTATTACATTTATTATGTATTACTCTTACCTGTCTTTCTGTCTTACCAGTTTTCAGCATCCCTCCTCCCCATTACTAGACCATAAGCTTCTTGAAGACAGGGCCTATATCTTATAAATACTTTGTTCCTTCACATGTCCAATGCAGTCAGTCAACAAACACTTATTAAGTACCTACTATGTGCTAAAAGAGGGGGATACAAAGACACAGTAGGTGTTTAATATAATGCTTGCTCAATGAATGAAACTGGATCTTCTATCTTCCTCATTTCTCTTGGTACTAGAAGTTATAGGATGGTCCACAACTGCCTCTGAGAGTTGACAGAGGTAATGGGAGTGATACTTTGTATTAGCTCAAGAGGACTGGAAAACCAGGTAAATATGATTGTATTAAAAGCCAAAGTTTTTCTTGGTCAGAACCATCCAAATGGCATCTTCAGTCACTGTTTCCAAGTCAGGAAGTTAGGGCACTTCAGGGCACCATCCAAAAAACAACTGCCAATTTTTTGATGGGGTGGGGTGAGTCATGGATAAAGATAATTATAATGGGCAAAAGAAAAGAATTTATTTTTTAAAAAATATTTATGGCAGCTCTTTTTGTGGTGGCAAAGAATTTGAAAATGAGGGGATGCCCATCAATTGGGGAATGACTGAAAAAGCTGTGGGATATGATTGTGATGGAATACTATGAGCTATAAGAAATGAAAAGCAGAATGGTCTCAGAAAAACCTGGGAAGATCTATATGAAATGATACAAAATAAAGTAAGCAGGACCAGGAGAACATTTTACACAATAACAGAAATATTCTAAGAATGATCAACTGTGATTGACTTAGCTATTCTCAGCAACACCTTGATTCAAAAAAAAATCTGAAGGACTCATGATTAAAAATTCTATCTACCTTCAGAGAAATTATTAATGGAGTCTGGATGCATATTGAAGCATACATTTTTACTTTCTTTATTATTCTCATTTGTTTTGTCTGTTTTCTTTTGCAACATCTCTAATATTGAAATGTTTTGTATGACTACATGTGTATAATCTATATGGAATTGCTCACTCTTCAAGGAGGGAGGTAGGGTGAAAGGGAAGGAGAGAATTTGGAACTCAAAATTTTTTTTAAAGGAATGTTAAAAATTTTGGTTTACATGTAATGACAAAAACAAAATAAAAATTAAGTGAAAAAATGCTTGTTCCTTTCTCTTCCATTTTTTTATTTTATCATAGGTGGAAAAAGACTAGGGAGTATCACTTTAAGCAGCACCTTTAAAAAACTACCTCTCTCTAAGACTAGAAGAAAGTGATTTCCATTCTAGTTCAAGTACTGACCTAAGGTATCCCAAAGACTTTGGATTGTCACAGCTTCACCACCCCAGTGCCAAAAATAACAAGAATTTGACCTTAGCTGTTTGCTTTACAATTTTTCATTTCCCTTTCAAGTGCAATGCAAAGTCACTCTTAAAAAAAGGAAACCCTTCCCTAGTCCTGGGATCAGTCCAATTACTCCTACTGGGAAAATTCCCCCAGGACTACAGGACAATGAAAAAACTCTAGGGAGGTTTTTTTTCTTCCCAGAACTGGGCTCTTGAAAACATCAGCATTATCAAGCAATAGTCTTACCCCATAGGCTCATGTCAAGTTGATTAAGTAAGAGAAATAGAGTGAAAAAGCAGAAACCAAAAAATGAAGTTAGAAAATAAGAAAAAGTCAGTTACTGTAGTTGCTATTGGTGGGACAGGGATAGGTAGGCACAAGCAGCAAGGTCTGTATGATGACTGTAGCACCACAGACTTTTTTTTTTTCGCCTTTGGATGTAAGTAGTGGGTGGCCAGGATAGTTGGAGATATAGATAACAGGAACTCATAAAATTCCAGGATAATCTACCCCACGCCCATCTCATTTTAAAAATCCAGTAATTTCCTTCCCCACAAAACATTTTGCTTTAACATCAGAAATACAGGAGAAAAGACACTTTGGAGAATTCCATTTTAATAGAGTGTTCTATCTGATGAAGCTATTTCCCCTCCTAATGGATGACCAAAAGGAAGATTTGTAAATCTGGTTACAATAAATTCTATGGATGGAATAATCCTCTACAAAGAAAGAACCCTCTTAACAATAGTCATTCCATGACTAAAGTACCCAATTCTCTGTCAAGGAAAGAAGAGATAGATATGTTCTCTATAACTCTCTGGCTTTGTCATTATTAGTGAGGCAGCATCATATAGGCAGAAGAGCATGAATTTAAGAGTTCAAATGTCAACTATGACCAGAGTTGTAACAAGGGTGAGGTAACTGGGGCTTTGCTCAGTGTATCAAAATTTAGAGGGTGCTGACAGCAACATGTAAAAATAACAGAGTTAGTGAGAATAATTACTTAAGTAAGAAGTTACCAGATGTCCTGGCTCCAAGCTATTGGGCTCTGACTCCATTCTAACCATCTCCTAATGTCTTGGGATCTCTGTTTCTCTCTGATTGGATGTTGTGTCCTGAGCCCTCCCTTCCCCATCTTAATTGAATTTATTTTACAGGACTGATTGTAGGACACCTTTAGTGCTTCTTGTTCTGCATATGTTTTATATCACTAGAATAGTTAGTCATGCCTGCCTCTGATACTACTTGTCTGACCACAGACAAGACATTTAACTTCGAATAATAATATTTGTAGTACTTACCTCACAGGGCTGGCATGAGGCTCAAATAGCTGAGATACATAAAGCTTAAAGCTCAATAAAATTTTATATATATTACTACTGAGAAACAACCACCTCTCCCCTCCCTGCTTCAAACATCCCAACTGATGGGGTACAGGCTCTGGGAACCCCCCTGTTATCCTTAAATTAGCCTAGCCCTCCATTGTCTGTCATCTCCAGGTATCCTCCAGCTATTTTCCACCCTTAGTCTCATGACTGGAGTCTGACCTCATTTAACTCCTCCTCAAGACCCTCCCCAAACTCCTCCTCTAGACCACCCCTAGAACCCTCCCACAATCTTTCTGTATATAAGCGCCATCCTGCCTTCATGAGGTGGCCGAGAATTATCTAGCACAGACTCACTCTGTGTCAGATTATTCTGGCCCACTTGTCCAATACAAGTCACAGATACTTAGGCTCCTTAAGAGCCTACGCATTATGACAAATCTCTAATAACCTTTGCTTTACCTTGGCTGAGAGAAGACTTGAGTTGAATTTATTCAGCAGGACCCAGCCTGTTGGTATTTTGGGGTCTCATGTACCTCTGAGCCCTAAACCTCAACACCAATTACCCTAAAAAAAAACTTGTACCAAATCATTCAATAAAATAAGACAGTAAGCTAAGACCCTGACATTTGGCAGAGGCAAAGATGAAGTTTGGAGGTGTTTATATGAAATTTCCCTCTTTCCCATAGAGGATTTAGAACAAGAGTTTGGGCGTCAGCCCTTTCATTTCCTGTCAAATCTATTTCACCTCCAAGTTAAGCAGAGTGGGAATATCATTCCTAATAATGTGTTTATTTGATCAAAATTTCAGTACAGTCAACAATGTGGATACCCTGTGGAATTTGGTACATTGGGATTTGACCTTCCTACTATGTAACAAAATTATCTTATTTTCATTTTGTCTGTACTCTGGGTACCAGCTCTGGTCAAGGTGCTGAAAAGCAACAAAAGCAAAGTAAAAAACGGGCAGGCAGGGAACAGGAGAAAAGAGAGCCTAAGACCCAGAGTATCTAAGATCTAAGATGCGCTGAATATTGGCCTTTGAACTGAGGTAGTGCATATGTTCTATCTAGAAAGCATCTGATACACAGAAAATACTCAGAGAATACAAAAATATAGTTTAACATGGAAAGGAATTTAAAGATTATCTGATGGGGGAGGGGGAGGGGTTTATGGGCGGTGCCATGGTTGCTTTG
>NW_027185712.1:19917561-19935496 GCF_028583685.1 Petaurus breviceps papuanus
GTAGGGCTAGTCGTCTAGATCTGTTGCAAGGGTAAACGCCCGCAACAATTATCTAACATAATCCTCTCATTTTAAAGGCAAAGGAACAGATTAAGTGACTTGTCTAAGGTCACACAACGAAGTAACAGCAAAGCCAGGGAGGGACTGAAGGGATGATTTCTTGACAATACTCCTGTGTTCTTTTTGTCACACAAAGCATCTCTATTGGCATCTCCTCTTCCCAAAGAAGGTTGGACGTGGGATTTGAGGCAAGGGTTGTGTGAGATGGGAAGGACATAGTCAGAGGGTCAGATGAGATGCCCATGTTCACTACTCCTCCCTCTGAAGGGTGAAGATTAAGCAGGAAAGGGCAAAGGAGATAGAAGTTGTTCCTGCGCTGCAGGAGAAAGAAGTCTTATATTCCACCAGCCTTCCTCTTCCTCTTCCCTCAAGGGATAGGCAAAGCAGGAGATGAAAGGCCTGATGTCAAAGAGAAGGCTGGGGGATCTCCACACCCCAGTTTTGGAACTAGGACTAGGAGCAGAAAGGAGGAGTTGCCACATTCTGGCACAGATTGAAGACACCTAGCTTGGCCCTTTGCTGCCTTCCTACAGGGGAGATGTTTTACCCAGTAGGAGACAGACAGTACACTTTGGTGCTCATGTGTGTATAACATTGTAAGTTTTGCAAAGTGATTTACGAATATTTTCTTATTTGATTTCTGCAACAACCTAATGAAGTACAAAATCTATCCAAAACACTACAGGATTTCCACATATACTTTTAGCATCTTAAAATATATCAGTGTAGCAGCAAGCACCCCAAGTCCCCAGGGTGGCTGCTCACACAGGTTCTTGGATCTGCTTTGATAAAGGAAAGCAACTCAAAATGGGTTAACAAGCTTACTTTAATCAGTCAGACATATATGGTTTACCTTGTTCAGGGGAAAAAGGTCAGCACCCTGAACTTCAAAGTATACAGGCAGAATCATCAAGACAGAAACAGATCAAGTAGACAGCTTTCCAAACTGTCAACCATTACATCCATACCAAATCAACATCTGTGTTTCAACATCTGGGTTTTTCAAAGGCGGGGGTCTCTGAACAACGGCTTCCCAGAATCCAGATCAAATCACAGAACACTTCTCAAAGTGAGCCCCAAAAACAAAGCTACACATCAGGGCTTATATAGCCTTCTCCTGGCTCAGAGAATGTAACAACCTTTTGGACCCACTGGCCAATCAAAAAGTATCAATTGAAAAACAAGCCTCCCACCCCAGGCTCCAGGTGCACTTTAGCCTAGGGGCAGGGAAGATCTTTAAATTTGCATTTCCATTACAAGTTGTCCATCTGTTCTTAGGAACCCTATTAGGCAGCATGGTATAGTGCCATGGTTCTCCAAGCATGGTCCAGTCAAAATGGCATATTTACTACTCCCTGAGCACAACATCTCATCACCCATCTCTTTACTCTCGCAGAGACTATATACCCCATACCTGGGCTGCATTCCCTTCTTACCTCCAGCTCTTGGAATCTCTATTTCCTTCAAGGTTCAGTCCAGAGGCAACCTCAACACGGTAGACTGACCTATCTCCATCTAATCTTAATAGCAATTACTGTCTTTGTATCTCTGGTCCTTGTACTGTGCCTGGCACATAGTAAGTGCTAGATGAAGCAGGAAGGAACCCCGAGGGAATGACCATAGGTGGCATGTGCCATGCAAGTGCCCCCACCATCTACTGCTCCTTTCACCTTCTTGAAGACCAGTAGCCTCACTTCCACAATGGCTCTGAAAATCTTATTAAAGCAGTTATCCTGTGGAGAACAGACCCACCATCTTCAACGCCAGCAGTGCCAATTGCTGACTAATTGCTAGCAACGTGTGGGTAAGCATAAAAGCTGGGAAAATAGCAATGCCCTCCAGACCTCCAGGCCTGCTCCCAACCCAGACCAGGAGGCCATTATTCATGGAAGTAATAGCTGTGGAAAAAGAGAAGTCAGCCCAAGGTACCATGGCACTCTGGCAGAAGGAGGTGAAATGGGCCAGGTAGGCCAATTCCCTGCCACCTCCCTGGAGAATCCAGCGAACACCTCCCAGGCCCTGAGCCCAAGAGCCCCAGGAATAGGAGTGCCCTTAGACCACCGGGCCAGCCCCCAAGGGCTGACATCCAAAGAATCAGCCCTAGTAGTGATTCAACCCAGCAACTGTGTCTACCAATGTTGCAGGCCCTAAATCCTCAGAAGTCACAAATATGATCCAGAAAACATCTTACCCAGCAACTGTGTCTACCAATGTTGCAGGCCCTGAATCCTCATAAGTCACAAATATTCATGATCCAGAAAACATCTTACCACCAAATGAAGCCTGGCGCTTAGCACACATTGTTGTTCAGGCGTGTCCAATTCTCTGTGACCCCATTTGGGGTTTTCTTAGCAAAGACATTGGCGTGTTTCACAATTTCCTTCTCCAGCTCATTTTACAGATGAGGAACTGAAGCCAACAGAGTTAAGTGACTTGCCCAGGATCACACAGCTAGTGTCTGAAGCTGGATTTGAGCTCAGGTCCTCCTGACTCCAAGCCTGGCACTCTATCCACTGTACTACCTAGCTGCCTGCTTTGCACAAACTAAGCACTTAATAAATGCTTTTTCATTCATTAATAAATACTTGTTAATGAACCTCTCATAAAAGCTCTTCCCAGTTCCTGGATCCCTAAACACTTTACTAAGGGCTTTACAAATATTATCTCCTTTGAACTTCACAACAGCCCTGGGAGATAGGTGCTATTATTATCCCCATTTTGCAGCTGAGGAAACTGAGACAGACAAAAGTTCAGTGACTAGCCCAGGGTTACACAGCACGTAAGTGTCTGGGGCTGGATTTGAACTCAGATCTTCCTTACTCTGGGGCCATCCCCTGCAACATTTGGTGGCTGGCTGTTTATGGAAGGTTTTCTAGGAAGTAGCAATGTCATCAATCAATTATTGGGATAGCTACCATGAGGAAAAGAGAATTATAAAATGTGTGCTGAGACCTCATGAAACTTATTACAGTCTAGTTAAGGTGACTGGACTAATTAAGATGAAAACATTAGCAATATTATGATGTAATTAAGTGATGAGATAGAGAGGTGGGAGAGAGATGGAAGAACAGTTAGGCCTAGAGGAGTCATAGAGGCCTTCACAGACAATTGGGACCTTGAAGACTGACTGAGAGTTGATCAAATGGAGGAGAGAAGGGGGATCCTTCTAGATAGGGGAGGGCATTGATATGAGCAAAGCGCACAAATTGCAGCCTGAGGGGTCTGAGCAGAGGGAGTATCACTGGTCTAGACCAGGCTAGGGCAGGGGAAGATTACTATTGGACTGGATTAAACTGGAATTCAGTTCAACAAACATTTAGCAAGCACCCAATAAGAGCAAGGTTAAGAGACAGTTTGGCTTTAGTGGATGGAGACTCTGTCCTCAGAATCAGGCAGTTCTGGACTCCAGGCCTGCCTCTGCATACACTAGCTGCATGACCCTGAGCATGTCAATATCCTCCCTCTAAGACTCTCAGTTACAAGGCAAGTACTGATCTCCACTGACAAAATTTTATCACTGAAACTTCCCTTTGCCAATTAAATCCTACACCTCAAATCACTCCCTCCCCCCCAAAAAAGTTGCTTAAGACATTGGGGATACAAAGACATAAGCTAAATAATTCTCGTCCTCAAGGAGATTTCATTTTCGGGAATGAAGGTGGTGAGATATATCATATATATGGATGATTGAATCCAAGGTAATGAGAGAAACAGGGCAGCTAAGCTGACTTCAAATGTGGCCTCAGACTTACTAGCTGTGTGACCCTGGGCAAGTCACTTAACCCTGTTTGCTTCAGTTTCCTCATCTGTAAAATGAACTGTAGAAGGAAATGGCAAACTACTTCAGTATCTTTGCCAAGAAAACCTCGGATGGAGTCATGGAGAGTCAGACAGGGCTGGAAAATGACGGAACAACAACAAAACTAGAAAAAAGAGAAACAACCGGGGTCCAGAAAATGATCTGCATAGCACAGGAGCTGAGCTCTAAAGGAAGCTAGAGCTTCAAGGCGGCAGAGGTGAGAGGAAGAGAAGGCACGGCCACTTGTACAAAGGCCCAGAAATGGGACATAGGCATGCTGAATGTGAGGAACAACTTGTAGTGTGTCTGGAAAGTAGGAGCCACATGAAATGCATCTTGAAAAGTAGGCGAGAGCCAGATTGTGAAGAGCTTTATTTCCAAGCTGAACAGTCTATTTTTCATCCTAGAGGCAATAAGAAGTCACTGGAGATGATTGAGTCAGTGAATGAGTCAGTCATAGTCAGACTTATGCCTTAGATGTTACCCTGGCAGTGTCATAGAGGACAGACTAGTGAGAGGAGAGCCTGGAAGCAGGGAGATCAATCAACAGGCCAATGCAGTTGTCTAGGAGAGAGGCGGTGAAGGCCTCAAGGAGAGCAGTAGACATGGGAGTGAAAATGGTGGGATCAGTTCAAGAGATGTCACAGAGGAAGACTCAACAATTGGTTGAATTGGTAGGGTAGGAAGAAAAGAAAGAAGTCAATTCTTAGAACCTGGGTGACTGGGAGTATGAAATGCCTAATTAAACACTGGAAAAAATTAGATTTTTTTTCATTGACAAATAGGGAGCCATTGGAGGGTTTTTGATCAGTGAAACCACCTGATTAAAACAATGTTTAGTATGTTTTTGTTGTTTTTACCAGACCTAGGATGTCATCACTGGGGGAGATCGCCATGAAGGAATTCTCTCTTGTGTGCTCATAATATATAATCTTATTTTTTCTTTTTAAATTTTTTCCACTTAATAGTATTTTATTTTTTTTCAATGGCATGTAAAGATAGTTTTCAACACTCACTACTATAAGATTTTCAGTTCTAATTTTTTTTCTCCCTCTCCCTTTTCCCCCTCCCCAAAACAGCAAGCAATCTAATATAGGCTATACATGTATAATCATATTAAACATATTTTCACATTAGTCATGTTGTGAAAGAATCAAAACAAAAGGGAAAAACCACAAGAAAGAAAAAAAACAACAAAAAAAGAAAATAGTATGCTCCAAACTGCATTCTGACTCCATAGTTCTTTCTCTGGATGTGAATGGCATTTTCCATCAAGAGTCTTTTGGAATTGTCTTAGATTCTTGCATTGCTGAGAATCTATCAAAGTTAGTCATCACACTGTTGCTGTTACTGCATGCAATGTTCTTCTGGATGTGCTCAATTCATTCAGCATCAGTTCATGTAAATCTTTCCAGGTTTTTCTGAAATCTGCCTGCTCATCATTTCTTTTAGCACAATAACATTCCATTACATTCAAATACCACAACTTGTTCTGTCGTTCCCCAATTGAGGGACATCCCCTCAATTTCTAATTCTTGGCCACCACAAAAATAACTGCTATAATATTTTTGTACATGTGGGTCCTTTCTCTATTTTTACAATTTCTTTGGGATAAAGACCTAGTAGTGGTACTGCTGAATCAAAGGGTATGCGTAGTTTTATAACCCTTTAGGCATAGTTCCAAATTACTCTCTAGAGTAGTTGGATCAGTTCACAACTCTACCAACAATGCATTAGTATTCCAATTTTCCCACATCTCCAACATTTATCATTTTCCTTTTTTGTCATATTAGTCAATCAGATAGGTGTGAGATGGCACCTTGGAGTTTTTTTTTGTTTGTGTTTCTCTAATCAATGGTGATTTAGAGCATTTTTATATGACTATAGAGAACTTTAATTTCTTCATCTGAAAATTGCCTGTTCATATCCTTTGACTATTTATCATATCCTCTGACCATTTACCAATTGGGGAATGACCTGTATGTAATTTATAATCTTAGAGAGTGACCTAAAGAGTAGCTGAATATGACTACCGAAAGGTCCAGTAGATATTTGTGTTAAGGAACTAGAATTGAGGTAGGAGGACATGACTAAAATGCAGAATTGATGGTCATCAGTACAAAGGCAATGGAAATCTTGAAAAATGGGTAAGCGGTGCCTAGAGAAGACAGAGCCAAAGACTGATCTTTGAGAAGTACTCACAGTAAAGGTCAAGAACAAAGAAATGCAGGAAGATAATCAGTACAATGTAGAATCACAGAAATCAAGAAAGGTGGGAAGTTAAAGAAGGAAGGGGTGATGAAGCAGAGAGATAGATCAAAGACATGAGAATTTGATGTCACTGGTAACATAGCAAAAGTAGTTTCAGCTGAAAACTAGACTTCAGGAAACTGAAAAGAAGAATGGGGATCAAATCTGAACAGCAAGTATATCCCATCTGATTGAGAAGTTTGGCTGTTCAAGTAAGGAAAAAAAGAACAAAAGATTTATTTTGGTGTCAGTGTGGTTCAACCTCTGAATCCTGGATAGCAGAAAGGTAAGAGTCAGTGCAAAGGGAAGAACTGAAGAAATGAAGTGCATGAAGGTCTTGGGGAAAAAGCATGATATCCTGTACAAAGCACCAGTTCTAGAAGCAGAGAATTCTGAGACTCACCTGGTTTCCATCCCTTTCATTCCTCTCAGCCTGAGACTCACCTGGCTTCCTGCCCTTTCATTCTTCTTAGCCCAACAGGTCTACCTACTTAATCCCCAAGCTGCAGGCTCAGCCCAGACTCAAACAGTGGAACTGTCATGGCCCCAGGGGAGGGTGTGTTTATACTGGGGAATAGGGAGGGAGAAGGATGCAAGGAAGCTGACAATTTAAGCAAGTCTTGCTCAGCACTGAATAATTTATTCTTGTTGCCCATTCGGTTCAGATCTTAGTGACCTAGTTGCTTGGTTTTTACTCCTTGTGATCTAGTCTTTCACAGGAGAAGCCCTGGTATCTTAAGTCTCCTTACTGGTCTCTGATCCATGGACTTAGTGGCCCTGCCTTCCTGTGTCTAACAACGACTTTAGGATGGTGTTCATTGCCTAACCTCCATGAACTTGGCAGCCAGGTGAACATTTGTCTAATGCATGTCTATTAGAGTTTCACTTATTTCCTGCCTATTCAGACCTTTGCTGATTGCCTAATCAGCAGATTAGCCTGACATTCCTGAGGTTGGACTTTGCATCAATCTCACTTTATGGTCCTGGAGTTGTAGCCTGTCCTTTCACCTTGAACTTCAGGGAAGCTAAGTGGTGCAGTGGATAGAACACTGGGCCTAGAATCAGAAAGATCCCAGTTCAAATTCAGCTTTAGACACTTACTGACTGCGTGACCCTGGGCAAGTCATTTAATCTGTTTGCCTCAGTTGGGGATAATAATAGCACTCACTTTGTAGGCTTGTTCTGAGGACCAGATGAGATGAAATTTGTAAAGTGCTTAGAATATAAATGTTTATTCCCTTCCATTTCCCTTCCCCTTGGACTGATTTCCAGGTCTTAGATGTTTTCTTGCCTATCCACCCTCTTGTGCACATCTGTAGATTAAGGGCTCCTTGGGTTCCTTCTAACCTTGTGGGGTTTCTAGGATTCTGTTCTAACTTTCCTTTCTTGGTCTGAGCCCAGTTATTGCAACTATATCCAATATACCACACTGACTTCCTCGTAAAGGTCCTGAAACTGGGCATAAAGCAATTCTCACCCTTTTTTGTCAGGGACCCCTCTGGCAATCTGGTGAAGCCTATGCACCCCTTCTCAGAACAGTGTTTTTAAATGCACAAAATTAAATACCCAGGACTACAAAGGAAACAGATTACAATGAAATATATTTATTAAAATATTAAAGAATAAATTCACATACCCCACATTAAGAGCCCTTAGTTCTGTACACATGGATCACATTAAGGAACCCAGTAAAATTTAAAATGCACACACAGATGATTAAAAATAGAGCTACTGTAACATTTATTTGATCTATCTAAAAGCAGTGTTGGCTATCATAAACATTAATGAAATGAGTTCTAATCCTATCAGCAAGTAATTACATATCCTTGGACACATCTCCTTACCAGTCTGGATCTCAGTTTCCTAATCTGTAAAATGAGGAATTTGACTATCATGGCTTCCAAGGTTTCTTCCTGCTCTAATAGTCTATAATTCTCTTTGCTTGATAACTTTGCATGCTTTCTTAAAAGAGATTTTTGGGGCAGCCAGGGAGTACAGCGAGTAAGAGCACCAGCCCCAGAGTCGGTATGACCTGGGATTGAATCCAGGCTCAGACACTTAGCACCCACCCAGAAACACCTGGCCGTGTAACCTTGAGCAAATTACTTAACCCCAACTGCTTTAAAAAATTTTTTTTTAATAGATTTTCAACTGATATTTTCTTTTTTTATTTCCATTAATTTCTTTGTAGTAGGAAAAAGCAATCAGAATCAGTCAACTGATTATTCTTTTCAAGATGGGCCATTCTAGTATCTAAATTTTTTAAAGACCTTACTATGGATTTCATGATGGTTTAGAGCAGGATTCTTTCAAATCCTTTCTCCATGTGCATCTTTTTTTTAATCTCCATCCACCAATGATAGCAGGACAGGTTTGAAGGGGGAAATGAAGTCATGAGGAAGAATGTATGTGGAAGAGCACAACCATGCCTTTGCCTTGGTGATGACTAGAGATTACAGGTTAACTCAGAGGTTCTTAAGCCTTTTGGTTCAACATATCCTTAGTGAATCAGTAATTTTTTCAGTGTCTTTAGGTCAAGAGAGATACCTAACAATTCCAATTATTAAGTGGTTAGGTTGGAATTTTAAAATAGCCTGCACTGCCCCAGAGGGTATCTGGCAGGACCTGGTGCTGTGGTGCACATTTTGGCAGCTATGGAGTTAATTGTATAATCAATTCGTCTGTCTGTTGCTCTTTTACATCAATTGGTCTGGAATTCGCCTCTTTATCCTTCCCACTCCCAAACTCTTGGGCCAATGCCCAGCTGCTGCTCAGCTGTGAAAGTGTAGAAAGGATGAATAAGTGCCTGTTGAGAAGTGAAATATAAGTGTCAATTAGTTGTTGAATTAATTCATTAAAAGGAGAAGTGAAGGAAAAAGCAGGGCCTGTAAGGGTAATAGCCAGCTAAGCATTGGACATCGAATCAAGAAACCTGGGTTTGAGTTCCAGATCGGTCACTTACCAAGTAATTTTGGCTAAATCACTTAGCTCTCTCTGAGTCTCAATTTTCCTCCTCTATAAAATGGGGATAATGCCTTCCCTACCTATTTCACAGAGTTATTGTGAGAAAAACTGTCTTTAACAACTAAATAAATGTAAACTTTTTATAGCTATTGTATTAAAAAAAAACAATTGAATTTGTGTCTAAGTTATAGTTCAGGCATGGTATTAGAGAAGATCTGATTTGTAGGAGCTTCCTGGATTCTTTCCTGAGAGTTGACAGCTTCAGCAGCCAAGAGGCAATAAATAGTTCTTAGATGCTTTAAAAGTAGCATAAATAAGAGAGCACTGCATTGTAGAAGGAACCCTGAGCTATCAGGTAGAAGACCTCAGTGCTGATCCGAGGTATACCAATAATTTGCTGTAACTGCCAAAAATAAATCACTTAAGCTCCCTGTCTCAGTTTCCCCTTCTGTGAAAGGGAAATAACAACTATCTGCCTCCCTGTGTCACTGGGCTTTGTGTGAACATCAAATGAAATAACTGTGTAAAAGTGATTTGAAAAGTAAAAGGAAGAGCTCAGAGTGGACAATCTTTAAGATGCTGCCTGATTCTATGAGCTGGAAGGGACCCCAAAGACTATGTTAGCCCAACTATCTCATTTTACAAATGAGGAAACTGAGAGCCAGAGAGGTGAAGTGAAATGATCTGCCCAAGGTCACACAAAAGCAAGTGTGGCAAAGTCCTCAATCACCAAATCTAGGGTTCTTTATATTGTCCTTATGATTTCAAGTATAACATGCTATATAAACAAACAAACAAAACACTGGGCTAGATGGCCTCTCATCTCTAAGATTCTATGATAATATCAGGGAAAAGCATTGGGAAGAGAAGGGTAGTGCCCTCTCTGATTGTCATCTTTGAGAAGCTAAATGATAGTTCAGTCTAAGAAAAGAACACAACCACAGTTGAGAAACTGGTTATATCTTGACCATTTATACCCACTACTATTCCATATAGGAAAAAAAGGTTCAGAATAATACTTCTTTCCAGTCAAATTGATTTTCATAAATTAATACAATTCTTAAAATTTTTTTTTTGCTTTTCAGAGGGGGAAAGCAGGACAGTTGGGGTTAAGTGACTTGCCCAAGGTCACATGGCTACAATACAATCCTTTTTGTATATGTGGGCTGTTTAAGGCAACTCACCTTTTAAGACAGATAAAGACATGACATTCCATAGAAATGAATGAGCATACTTCCTGACACCCTTCCCCCCCGCCCCCCAAATCAACCAATACATATTAATTAGGCATGTATTCTGTCTCAGTCCCTGTGCCAGGAATTGGGGATACAAATACAAAAGTGGAACAGTCCCTGACCAGAAGCTTACAGCCTAGAGGGACCAGACAACATGAAATATGTAGGTGTAGCACCCCACTGTCTTACTCCGCAACTTGCATTCACACTCAGAGTTTGAGTCCCCAAAGGGCAGCTGCTGCTCCAAGGTTCAAAGATATTGTAAGGGGAATGGGAATTTGAAGGTCTTCCCCACCCCTTAATAGACCTAGGGGGAGTTTACATGGAGCCTGTGATGGGAGGAGTTTGCTGAAGGGAAGCAGAGCCAACAGAAAGCTGGTCAGAGCTAGCCAGATGGTGGGGGAGAAAGGATGCTCAAGCAAGGAAATACAGGGGTTTGTGAGTAAATATTGATCTTATAATGGTTTGTGGGAAGGCTGAAGGATGCTGTTGCTCTCAGCATCATTGTGGCCTCTGAATATCTTTGGTACTATGATGGAATTGGCTTACTGGTTTGGGGATTGGGTTTTCTGCTGTCTAAATAAATGCTTCAGTTCTATCCTCTATCTAGAGAGTTTGGGATATTTTGCGATCAAATGTCATGTGACACTTATAGTCATGGTCTTTATCATGATTGTGGGCACTGTAAATATTGTATTAGCGCTATTCCTAAAACTGTAGCTCAGAGCCCCCTATCAGTGGACTTCTCCTTAACAGCCTCTCTTTACTCTTAGCAAAGACATTAACATGACATCATAAAAACAGTAGCTACAAAATATTTTCCTATAAACCTGTCCCCCAAATACACACAGTGTCCATAGGAAGGGTGGGTACATCCTTATAATGGTAGTAAGGCATAGATATAGGGAAGGTGTATGGTCAATATCACTCACAACTCTGGGCTTGGGTGGGCTGGGAGTTCTCTCCCAAGGAAGTCTTCTCTGCAACTCAACTGGAGCTTGCCAGGGCTAGGAAGCCCACAGTTCTCTCTCTTTCTCTGCTGCCAAGAGTCACACTCCTTGAAGAAGTCTTGAGTGATTATCTCTGTATCCATTTCTGTTTGGAGAGTATGTCTCTCCTCCTCAAACTTTCTTGAGCTGTTAGATGACATGGTTGATGTAGGTACAGGGTAAGGGAGTAGAAAGAGAAATCTCCCTCTTAGGGGTTTCTTTCACAGGCAACCCAATTGACAGGCTGTGGAATTCTGGAATTAAACTCCAGTCTTGCTTCCCCATTTCCAATTTCTCTCCCCCTCACCAGATGTGATCAATTTGTTGCTCCTTCCTAATTTGATTGGAGAGAATGGTGTTCCTACTTCCTAAAGGGATCACCAGGTATTAACATCTTGTTACTACATCATCACCTCTTCTTACGTTACTTCATCAACTGAGCGGGGGGATTGGTGAATCAGATTTCCCTGTTCTCTATACTTGTAGATTAAAAATAGATACAAGATCAATTGGGGTGTGGTGGGGTCAGATGGGACAGGACAACCAGCAGATGGAGTGTGAGCCCTGGGGTCAGGAGAACCTAAGTTCAAATCTGGCCTCAAGACACTTACTGGCTGTGTGACCCTGGGCAAGTCACTTACTCTTTTTGCCTCAGTTTCTTCATGTATAAAATTATCTGGAGAAGGGAATGGCAAATGGCTCCAATGTCTTTGCCAAGAAAACCCCCCAAAAAGATCAGGAAGAGTCGCACATGACTGAACAACAACAAGAGAGAGGCACTAGCCACAGGGAAAACCAGGAAAGCCTCAAATAGAAGGTGACTCAAGTTGGATTTAGAAGGAAATGAGGGATTATAAGAGGCAGAACTGAAGAGGGAGGGCATTCCAGGGATGGAGGACACTCAACAGTTATGAAAGTGAAGCCTAAGCTGCAGAACAGAGGTCCCCAAACTTATTTGACTCTATAGCTCCCTTCTAAAAAATTACTCAGTGCACCCCTGGAAATCTATTTTCTTTAATCCTTTAACATTTATTTTTGAAATTTGCATCATTTCAAAAAATATAAAATATATATTTTTTAAAATGATGTATCTTAAATTTAATAATTCATTGTAAAATTGTGGGGGGTTTTCCTGCATTGAAAGTTTCATGACACGATATTGCAGCATGTAACTGTATAGTATCATACTGTAAACAAGTCATAGTCATATATTGTAAACAAGCACATATTGGCTTTTTTACATGTTAAAATATGTAATATTCCCTTTTTCTACAATTCCTTGTTTTTTTTTTCATTTTTCAAATGCTTTATTAATTTCTGATTTACATCATTAATTTCCTCCAGATTTTGAGTTACAAATTTTCTCCCCGTTTTTCCCCTACCCACCACCCCAAAATAGCAGTCCCACAGGATATCCCCTCCTCCAATCTGCTCTCTCCCATATTTTCTCCCATACTTTCGACTTTTCCGGTGGATCTCTATGCCCCAGTGCCTGTATATCTTATTTCCCAATTACATGTAAAATAGTATTAATAATAGTATATATATATATTTTTATATATCTATTTAAACATTTGAATTTAAAACTTTGAATTCCAGATTCATTCCCATCCTCCCTTGTCATCCACCTTTACTGGGAAGATAAGCAGTTCGGTATAGGTTGTACATGTGTAGCTAATGCAAAAACAATAACATAGTAGATACATTGTAAAAGACTGACTATATTTCCCTCCCTCCTATCCCACCTCCCATTAGTTCTATTCTCTACTTTGATCTCGTCCCTTTTCAAAAGTGAGTGCTTCCAACTTCCCTCCCCGCCAGCCTGCCCTCCCTTCCATCATCCCCCCTCTCATCTCTTTCCCCCCTTCTCTCCTGTAGGGTGAGATACCCTATTTAGTGTGTATGTCATTCCCTCCTCAAGCCAAATTCAGTGGGAATAAGGCTGACCCATTCCCTTTTGCCTTCCTATTATTCCCCTCCATTGTAACCATTTTCCCTTGCCTCTTCTATATGAGATAGTCTACCCCATTCTGTCTCTCTCCATCTCCTCTCATTATATTCCTCTCACCTCTTAATTTCACCTTTTAAGTATCACCCCTTCCTGTTAAATTGGTCCTGTGCCCTCTCTATATGTATAGCTGTAAACATATATACTCACTTTCACATATGTATTCATATGCCCATATAACCCTCCGATAGACACACACACACACACATATATATATATATATATATATATAATATGTATATATATATTCACTTCAACTATTTTCATACTGAGAAAAGTTTCATCAGTTACAATGATCATTTTTCCATGTAGGAATATTAATAGTTCAACTTTGATAAGTTCCTTATGATTTCTTTTCCCTGTTTCCCTTCTACAGCTTCTCTTGCTTCTTGTATCTGAATGTCAAATTTTCTATTCAACTCTAAAAGTCCTCTATTCCACTGAATGACCACGTTTTCCCCTGAAAGATGATATTCAGTTTTGCTGGGTAGGTGATTCTTGGTTTTAATCCCAGCTCCTCTGCCCTCCGGAATATCATATTCCAGGCCCTTCAATCCCTCAGTGTAGAAGCTGCTAGATCCTGTGTTATCCTGATTTTGTTTCCACAATATTCAAATTGTTTCTTCCTGGCTACTAGTAATATTCTCTCCTTGATCTGGGAATTCCAGAACCTGGCTATAATATTCCTATGAGTTTTTCTGGATCTTTTTTCTGAAAGAATCGGTGGATTCTTTCAACCTCTATTTTGCCTTCTGGTTCTAAAATATCAGAGAAATTTTCCTTGAGAATTTCTTGGAGGATGATTTCTAGGTTCTTTGATCATGACTTTCAGGTAGTCCAATAATTTTAAAATTATCTCTCCTGGATCTATTTTCCAGGTCAGTGTTTTTTCCCATGAGATATTTCACATTTCCTTCTATTCTTTCATTTGTTTGTATCTGTTTAAACAGCATCTTGATTTCTCTTAAAGTCACTAGCTTCCCTTTATTCCATTCTAAATCCGAGGGAATGATTCTCCTCAGTGAGCTTTTGAGATTCTTTTTCCATCTTGCAAATTTGGCTTTTTAAGGCATTCCTCTCCTCATTGCCTTTTTGAGCCTCTTTTGCCAATTGAGTTAGTCTGTTTTTTAAGATGTTATTTTCCTCCGTCAGGCTGTTGACTCTCATTTCATAATTTTCTTGCATCATTCTCATTTCTCTTCCCAATTTTTCTTCCACTCCTCTCATCTACTTCTTAAGGTCCTCTATGGCCTGTAACCAGCTCGTATTTTCCTTTGAAGCTTTTGGTGTAGGAGTTCTAACTTCACTGTCTTCCTCCTGTTCCATGCTTTGATCCTTTTTGTGCCCAAAATAAGAGTCTAATGTTGGAATCTTCTATTTGCTTTGTGTCCTTTGCCTGGTCATGTTGCCCCTCAGTCACTTGACCCCTGGGCTTTTTGCCACAGTAGGACTCTGCCACCAGACAGGGGAGCTTTCGTCCCAAATGCTGGGGTTTTCTCAACTACCGGAGGTATTAGTTGGGTGCCCTCTCTGAAGGCTCCACACACTCTGGCAAGCTGGTCACACACCCCAGGACCTCCACCCTAGACTGCAATACAGATCCAAGCAGGTTAAAGCAAAAGCAATTACTCCTCAGACTGGTCACTTGGTCTCCCTACACTCTGCAGGCCAGCAGCTGAAGCTGCCATGTGGTGCTGGCTGTCTGTGCCAGCATATCAGTGACTTCTCACCCTAGGGGCAAAAGCCAGACTCTCTCCCAACTACTGGTCCTAAAGTTCACACTGCACTGACCTCTCACTTTGTCCTTCACATCTATGTGTTGATGAATCTGGAAATGGCCACAGCTGCTGCTGACCTGGAGGCCCTCCAGCCATTGGCTGGTCAGATCCGCCCTGGGGCTAAAACCTTCAGCTCACAGGGGCCTGGGCTTGGCTCCCAGAGAGCTGTGCTGGCTGATTCCTGCTGGCCTGCCGGGCTGTCCTCAGTGGGAGGTTAGCTTCTCTGTGTCATTTTGTGGGTTCTGCAGCTCCAAAGTTTGTTCAGAGTCCCCTTTTTACATGGATTGGGGAAGGTGGAAGCTGGAGCTGCGCGGAGGTCCTGCTTCTACTCTGCCATCTTGACTCTGCCTCCACAAGCACATTCTTGCTGATGCATGTTGGATTGCTTGCCTGCCAACACTTGCTTGTTAAGACTTGTCATCAGACTTGACCACTGATCAATTATAACTTGCATTTTGTGTGTTTATTTGGAAAATAAACACTTTGACTTTAATTCTGACACACAACAGATGAAACATGTACAGGTTTTCAAAATTTTTCATCTTTGTTTTCTTTTGGAGGGCAATTGGGGTTAAGTAACTTGCCCAAGGTTACATGGCTAGTTTTTTTGTGTGGGTGTTAAGTGTCTGAGGCCAGAATCGAACTCGGGTCCTCCTGACTCTGGGGCCAGCACTTTACTCACTGCGCCACCTAGCCACCCCCTCACAATTTTTCATCTGCTTACCTTATACTTCTACCACCCCCTTATTTTTATTAATGCCCCCCCCCCCAATTGCACCAGAGGCTACTACCAGGCCCCCACCCTGCTCCACCCCCACCCCCAATCATTCCAGAGCCCTCCAGGGACAGTATTGACTGACCACTTTGGGAACCTCTGTAGACCACCAAAGAAGACAATCTTTGAGGAGAGGCCTAGAGGTGGTTTGTGTGTCTGAATCAGTCTAATTAAGGGTACAGAAGTAGAATTAGAAAATGTTGAATTCATGATGGAATTAGAGGATCATTGCTGTAGGTTTGGAAGGACACCTTAATGGTTTTCTTTTTGTCCACAGTAACTCAGTGAATCTGAACTATTTCAGTATTCTCTTAAATAACTGTATTCTTTTACTTCCCATACTCCCTTCTCCCAACACAAAGTGACATCCAGCTTTATGGAAGAAACACAAGTCAGCTATTGCAGTACAACTGAATCCCTCCTTGTTGGCTCTTTTATAGCCAATGCTACTTCAGTTCTTGTCCTCCACAATAGATTTAAAGTCCACAGGGGATCCATTACTGGGACAGACAGAGAGCCTGCTTTTCAGACATACTCTTTACATAAGTAAATAAATAAATCAATTAAGTAAGGTGAGCACAAGGTTCATTTTTGAAAGATAAGAACTCACAGCAGAGAAGACAAACCCCAAATACAAAAGTCATTCAAAAATGCCATTTTTAGAAACGGAACTGAATCAGAAAGCCAGGCTAAATTTCCTTCTTGCACAGTAGTATTAGAGTCCCTTCTACATTCCCAGGCTGGCAGAAATGCACCCCAGTGTTACAAAACCTGGGCTCCAAAGACCCATAAATTTTCAGAGCAATGAGAAAGTTGTTCTTAGTCACCATGTTACAATACCTGGAAATGGAAGGGCAATTCAGGACAAAGTAAGTAACTCAGCTCTGGAATTCCCGGAGAGCTTAAGTCACAATAACAAAAAACTTCTTGTGTTTCTCTGTATGTGTTTGTGTTTGAACTTAATATATATTGTCTTATTGGTAGTACAAAATAATAGGGCTTTTTTCTTAACATTTAATAGGCATGACAGGTAATCAGGTGATTTTTTTAATATTTCATTTTTTAACCTTGTTACTATTCATTCAAGGAGAAGACTTCCCCTACCTAATCAAAGAACAATAGCTAAGCATGTTGAATTTTTAATTGTACCATGAAAAATCCTATTTTATATGAATGCTTTGTACACAGGCTGGGCTGAGGGAAGCAGAGGGCAGAATTCAGCAGAGGACACCATACACCACACTTAGGATTTAAGGGCTGACCTGCTCTAGTTAGGGGCAACCAATGCTGACATAATGACCGAGTCTTAGATGGGCACAGTTCCTCCTCCCTTTCTCAGCCTTCCCCTCCCGGACCACATGCTCTTCTCCTCAATCCCAGTTTTGTTTCTGGGCCTAATTGACTTAGTAAAGTGGGACAAGGCAAGTCCAGAGTAAAGAAATGCATTGAATGCCCAATGATCAGACTTTTCAGTCCAAGTCTTAAAACACTATACCAACAATGGCAAGGGTGAGCCCTGCTGGTATAATTTCATGCTGATAAGGACTCCCTGTCCTGATTATACCTTTTCACTTGTTGGTGCTGCCACAAGTTTCATTAACTAAGAACAAAGCTGCAAACTGATTCTATAATCAAAGATCATGATTAAATGCAAATAGAATGACAGTTTGGTCCTAGAGTGTTAATGAGAGATAATAGAACTTTTCTGAAGAGTGGGTTTGGATAAAAGGAAAGCACTGGGGGCCTGAATAAAATAAGGAATGAATCACAGAAAGAGTAGAGGAGATAAAACCAAGGAGTGGGAATGAGTAAGTTTTCCTCTTCAGTGAAAATCTGGCCTCCCATTTCTGTTCATTCAGGGGGAAGACAAACCCAAAATACGAAAGCTAAGCATGTCAAAATGTTTGTGTAGAATATTCACAGAGGGAAGCACCTATATATGTATGTATGTATATATGTATGCATGTATGTGCTTATATATACATACACAAATACACATGGGGGAGAGAGAGAGAGAGAGAGAGAGAGAGAGAGAGAGAGAGAGAGAGAGAGAGAGAGAGAGAGAGAGAGAGAGAGA
>NW_027185712.1:19935506-19951996 GCF_028583685.1 Petaurus breviceps papuanus
AGAGAGAGAGAGAGAGAGAGAGAGAGAGAGAGAGAGAGAGAGAGAGAAAGGCTACAGAAGATCACCTTGGGGGTGATCTAGTCCAATTCCCACATTTTGCAAATGAGGGAATTGAGGCCCAAAGGGGTTGACTAATCTGAGGTCATACAGGTATTGACAGGAGAGGACCTGGGTCCTCTGACTCCAAATTCGCTGCTCTTTTCACCACCCTGTTGATCTCCTGGGTCCACTTTTTAGCTCCCAGGAGCCAGTCCTCTGAATCCTTCTGCATTCAAGGTGTTACTTCAGAATGAATTCTAGATAAAATTCCCAGATTCAAACACTATGCCAACTGCATAGTGTGGAAATTGTGAACTAAGGGAGGGTCTTTTCTCTGCAACGCTGACAAGGGTTAGGTTGCAAAGCAAGCATTCTCCTAAAGTCACATGAGAGGCAAGTATCATCAGTATGGTTTTAAGCACGGTCAGGGAGCCTTGGGTCTCAAGGTCACATGTGGCCTTCTAGGTCCCTTGCTTACGGCCTTTTGACTTAGTCCAAGTTTTACAGTACAAATGCTTTTATTAAGGGAGTTTGTTCTGTGAAATTCAAATTCAAAGGGCTGCACTTGAGGACCTAGAGGGCCACATTATCCTCGAGGCCACAGATTCCCCAGCTCTGTTTAAAGGAAAGAACTGCACCAATTCAATTCCATTTAATAACAGTAACTATGCATACAAGAAATTGTGCTAGACAACAGAAAGAACAAAAACAAAGAAACAGTGGCTGAGCCCAACTCCCAAATCCATGCATTTGCCCTGCCTATCCCCATGCCTGGAATGCTCACCCTCCTCACCTCAGTCTCCCAAAATCTCTACTTTTGTTCAAGACTCAGTTCCCCCACCAGTTTTTGCATGAGGTCCCACCCTTGTCCCCCAAGCTGGTAATGCCTTGCCCAAAGTTACCTAGAGTCTGCTTGTATGTGTTTCATATATGCCATATATGTGTGTGTGTGTGTGTGTGTATGTTCCCTCCCAGTTAGAAAATAAGCTCCTTGAGGGCAAGGGCTGTTTTGCTTTTTTTAATGGGTCCAACATCTAGTATAGTACCTGGCACCTGTTGTTCAGTCATGTCTGACTCTTTGTAATCCCAGGGACCATAGCATGCCAATACTGCCCATGGGGTTTTCTTGGCAAAGATACTGAAGTACCCTGCCATTTCTTTCCCCAATGGATTAAGGCAAACAGAGGTTAAGTGACTTGCCCAGTTACATAACTAGTAAGTATCTGAGGTCAGATTTGAAGTCAGGTATTCCTGACTCCAGGCCCAGTGTTCTACCCAATGAATTGCTCTCATCTAGCTGCACCTAGTAGGTGTTATTGCTTATTGATTGATTGAGGGAATGCAATACATACCACTGGGAGTGAGACACCTTTTCCAACTTATTTTCCCTTCCTAAGCCATCCAGGCTGTTGGGGGCAGCAGGAAAACGTACCAACACCAGTACCTTCCTTTCTTGCCTTCCTTTTTTGGTCCCTCCCTGGTAGCAACAAGAAACCTATCTGGATTACTTGATGTCACAGGACTTGGATAAGATTGGGCATCACCAATTATGGCAAGATGAAGGCCCACCAGGTCTTACCATCTACCTACTTCTATTCGAGGAGCTCTTAATAGTGGCTTTTGTTTTGGGGGGTTTTTGGTCATGGGCTCTTTTGGCAATCTAGTCAAAATTATAGACCTATTATCAGAATAACGTTTTCAGGTAGTTGAAAGAAATGATAAATTTCAGTTAGAAATTAATGGAAATAAGGATGTATTTTGTTTCCCATCCAAGTTCACGAATGTCTTGAAATCTTCCACAAACCTGTGGATAGATTATATGGGCTGTGGATCCCACAGGGTTCTTACCTGAGGAGTTCCAGGTGACTATCATTGTCATCTACAGTTACAGTCTGTGGATCCCTGGGTCTTGCCATCTGCCCTGCCCTGAAATTTCTTTTAGATGTGGTTTCTCCCAATTAGAGTATGAGCTCCTAGACAGCAAAGATTGTCTTGATTTTTCTATTTGTATCCCTAGAGCACAGCACAGTACATGGCACAAAGTAAGAATTTAATGAATGCTTATTTATCCATTCATTCATACCTAAGGAATTAAATAGAAACCTTTTTACTGTTCTTCATAACCAAATCTTCATCTCCGGCCTCTATATATCCTACTCAGTTGCACCTCTTAGAATTCCTAACTTCCCTGAATACCCAGCTCAAGCACCATCTTTTTAAATGGTCTTTCCAATTTCCGCAGTTGCAAGTGACTCATCGCCCCCTCCCCCCAATAACAAATCTATTTTTCATCTGTTTATACAGGTCTGCTTCATTTATAGTTTATACTGTGCCCTAGACAGTAGTACCCATTTAGTTTCTCTGGTCCTTGGGGGTCCTCATAGGTGTAATGAAGGGGCTGGAGTAGATGCTCTCTAATCTCCCTTTCAGATCTAATACTGGGGCTCTAAACTGAGTATCACTGTTAGTGGGTATTGATAAATTTGCATTTATAAGACTACATTCATAAGTTTTTCATACATGATTATGAGAAAAACTGATTTATATCCCCAAGGAGAAAATTGTTTATTTCCATTTCCTAATCTTCTCTAGCCATAGAACAAGGCAGAGACAAGTGAAAAATAAATTCAAGGACTTTAGATTCTCAGCCTAATTATCTAATCTCAAGCCTTATCTTATATCACCAGGTCTATATTTGATGAACAACTTGCTTCTAAATTCCTAAATTCGCTTGTTTGTCTCCACAAACAAAAGAAAGTTATTCATTAGCAAGGATGAACACTGGAGGAATTCTATCACCAAGCAGTTGTTTTATTATCATTCTCACTTGTGCAAAAAATATTTTGGTGTCCAGAACTGTGATCTGATTGGTTTAGAAAATTCTAGTGAAGAAATTTCCTCTACTAATGTAGATTGGAAATTGTTCCCCAAATTCTACTACAGAGAGTTGCCTGGGGCACTGAGAGATTCCATGACTTGTCTAAGGTCACACAGCCAATATGTGTTAGAGGGGAAAGATTTTTAACATATATATAAATTTTAATTTTTTATATTATTTATATATTTTTAGTTTTCAACATTCATTTCCACAAGATTTTGAGTTACAAATTTTCTCCCCATCTTTCCCCTACCCCCACTCCAATATAGCAAGCCTACTGAATACCCCTTCCCCCAATTTGCTCTCTCTTATATCCTCCCCCATCACCCCCCAACTTTGTAGTAGGGCAAGATGGATTTCTAACACCAGTACCTGTATATCTTATTTCCCAGCTGCATATAAAAAACATTTTTTAAAAACATTTGTTTCTAAAACTTTGATTTCCAGATTCTTTCCCTTCTTCCCTCCTTACCCATCCCCACTGGAAAGACAAGCAATTCCATATAGGTTGTACATGTGTAGTTATGCAAAACGTTTCCATAGTAGTTATACTGTGAAAGACTAACTATATTTCCCTCCATCGTATCCCATCCCCCACTTATTCTATTTTCTCCTTTTATCCTCTCCCTTTTCAAAAGTGTTTGCTTCTAACTACCTTCTCCTCCAATCTGCCCCCCCTTCTATCATCCCCTCTCTTATTCCCTTCCCCCCTACTTTCCTGTAGGGCAAAATACCCAATTGAGTGTGTATGTTATTCCCTCCTTAAGCCAAATTCCATGTGAGTAAGGTTGACCCGTTCCCTTTCACCTCCCTGCTCTTCCCCTCCATTGTAACAGTTTTCTCTTACCTCTTTTATATGAAATAATTTACCCTATTCTAGCTCTCCCTTTCTCCTTCTCCCAATATATTCCTCTCTCACCTCTTAATTTTATTTTTTAGATCTCATCTCTTCATATTCAACTCATCCTGTGCCCTATATGTATACACATACACACATATACATTTATATACACATACACCCTCCTATACATACATACATATATGTATATATATATATATATATATATATTCCTTTCAACTATCCTCATACTGAGAAAAAAATCTCATAAGTTACGATTATCGTTTTTCCATGTAGGAATGTAAATAGTTCAATTTTAATAAGTTCTTTATGGTTTCTTTTTCCTGTTTACCTTCTCATGCTTCTCTTGCTTCTTGTATTTGCAAGTCAAATTTTCTGTTCAGCTCTGTTTTTTTCATCAAGAATACTTGAAAATCCTCTATTTCATTGAATGACAATATTTTCCCCTAAAGCATTATACTTAGTTTTGCTGGGTAGGTGATTCTTGGTTTTAATCTTAGCTCCTCTGACCTCTGGAATATCATATTCCAAGCCCTTCGATCCCTTAATGTAGAAGCTGCTAGAACTTATGTTATACTGATAGTGTTTCCATAATACTCAAATTGTTTCTTCCTGATAGCTTATGATATTTTTTCCTTTACCTGGGAACTCTGGAATTTGGCTATGATATTCCTAGGAGTTTCCTTTTTGGGATCTTTTTCTTTTGGAGGGGGAAGGTAGGGCAATTAGGGTTAAATGACTTGCCCAAGGTCACACAGCTAGTTTTGTGTTAAGTGACTGAGGCCACATTTGAACTCAGGTCCTCCTGACTTCAGGGCCAGTGCTCTATTCACTGCACCACCTAGCCGCCCCTTGGGATCTTTTTCAAGAGGCAATTGGTGAATTCTTTCTATTTCTATTTTGCCCTGTGGTTCTAGAATATCAGGGCAATTTTCCTTGAGAATTTCTTGAAGTATGATTTCTAGGCTCTTTTTTTGATCATGGCTTTCAGGTAGTCTAATAATTTTTAAATTATCTTTCCTGGATATATTTTCCAAGTCAGTGGTTTTTCCAATGAGATGTTTCACATTGCCTTCTATTTTTTTCTTTTGTTTGGATCTGTTTTACAGTATCTTGATTTCTCATTAAGTCATTAGCTTCCATTTGCTCCAATCTAATTTTGAAGGAATTATTCTCTTCAGTGAGCTTTTGAAATTTTTTTTCTATCTGGCCAATTCAGTTTTTTAAGGCATTCTTCTCCTCACTTGCTTTTTGGGCCTCTTTTGCCATTTGAGTTAGTCTATTTTTTAAAGTGTTATTTTCTTCAGTGTATTTTTGGGTCTCCTTTAGCAGGCTATTGACTTGTTTTTCATGATTGTCTTGCATCATTCTCATTTCTCTTCCCAATTTTTCCTCCACTTCTCTTACATGATTTTCAAAATCCTTCTTGAGCTCCTCCATGGCCTGTAACCAATTCATATTTTTCTTGGAGGCTTTTGATTCAGGAGTTCTGACTGTGTTGTCTTCTTCTGGTTCCATGTTTTGATCCTTTTTGTCCCCCAAAAAGGATTCTATGGTATGGTTGCACTTCCTCTGCTTGCTCATCTTGCCAGCCAATTATTTGATTTTGAGCTCTTTGCCACAGTAGAACTCTGCTTCTAGAATGGAGAGCTGTGTCCCAAATTGCTGGGGTTTTTGCAGTTGCCAGAGGTATTGGGAGGGTGCCCTCTCTGCAGCTACCACAAGCTCTGGCACCTGGCCACACACCCCAGGACCACCACCCAGGACTTCAATCTAGATCTAAGCAGGTCAAAGCAAGAGCAATTACACTCCCAATGGTCACTTTTTAACTTAAATCTTTCTGAATCAACACCAATCACACTCACACTCATGCAAAATAAAACCTAGGGATTTTTCCTTAAGAACAGTACAAGTTTACTTTATTCGATTGCCTTTGTCATTTGTATGGGGGAGGTTATGAGTAGATGTTGGTACTGTTCAGGTTTTTCAGTCATATCTGACTCTTCATGACCCCATCTGGGGTTTTCTTGTAAAAGTGGAGTGATTTCCCATTTCCTTCTCCAAGTCACTTTACAGATGAGGAAACTGAGTCAAACATGGTTAAGTGACTTGCCCAGGGTTACACAGCTAGTTAAGTGTCTGAGTCTATATTTGAACTCATGAAGAAGAGTTTTCCTGATTCCAAGTCAGGGCTTTATCCACCTAACTTATTTAGTAAATAGCTACTCACCTGATGTGAGTAGATATTATTAATAATATTATCTTCATTTTACAAAGGGGGAAACTGAACAAAACAGAATGCCTTATTCAACCTGATATTCCAAGCTGGAAGCCCCATGATATCATAAAAGGAGAGAAAGGAGAGGGAAAAGAGAGGATGGAGAAGCACAGTTTGAGGCTGAGATCTCTTGAAGACACACTCCAACATACAGGTATTTCATATTGATAGATGACACAGGGAGAAAGACTGTATTATAAGTAGTCTAACCATTCTCATTTTCCAGATAAGGAAACAGGAACCCAGGGAAGGGCTCAGGCTCATACAGGTGATCTGAGCAGAAGCAAGAATTTAGCCTAAGGTCCTTTGATTCCCAATCCAGTGTTCTTTCCATTAAGCCATACTTTCACCTCCTCAAATTGTTTGAGTTGGGCTAACTGAGCAAGGCCAGCTCCCAATGCATAGGTTTAAGCACCTCCACCTGAGTCCTCATCCCTACTCTGATCAGCCCTATTCCTCTCCAGTCCCAAATCAATCCAGCCAGCCCATCTGTTAGTTCATTCCAATTTGGCTTCTGGAGCCCCAGTTCAATAGGTCCTTGAACTTTTCAGTCAATACTCCTTCCATCTACTTAAAATCTGGCTTTTCCCTAAGGACGCTGTACTCCTTTCCACTCTCTTTACTGGAAGCTGTTCCTTCTCCACTTGCTACAGTCTCTCATTCACATTAAATCTGTTCTTTGTACTTATCGTGACTTTCAGACCTTAGACCAAGTCCTACTCTCCCAATCTGTCTTTCTTCTTCTGGCTTCACTTGCCCCCATACCCAGTCCAAAACTTATATTCTGTCATTTTAATGGTTCACTAGCTGGTAATCTAGAATACTTCACTCCCCTAACTTTCTAAGGTTCCCAACCTGATAATCCTTATCCTTGAGTAACCCTGTCATCTGATTTCTTTTTGAAAATTTCTTTTATTTTATTCTAAGCAAGCCCCAATCAAATGAGCATTTCGTTACACAAAACAGAACAGAAAAAGAGAAGGATACATGAAAACTTGAGTCCCTATTACTGATAGTTTCTTGTTGCTATCATCTTATTTTTATGCTCCTGCTCCTAGGTTGCTGAATATCTCTGGAGAAAGTATTGTTATCAAGATGCCTTGACCTACTACTAAATGATGGTGCCTTACTTCAATGCTGCCCTCACTGCTGCTTTAAAAATCTATTGTATTTAATCTTAGAACATATCACCCATTGTAGTAGCAAGCACCCCAGCATCCCCAGGGTGGCTGCCAGCACAGGTTCTTAGATCTGCTTTTCTAAAGGAAAGCAACTCAAAATGGATTGAAAATCTTGCTTTAATCAAATATATGTCATTTACCTAGTTCAGGGGAAAAAGGTCAGCACCCTGAACTTCAGCGAATACAGAGGTTACAAGCAGAAGTTACAAACAGACAGAGAAACAGTTCAGCAGACAGGTTTCCAACTGTCTGACCATTACATCCATACCTAGTCAGTTACCAGAGAGAGCAGCACCAACATCTGGGTTTTCAAAGCCAGGGAGCTTGATGGCTGCGCAGAGTCTATGTCCACTCAAATCACACAATATTTCTCAAAGTAAGCCCCAAAACAAAGCCTCACATCAGGGTTTATATAGCCTTCTCCTGGCTCAGAGAATGTCACAACCCTCCTGACCCACTTCCCAATCACTCAGCACCAAGGTGTGGGCATTCCTGAAAAACCAAGCCTCCTGCCACAAGTTCCATGTAACCACATTCAGCCTATTGGGGGCAGAGCATATTTTCAAATTAAGGAAGGTTCTCAGAGTCACTTAAGCCTATCAAAGGGCCTAGGGGCAGGGAAGATCTTAAATTCCCATTCCCATAACACCCATCACATTTATGGATAGGTGAACAATTTACAAATAAACAAGAGATAGAGAGCAGCACTCTTATCCATTTCCTATCACATTTCCCACAGCAACTATTCCAAAATTTCTCTTCTCAACACAAGCTCCAAATTATATTCCAGTGCTTCCCATTTATAGCAGATGATTCAGCCTTCAACTTCCCTTACCTTCATCTTTCATGTCCAACAAGTTGCCAAGTTGAGTCTACATCCAAGTCTGTCCCCTTCTCCCCACTTAGTCAGCTTTCATCAGCCTGACTATTGAAAAAAGCCTTCTAATTGGAATCCCTGCCTCTAGTTTCTTCTCTAGATGACCCATTTTCATAGGAATGCCAAATTAATATTTCTAAAGCACAAGTCTCACTCACCATGTCATGCCCCTGCCTAAGAAGCATCAGTAAACAACAATACTGCTTCAAGAAGGAGTGACTGAGTCATTTTGACTATTATAAATACCCAAATTAATTATAAAGGACCTATGAAGGAAGCCGCTATCTGCATTCAGAGAAAGAACTGATAAAGAGAAGTATATATAGAATGATTTTATATATACATATACATACATACACATATGTGTGTATATATACATATATACATATTTGTATCTAATGGTAGCCATCTCTCTGGTGAGGGAAGGGAAGAAAGAAAAGTAAGTTACATAATGACTTTATTATATATTTATAAAGAAAAGCAATAGCAAAAATAGCATTTTCATGTACAATCATCTTTTTAAAAATTCCACTGTTATGGAAATACTTGTTTTATTTCTTAAGTTCAGAATAATATAAATAAAATTTAAAACTAAAAGAAGCACCAGTCGCTACCCACTGCCTCTAGGATAAAGTATAAAGTGCATTTTTGGAATTTAAAGCCCTTCACAATCTAGCTCTAGACTGACTACCTTTCCAGGCTTAATGCCGATTTCTTTTCCTTTAGATTTTCTATATTCCAGGAAAACTGGCCCACTGAGTATTGTTTGTACTTGACATCGAATCATTTGCCTGCCTTCCTTGGCACTGGTTTTCTCTTATTCTTGGAATGAACAACCTTCCTCTCCACAATTTGGAATACCCAGCTTCCTCTAAGATTCCGTTAATGTGCCACTTGACACTCACATTTGCTAGTCTCCTCCATTCCTCAAATAAATAAATAAAATAAAAGATATTCATTCCAGTCCCTCTCCCACCTAGAATATAAAACTCCTTGAGGGCAGGAACTATTTCATCTTGGTTTTTTTGCATTTCTTGTGCCTAATACAGTACTTGGCACCTAGTAGGTGCTTCATAAATGCTTACTGAATAAATGAATGGAGATCGAGGATAAAGAGTCAGAATATTAAAGTTATAAGAGATCTGAGAGACCGCCAGTACAACTTGTGCCTGTAGAGAAAACCCTCTATAAGATCCATGACAAGTGGTCATCCAGCTCACTAAAAGGCTTGTCATGAGAAGCCACATACTGCTTTGGCTGATAACACGTTCCACTCTTGGATAGCCAGCTCTGTTAGGAAGTTTTTACTTACATTGAGCCTAAATCTGCCTCTTTCCTTAACTTATCCCCTCTATTCCTCATTAAGGTCAAGCAATCAATCAATTAACACTTTTTAATCACCTATAATGTTCCAGGCTTGTTGCTAAGCTCGAATGAAAAGAGGCAAAAGAGAGTCCTTGCCCTCAAGGAGTTTACAGAGGAAATGGGGAGATAACAGGCAAACAATTAGATACAAAGCAAGCTATTTATGGGATAAATAGGAGATAATTAAAAGAAGGAAGGCATTAGAGTTAAAAGGTGTTAGACAAGGCTTCCTGTAGGTGGGAATTTAGTTGGAACTTAAATCCAGGGAGTTCAGTAGTCAGAGTGGAAGAGGCAAAGTGTTCCAGCCATGGGGGACAGAGAAAATACCTGCAGCCTGGAGAGGGAGTGTCTTGTTCATGGAACAGTCAGGAGACCAGGGTCATTGGCTTAAAAAAAGAGTCAGGGAATAAGGTGTAAAAAGATTGTAAAGGTAGGAGAGGGCTAGTTTAGGAAGGACTTTGAATGCCAAACAGAGCATTTAGTTTATGCTCCTGGAGATAATAGGGAGCCACTGGGATTTATAGAGTATGGGGGACGGGAGAGGTGGGGAAAGAAGCGGCAGGGTTTAGTGACATGGTCAGATCTGTGTTTTAGAAAAATCATGTTAGTGGCTAAATGGAGGATGAATTAGAAATGGGGAGAGACTTGAGGCAGGCAGACCCACAGCAGGGTATTGCAATAATCCAGGAGTGAGACAAGCAGAGTCTGCTCGAGAGTGATGGCCTTGTCAGAGAAGAAAAGGGAGATTATGGGAGAGACATTGTGAAAGTGAAATCAAGAGATCTTGGTAACAACTTGGATGGGGATGGGTCGGTGAGAGACAGTAAGGAGTCCAGGATGGCTCCTAGGTTGTGAGCCTGAGGACTGGGACGAAGGTGATGCCCTCTAAAGGAATAGGGAAGGTAGG
Source organism: Petaurus breviceps papuanus (assembly GCF_028583685.1). Lineage (NCBI taxonomy): Eukaryota > Metazoa > Chordata > Mammalia > Diprotodontia > Petauridae > Petaurus > Petaurus breviceps. Next base: position 19,945,891 of record NW_027185712.1, read on the forward strand.
GGGTGGGCTGGGGAAAATGGTTTAGGGGAAAAGATAATGAATTCTGTCTCACTCACATCTCTACTGGACCCCTTTGCCTCATTCCCTTCTCTCTCCTCTGAGCCCTCGCTCCATCAGTTGCCTTGTTTCTACTGCACTTTCTCTGTCTTTCTAGGTCTATGTCTATTTCTGGGTCTCTCTCTTTCTCACTACCCTCAACTGGTTCTTCCTCATCAATATGCTTTACAAACCACATTGGTTTAAGTCACAATTGATATTTTGGTTCTAGTCTAGATCTAAAGGTCCTGCCTTAAAGGATTCTCACTTGGGATACAGGTCTACAGACTAAATAAACCACAGAAACTCAGGAAATCATGTTAGAGAACTCATTTTCAATGAGAAACAGCTTCACAAAAAGTGGAATGCTTACATGTTCAATTTTAAAATCAAAATTTTGTTTTGAATGAATCTGTCATGTTATATGAAGAAAAGCTCTCCCAAACTTCAAGGAAACTAAAGACTAGAGAGATAGCCTTATCGACTGGCAATCATTAATAATCACAAGTCCCACCCATCCTGCCCCCCATTAGGTTTTCCTTCTGAGATGATTTAAATAATTATATTGTGAAGTCTTATATAACAAGACAAATTCCCCTAATTTCAAGCCTGGAGACAAGAGAAATGAAATGCACTTGAAAAATAAATAATACCAACGTCGGTATTTACCATCTGTGTGACCTTAGGCAACTCATTTAACCTCTCTGGGCCTGAGTTTTCTCTTCTGTATAAAGAGGGGATGAGACAAGACAACCTCTAATGTCCCTTCTGGCTTTAACTCAATTAACTCATTTATTAATTTTTTTTCAGACTACTACCAACCTCTCTCCTCAACTCCAACAAGTAGTAGTATCTGTAGCTTCTTTCAAAGCATTGCTCAGGCTTTTATAGAAGACATTTTCCAGATTCTGTCAATCCCCGATCTGTAGTACATAAACTACAGAGAGAAAATTCTTCTCCTTAAACTGTTAGATTAACAACCCTTAAGAGACTTTGTTCAGAATTTGGAAGGACAAGTAAGAAGAGAATGAACCTGTATTTGGAATCAGGACCGGAGTTCAAATCCTTTGCTTTGGTACTTACCATCCATGTAATCTTAGGTAAGTCCCTTAACCTCTCAAGACCTCACTCAGTTCCTTCATTTATAAAATGAGAGGGTTGGACTAGATGACATTGAGGGTACACTGAAGCCTTACATTTAGGACCTTGCATTCACTTTGTGGCCAGTGATCTTTTCATCTTTGTCTGAGAGTGATTATTATAGAACCTGAGTTTCTTAACCTGGAGACCAGGACTTGGTTTAAAAGAAAAAAAAAAGATAAATATGTTAATATAATTGGTTTCCTTCGTAATCCAACTATTTTATTTTATGCATTTAAAAACATTATTCTGAGAGATAGTCCACAGACTTCACCAGACAACCTAAGGGATCTATCACACAAAAAAAGAGCTTTAAGAATCTCTGCATTAGAAAGAAGAGAGAGATTTCTTTTTTCCCATGCATGCAGCCCTTAGCTTCTCATGTACTTGGGTTAGAACTATTACCACAGATGAAAATAATAACAGACAAAAGAATGTTTTTCTCCAAAGTTCTGAACTGCATATATAATAAAAATGGGCACAAACTGGTAGACAAGACACCCCGGTGGGCCAATTACTGAAATATTTGATCTTCCTTCAAAGGAGTTCTTCTGTAGCTGGACACTGTGGGTAGAAGTCCAGCCTCCTTCCAGGCAGCCTGGCCTAATGGAGAGAAACTTGGGGAGGATGAGGGAGAAGGGAGTGGGGTCATTGATCCGGGTTATAGTCCCTACTTAGGCCACATACTCTCTTGGGCAAATAAATCCCTTAGCCTGCCTGGAAAAAAAGAGTGGATTAGATCAAGCAAGGGTTCTTAACCTGGGGTATAAGAACTTTTTCAAAAATGTTGGTAACTATTTCAATATAATTGCTTCCTTTTAAATCCTATGTATTTTATTTTATGCACTTAAAAGCATTATTCTGAGAAGGGGTCCCCAGGCAGTCATCAAACTCCCAGTCTCATTTTCACCTTGGTTTTAAAACTTCAGAATTTCATGAAAAATACGATTAAACCCTAAGAGAATTAACTTGCCCATCTATCACCGACTAAGCATCCTTCCTCTCCCCCTCCTCTTAAAAAATTAAGGAGGAAAGTCCAATTTCGGAGTTCAAATCGACTGTCCCAGCTCCCCAGTTATGAAATGGGAACGTTGCCAAAAGGAAGCAGACAGGCTGTCACGATAGGTCTAAGAAGCAACCTTGGAGGCGACCGTGGCTCTAATCACATGATTTCTGGAAAGATCAACAGTACTGAAATGCACCCGGAAGAAAGCCGGTTGCTAGTCGGCGGTATTTACAATGCACGGATGGAACACGGGAGGTAAGGAAAGGATGTCTCGTGCGGCGAGAGATGCAGATAAGGAGCAAGATTATGGGTGATTAAAGTTTAGCTTTCACCAGCAGTAGAGAAGTAGCCAGCCCACGCCAAATACAGATACATTGTCCAGTCAACGCCTGTGAATAAATCTCCAGGATCCCAAACGTATCAGTACCCTAACAGTCCCCAGTCTAATCATTTGGCTGAAGGCTCTGACACTCAAGTCTGACTTGCGAGAAACAGGAAGCAACAGTCACAGGCAGTGTAAAAAACACCAGAGAAGCTTGTTTCTTGGGCTGCTGCTAGAATTTTAGCCCAGCGTTGGGAGAGCAAGTGTTACCCGCGGCTAGAAGCCCGAGATCCGTAAACACCCCACCGAGGCACAGCTCTTTGTTTTTCTCCCCAGCAGCCGGGAGGCCCCCAGGGAATCATCCTGCAATGCCCTCTAGGCGGATTTCCCGCTACTGGGCAGCTCTCCCAAGCTGGTACTGGACTGAAGGATCCCAGGAAAGCCAAGGGGGCCACTTTTCAGCTCCTTAGCTTGTCAGAATCAACTCTGCTGCTCAGACCAAACTGGGAAGGTTGAGACTTGTGGGTTGGGAGTTGAGAGAGTAAGGAAGGGGGACTAACGGGACTAGGAGGGGAAGTGTGGAAGGGTCTGGTTACGCTGAGAGCTCTTGGGGCAATCAGAGGAGATTCCCTACCTCTTCTCTATTATACTATTCAGCCCCAGCCCTGGGAAGCTGGGGTAATAATGCGTCCCCACCCCCACCCCCAGCCCAAAGGTCTGGAGGAAAATGCAGTAAGGTTTTGGGTAGACTTTGCCAGAGGCGACAAGCAAAGATCTTGAGTAGTGGGGCACCTACCGTATCTGCTGGGCTCGCGACAGTAGTGCAGAATCGGCAAAGCGTCGTCCTTGGCCACCTTCGCCTCCGTGCCTGGGGGGACCTTCTCCCCAGCCAGCAGCACCTCTGGGCGAGGGCTGGGACTGGGACTGGGGCTGGGGCGCGGACTGGGACGCGGGCTGGGGCGCAGGCTGCCACCGCCGCTGCGCTCTGGCTCCGCCGCGGCGCCGCTCTGAGCCCCCGGCTCCACCGGCCCGCCAGCAGCGGGGGTCACTACAAAGCGCTGGGACATGGCTCCAGGGAGGGAGCTCCGCTACCAGAGGCTGGTGGGAGACCGAAGAGTAGCTGCTGCGGTTCCGACCGCTGCTAGGTGCGCGCGGTCCTCACTACTCCCCGGGGCCGAATCCCGAGAGCCCAGACTCCCCTCGGTCACCGCGGCACCGGGGACTGAACGATGCCGAGTTCCAGCGAAAGCCGGACGCTAGCCCCGCACATTGTCTGGGTGGAGGGGGCGAGAAGGGAGAGGGGAGGGAAGAAGTATCGAAGGGCGGGGACACCGGCAGAGAGACCCCGCCCCCTGGTCCTCAGCCCCAAGTGGAAAAGCGTCGGGAGGGAGGCTCGAGGGGCCCGAGCTAATGGAGGAAGAGAGGGTGTCCGCTGAGGGGCCATGGAATGGGCTGGGTAGGCACTGCGCCCGGGCGCCTTGGGGAGAGGGGGCATCTGAACCACGGAGAAGAGAGGATTTGACATCCAACTTCTAGATACAAGGAAGGGCTGCGGGCGGAGTGAATGAGAGGATTAGAAGAAGGTACATAAAGTACATGAAAGTCCTAAGCATCTCCTCAAATAGTAGTTTCAGAACCTAGAGAGAAAAGCGAGGACTGCATCCCAAAGGATTGGGACTTCAAATGGGAGTCACCTTGCCATATGACATTGAAAGGTTCTTCCAATCAAAATCAGGGCTTATTAGGGCATCACGGACCTTGCGGACTAAATCAAAAGTCTTAAGTCCAGAAAGCCATTTTTATTAACGTCATTAATGTTTCTATAATGAGTTGTATGTAGTTCTATCATCCCAGAGGAATAGGGAGAATGCTTCCACCACCTCTAGGGTGGAGAAAGGGGGCATTTATGCCCCATTTAAATTTTATTTAAAACTTTGATTACCGCTATGGAAAGAGATAGATTAGGTATCGTGGGGGAAGGGAATTAACTAACACAGGATAATAGGTGGCAATAAAAGGTTTTCCCACAGGTTAAGTGCTTTAAAAAAAAAAGTCTTTTTGGACTGATTTTTCTTCTTTGGGGACTATTCAAGGTTGTTTTTTTTCCTTTTCTGATTCATATTCTTTCAGTTCATTCATTTTTCCACCAAAGGGTTAACCAGTTATGCATACAAACATAACTTGGATTCTGTTATTGTATGGAAGTTGCTGAAGGTCAGTTAAGAAAAAGGAAACGAAATTAAATTCTTCCATTTTGGGGCATGTCAGCAGTTGTAGTGCAAAGTTTTTCACCGGAAGGAAGTTGGAGCTAATGGTCAAAAATGAAAATTAGAGATGATCAGTAGATTTCAACAATTATCTGCCGTCTCCCAGTAATAGGGATAATGGAGTCTCCTCTATTTATAATTTTTATTTGCTCTTTGTTCATATTATAGGAAGTTACATAGTACTTCATGCGGTGTTCCTAGAGTTTTAGTGCAGTATTAAGCTATTAAAGTTTAATACTGCTTTAAGACTTTTGAGATACCTCGATAATACAATATATGTTCATTGCTTTTCAACCCTAGGGTATAATATTTTAATCTATAGGAAACCTCCAGAGTGTAGGTATTCCCTTCAATGATATATATCTCAACATATCTACATCCTCCTCTTCTTAACCTATGATATTCTTGCCCATGTTTCCCCATAAATCCCATGTATCAGTTCCACCCAATGTGCTTGAAAGCCTCCCTTTGGCTCTTTTAATATTTAGTGGGCATTAGTATAACACTAATTCTTTACTTAGACTAAGTGAACAGCCCACATATTTTCTGAAAATAGAGATACTTAATGATATTTTAACATCACTTCCTCTTAGCAAATACTGATAGAGAATATGCTATGGCCTTATATTCGCCTTCAATCATGATTCTTCTGAGCCATATGACCTCACTAATAGTGCCAGGCACTGTGCTAAGCACTTTGCAATTATTACCTCATTTGATCTTCAGAACAACTCTGGAAAGTAGATACTATTATTATACCCTTTTTTACAGATGAGAAAACTGAGGCAAATAGAGGGTTAAGTGAATTGCCCAGGGTTACACAGCTAGGAAATGTCTGGGACTGATTTAAACTCAAGTCTTCCTAACTCCAGTCCTGGTGCTCAATCCACTGTGCCATCTAGCTAGAATATTGGTGTTATTAAACAGGAAGGGTTTTGAAGAAGCAAATAGTTTCATTAAAAGTCCTGTGCAATTTCCAAAATGTAATCCAATTCAATTTCCTCTCCCTATTAAATTCTGAGTGATTAATGAATGAAGAGATATTGTCAAAGTTGGAGGTCCACAGATGTTAGACATTACACATTATCTTACTACTTCAATGTGTTGATCAATTTTAATGATTTTTTCCTTTTAAAAATATTATTTGAGGGCAGCTAGGTGGCACAGTGAGTAGAGCACCAGCCCTGGAGTCAGAAGAATCTGAGTTCAAATCCAGCCTCAGACACTTGACACTAGCCATATGACCTTGGGCAAGTCACTTAACCCCAATAGCTCTGCCCCTCCAAAAATCTATCTATCTATCTATCTATCTATCTATCTATCTATCTATCTATC
>NW_027185712.1:19952006-19957925 GCF_028583685.1 Petaurus breviceps papuanus
ATCTATCTATCTATCTATCTATCTATCTATCTATCTATCTATCTATCTATCTATCTATCATCTATCTATATCTATATCTATCTATCTATATATATATATAATTTGTCATATAGGATGGCTTTTTTTTAAGCAATTGGGGTTAAGTAACTTGCTCAAGGTTACACAGCCAGTTATTTCTGGGTGTGGTGCTAAGTATCTGAGCTGGTATTCGATCCCCAGGTCATCCCAACACTGGGGCCGGTGCTCTTACTCATTGTGCTACCTGGCTACCCCTATAGGATGGCTTTCTGAGAGGCGCAGAAAAAGGGATATGAAAATAACTATGGATGATGTTAGAAACATCAATAAAAACTTAATTTAAAAAATTCTGAGTCTATTTTAATTGTATGATGGCAGTGCCTATCAGGCATGTGTGTATTTATATATGTGTGTGTATGTATTTGCAATAGATTGCCCATACAATCCATTGTCATATAATCAAGGCAATATGCAATTTTTCAATCAGTTCATTTTTCCAATGTGGATTGTCAGGAAATGTCTTTCAAAGGACCATAGGTTTTATTCAAGAGGATTTGTAGTGTTCCAGGACTCAGTCCAATTAGTCCAATGTCTTCTGTGAATCAGAACATTTTAGAGACCCTCTCCAGTAGAAAATCCTACTGTTTGAGATTGTCCCCATGCTATTAGCAAACACCCAGCATGTCTCCTTGTTTTGTGTCTCATTTGAGGTTAAACTCTACAACTTGTTGAACAAACATCTCTGTGGTGATAACTGTTAGAGAAGCCTGACATGCATGGCTGACATCTTGTTGGAAGAGTACCTTTAAGGTTGCATTTGAAAACATTTGACAACCAATAGATAAGTGGGATTTTATCCTCTCTCTGCCTTTTAGTTGTTTAATTGTGAAGACATCATTTGCTTTAGAAAATCATCTGAGAAAGCCTTTAACTTTCATTAAGGACTCTGCTGCATGCCCAGAACATTGTCATAAAGATTTTGCAGAGTAGAGAAAGATAACATATTATGGGTTGATAGTTGCTGGTGTTATAGGATATAGGCTCACAATTGAGAGCTGGAAAACAATCCTAACTCCCTCACTTTACAAGTGAGGAAATTGAGGCACATAGAAGTTAAGAAACTTATTTAAGCAAACACAACTTGCAATGAGGAGAGTCAGAATTCAACCTCAGGTCCTGACATTTTTTTTTTTTTTTGGAATGGGGAAAGCAAGGCTATTGGGGTTTAAGCGATTTGCCCAAGATAACACAGTGTCAAGTGTCTGAGACTGGATTTGAACTCAGGTCCTCCTGACTTCAGGATGGGTGCTCTATTCACTTTGCCACCTAGAAGCAGCCTCCAACTTTTAAATACAGAGATCTTTCCACTGCACTACGGTGGACGAAGGTTATCTTCTTGGTTGCCTCTCCTGTCTTATTTTCAAAAGCCCCATCTGTGATCTTTTTCACTCCTTAAGAATTCTCTCTTCTTGGAGAGGTTTCTTGAAAATTGATCTCCCAATATCTTTAAAATCATATCATTTCTAGCTCAAGTTTCTCCTAAATGAATTTGGTTAGGTCTAGCTCTTCCCAATTTCAACTTAGATGGCATTACTCCCTCTCAGGGTGAACTGGCCTTTAGATAGTGGAATCAAAATGTGATGTTCTTCCTATCATCAATGAGGAAGGGCAGCGTGGTACAGTGGAAAGAATAATGGATTGGAACTAGCCTCAAATCCTAGCTCTGATACATACTGCCTACATGACTTGGGGCAGGTTCTTTATCTAATAACCCTGTGCCCCCAAACTGAAACATTGAGTTTAACATGCACTGGGTTCAATCTTAGGGATTTTTATAGATCACTTAAGGTCCCAATCCAAGGTTTCCCCTGGAAACATTAGACTATATCTCATGTCTAGACCTCGATGAAAGGTCTTTAACCAACATATAAGTTTCCAGGTAACTATATATCAAATATACAACAGCTTTATGCTGCTTATCATTTTCCATTACCCTGTAATAGTTTGCAAATGAGTCTATATTCTAAAGCAGGGCTGCAATTGATTTTCATGTCTCTGCTAGGCAAAGAGATCTAATATTTTCTGTCTAATAGGGTTTATGGTATCTTTTGGCCTCTTTGTTGTAGTGACATTGGTTGGACTTTTATAAGAAGTGGTTCAGTCATATTCAGTATCTTTACTGTTGTCTGTTCCCCTCCCCTACATCCTTCTTCATTATGATGTGGACTTTCTTGCTAAGAAAGCAATTGAATAATATTAAAACATGTGGTGGTTTTCTCCAACTCATTCTGGATAGAATACTGGGCCTAGAGTCAGGAAGATTGAGTTCAATTCTGGCCTCAGACATTTAATAGCCCTGTGACCCTGGATAAGTCACTTAATCTATTTGCCCCAGTTTCCTCAACTATAAAATGGAGATAACAACAGCACCTACCTGGAAGGGTTGTTGTAAGAATCAAATGAGATAACATTTGTAAAGCTCTCAGGTGCCACAGAAATGTTTATTCCCTTCCCCTATGTTTTCAGAATTGGCATTTTGTTTAAATGAACCAAGTTGGAACTTCCATCATCAAAGGTAGCCTCTTGCTTTCATTTGAATCTCATTTCCACTGTAATCTGTTGTGCCCACCTTTGTGTTAAAGTTATCTAGCATAAAGGTATCTTGATCAAAGTAGATTTAGTTTGAAAGATCTTATTTCTTCAACCTTTGTCAGAAATGTGGTACAAAAACTGTGTAGGTTAGTGGATCTAGGGCCTGGAGTTCTGGGTTCAAATCCTGGTTCTGACACATACTGTGTGACCATGGAGGAGTCACTGAGACTCAGTTTTTTCATCTATAAAATGGACATAATAATACTTTGTCTACCTCCCTCACAGGATTGACTTTAGAAAAAAAATTGGTTTGTAAATCCTAAGTTTTATGGAGAAAACTCCTAAGTTGTGCCTTGAAGAAAGAGGCTTTCAATACGTGGAAATGAGGTGGGAATGAATTCTTAGCGTGGTGACAGCCTATACTAATGCACAGAGGTAGGAAAATAGAAGATGACATCACTGAACAACTGGTAGTTCAGTTAGGTTGCAAAGTAGGGTTTGTGATGAGTAGTATGGAATTAGTCTGGAAAAAAGGTAAGAGCCAGACTGCAGAGGATATTAAATGCCAGGCTGAGTACATTTTATTGTAGCCTATTGGAAGTCCAGAACTGACAAAGGTTTGTTTGTTTGTTTTAATCAGGGAGGTGACCTGCTCAGATCTGTGCCTTTGAAAGATTATTTTGGCAGCTGTGTGAAGGATGGCTTAGACCAGACAGAGACTGGAGGCAAAGTTAACGGTTACAGAGCTGTAACAACAGCATAGGAAAGACAGCCTGAAATTAAGTAAGTTGTGGCCTTTGGATACAGGTTACAATCAGCTCTGCCCAAGCCTTCATTTGTCTCTAAAGGAGAACCTGTGAGCTGTCTCCCCATTTAGCTGTAATGTCCTTATGCTTCTGGTTTCATTTGTGGTGAAAATGTCTATGTGCTTGTAGTTCCCTTCCTCCAGTAGTGTGTCAGCTTCTTGGTTCTTAGATATAAGTTATGCTTTAAGAGGACTACAAGTAAAATTCACATTTGTAAATGGACTAATAATGATAAGACTCCTAGCATCCTTGCCACCCTCTCTCTCCTCCTTATTTATTCCCAATTACCTTTTACTACTATGCCATAGTCATTATGAAAGCTAAGGGGAGCTGCAAAGGACTGAAAGGCCATTTTGTATTTTTATCCATTCACGAGTATTGTCTATTTTGTAGGTTGGTCAGTTTTGTGGCTCAAAAATTTATCTGGCTGCCAACGTTCAAGTTATTAACCAAGCAGTAAGTATATTGGAAGAAGGAAGAAGAAAGAGGGGGAAAATTTGGAACTCAAAATTTAAAAAAACATGTTAAAAATTATTTTTACTTGTAATTGAGAAAAATTAAAAGAGACAAATAAAACATAGACCATTTGCGAGTGGAAAATAGAATGAAATGATAGAAAATTAGGTCAGTGAAACAGGTCAGATAAGAAAGAATCAGAGATAACAAACTCAATAAACCAGTGTTTTAAATATCCAAGAATATAAATTACTTGAGAAAAATTTCCTATTTGTTAAGAACTATAGAGAAATTTGGGGAGCAGTTTGATAGAAATTAAATTTAGACTAACATTTCATACTGTATGCTATAATAAACTCAAAATGAATTAAGCAACCTGAGGATAAGAAGTCACAATATTAAAAAAAATGAGAAGAGAACCAGATCACATACCTTTCACATTTATGACTAGAAGGAGAGTTCTTAAAGAAGAAATTGATAGAGGTGATCACAAAAGAGTAAAAAAAAAATTAGAGGACATAAAATTGAAAAGCTTTTGTACAAACAAAATCAATGCAACCAGGATAAGGAGGGATGATATTTACTGGGGGAAAATCATTGTGTCAAATATTTCTGATAAGGATCTGAGATACAAGACGTCTAGGCAATTAACATGTATTTCAAAGAGCCATTCCTGCTCTTAAATGGTTAAAAGATATAAACAAATGGTTCTCAAAGAATTTGTATGAACAATCATAGAAAAGCTAGCTCATTAATAAAAAGAAAAATGCAAATCAAAATAACTCTGAGATTTCATCTCATAACTATCATATTGAAAAAATTACAAAAGGTGGGAATAGTCAACATTGGAGATATTGTGAAAAGACAGACACACTGATGCAGAGTTATTGGACCTATGACTTGGTCTATCCATCAGGAAAGCAATTCGTAATTGTACTGAGGCCACTTGATCTACTCTGCAAAGGACTAGCTGAACTTGTTTGATTGCATCTTTACACCTCTTCGGCAAAATTCCTTGTTTATAATGTGCCTATACCTCTTCATTGTCTTTTGGATAATCTTTAATTTAAATTCCTCTTTGCCTTTCTTCTATTTGTATGAGCTCCCAAATGATCATAATTGTGTTTAATAAGAGTCAAAATGAGAGGCAGGACTTCTGGGTCATATGACCAGCAAGATGGCAAACTTGATATTTTCCCTGATCCTCATGACTTCTCTAAAATAGGAATTATGTGCAAGAGATGAAGTCTCTCCACAGTCTAGGGCATCAAGAACCTAGAAAAGGTAAACAACCTGATCAACTAACAAGAGAGAAGAATCCCTATAGTCAGACTATAGTGATTTGTCCAGGTAATCATTTAACATGACCAAATTGGATTTTTATCAGGGATGCAAAGATAATTCAATATTAGGAAAATAATAAATATAGTAATCATATTTTTAAAAACCCTAAGCCACATGACTATCTCAACAGATGCAGGAAAAAAACCCTCTGATAAAGTACAATATTCATTTATGCAAAAAATCCTACAAAGTATAGGCATAGAGGGACCTTTTTAATATTATAAAAAGTTTTTATCTAAAACCAAAAGTAATATGCAATAAGGATGTACTAGAACCTTTTCCATTACATATGGGAGTAAAGCAAGGATGCCCTGTCTCCCCATAATTATTTGATATCATTTTGGAAATGCTAGCAATAGTAATAAAACAATAGAAAGAAATTTAATGCATAAAGAGGAAATTTAAGGTCATAAAGAGGAAACAAAACTATCCCTATTTGCTGATGTTATGATAGTGTACCTGAAGAATCCTAGAGAATCAGTAAAGATAGCAATTGAGACAATAGCTTCAGCAAAGTTACAGTCTACAAAATAACTCTTCTTTCAAATCAGCTGCATTTCTATATCATAATAACAATATCCAAGAGGCAGTAATAGAAAGGAAAATTCCATTTCAAATAACTACAAAATAATTTAAGTGTCTGAGGATCCATCAAAAGCACATAAAAGATTTGTCTTGATTTCAACCTGCTTATCATCTTCAA
>NW_027185712.1:19957935-19998487 GCF_028583685.1 Petaurus breviceps papuanus
CTGGGGAGGAAGAGCTTTCTAGGCATGGGGGTTAGCCAGGGAAAATGCATGGTGTTGTAGAGAGATGGAGTGTCTGGTTTGAGGAATAGCTAGAAGGTCAATGTCACTGGATCACAGAGTATGGGGAGGGGTGTGGTGCTGCTTAAAAGATTTAAGAAGACTGGAAAGAAGGGGAAGAAGACAAGTTTATTAAGGGTTTTGAATGCCAAACAGAATTTTCTTATTGATCCTGGCGATGATTGATGGGGGAGGGGGAGGGGTTTATGGGCGGTGCCATGGTTGCTTTAAATGAATATGTATAAGCTTGATGGGGTGATCTCCATATAAGGCCATGGGGTGATCACCATATAAGGCTATAAATGTAAGACTGCGATCTGATTGGCTCGGACTCGCTATATATTTTCTTGTGTGAGAGGGCTCTCTCTCTCTCTCCGCCATGTAACCGCTGAAGAATAAACCACCCCGCTTCACTCCTCCGCCTTCTGTCTGGTGTTTTTTCCCCGTGAGGGGCCGGTGACGACCGAAGACCCGGGATGGGTAAGTAAGAGGGCCGTAGGGCTAGTCGTCTAGATCTGTTGTAAGGGTAATCGCCCGCAACAGATGATAAGGAGCCCCAAAAGTTTACTTGAATACAGACATGATATGTTCAGACCTGGACTTTAGAAGAGAACTTTGACAGCTGAGTGGGGGATGGACTGGAGTAGGGTTGAAAGGACCAGCCTGGGGATCTAATTCCTACTTATAATTTTGTTTCTTTGAAAAAAAAAATGCATTCTAAGTTGTATATAATGGCTTAATAAATGAGCTCTTGGAACACAGACCTTTTATAATCTTGTGACTGCCTGTATTCTTTGAATTTCCTTCAAATCGAGAATCTGTTTTGCCTCTAGTAATTATGAAGTCTCTTAATAAATTTTCTTGGGGTGCCAGGTAGCACAGTGAGTAAGAGTACCGGCCCCAGAGTCGGGATGACCTGGGATCGAATCTGGGCTCAGACACTTAGCACCACACCCAGAAAGAACTGGCCGTGTAACCTTGAGCAAGTTACTTAACCCCAATTGCTTTAAAAAAAATTTTTTTTAAATAAATTTTCTTCCTCTTCTTAACCAAACTTCTGAGAGCCCTAATCAAAGAATATTCATTTTAAAGGACAAGAAAATGAATTCGCCCATATGTTTTCCAAACCCCTGAGTTCTGAGGGAAGTCATTATAGGGCTGTGGTCAGTAATGTTTCCTGCATTTGTCTGTTTCTGTGGTTGCCATGAGATCTAGAGAGACCCTTGACACCTAAATGAAGTCCTCATACCATATGTTTGATTTTCACCTATAGCTTTGCTTCCAAAGAAATTCAGCACTGAGTGCTGGCTATGGGGTTATATGATTTGTCATAACCCAAAGTGATCCCCTCTACATGAAGATTTTATGACTAGGAGATTTCCTACCTTGTCCTCCTCCTACCTTTCTTTAACCTGGTCTGCTGTAGCTGGTAGGCATCCAGATCTCTCAGATAACTTTTAGTGGTGCTACATTTTGGGTCTTGGTGCTTTGAAATTACTTCACTTTCTTTCCACATATAGAGAGGAGAGGAGAAGATTTCTGGAGGAATAACTAAGTGAAGACTAGAATATAGGCAATGTGAAAGAGATATGAACCTATACTGCCTGAGACTTCTGTGCTTTTTTTTTTAATTTTCATTTATTTATTTATTTATTTTTAGTTTGCAGCATTAATTTCCACAAGATTTTGAGTTACAAATTTTCTCCCCATCTTTCCCCTACCCCCCCCAAGACAGTGATCCTACTGAATACCCCTTCCCCTGATCTGCTCTCTCTTATATCCTCCCCACAACTTTCTAGTAGGTCAATATGGATTTCTATACCCCAGGGCCTGTATATCTTATTTCCCAGTTGCATGTAAAAAACAGTTTTTCTTTTAACATTTGTTTTTAAAACTTTGAATTCCAGAGGCTTTCCCTTCTTCCCTCCTCACCCCCACCGGGAAGACAAGCAATTCCATATAGGTTGTACATGTGTAGTTATGCAAAATGTTTCCATAGTAGTTATATTTGAAAGACTAACTGTATTTTCCTCCATCCTATCCTGCCCCCCACTTAATCTATTTTCTCCTTTGACCCTCTCCCTTTTTACAAGTGTGTGCTTCTAACTACCCTCTCCCCCAATCTGCCCTCCCTTCTATCATCCCCACTCTTATCCTCTTCCCCCCTACTTTCCTGTAGGGTAAAATACCCAATTGAGTGTGTATGTTATTCCTTCCTTAAGTCAGATTCAATGAGAGTAAGGTTGACCCATTCCCTTTCACCTTCCTGCTCTTCCTCTCCATTGTAACAGTTTTCTCTTGCCTCTTTTATATGAGATAATTTACCCTATTCTATCTCTCCCTTTTTCCTTCTCCCATTATAATACTTTCAGACTCTTAATTTTATTTTTATCATCCCTTCTTATTCAACTGATCCTATGCTCTCTATGTACATATGTGCACACATACACACACTCACATATGTATTTATACACACATACACCCTCCTATACATATATATGTATGTGTACACACACACACACACATATATATATATATATATATATATACATATATATTCCCTTCAACTATCCTTATTCTCATGAGTTACAATTATCATTTTTCCATGTAGGAATGTAAATAGTTCAACTTTAATAAGTTCCTTTTTCTTTTTCCTGTTTACCTTCTCATGTTTCTCTTGCTTCTTGCATGTGAAAGTCAAATTTTCTGTTCAGCTCTGGTTTTTTCATCAAGAATACTTGAAAAGTTGGGCAGCTAAGTGGCGCAGTGAGTAGAGCACTGGCCCTGGAGTCAGAAGGACCTGCGTTCAAATCTGGCCTTAGACACATAACACAAAAACTAGTGTGTGACCTTGGGCAAGTCACTTAACCCCAACTGCCCTCTAAAAAAAAAGAAAAAGAAGGGATTTAGGGGCAGCCAGGTGGCTCAGTGAGTAAGAGTGCTGGCCCCAGCACTGGGAGACCTGGGATTGGTTCCAGCCTCAGATACTCAGCACCCACACAAAAATAACTGGCCATGTAACCTTGAGCAAGTTCCTTAACCCCAATTGCTTTAAAAAAAAAAGAATACTTGAAAGTCCTCTATTTTATTGAATGACTATATTTTCCCCTGAAGCATTTTACTCAGTTTTTCTGGGTAGGTGATTCTTGGTTTTAATCCTAGCTCCTTTGACCTCTGGAATATCATATTCCAAGACCTTTGATCTCTTAATGTAGAAGCTGCTAGATCTTGTGTTATCCTGATTTTGTTTCCACGATGCTCAAATTGTTTCTTCCTGACAGCTTGTAATATTTTCTCCTTGATCTGAGAACTCTGGAATTTGGCTATGATATTCCTAAGAGTTTTCTTTTTGGGACCTTTTTCTTTTTTATTTTCCAAATGCCTAATCCCATCTTTATTTACAGCTCCTCAGGCTACAGAGTAATGGAAAACAACTCAGCTCTCAAACTGTAACAGAAAGAAAAAAGGGAACTTCTGTTAACCCTCTCAGTAAAACTACCAGCTGGGAATAGGATAAACCAGGGAACAATAGCAGCCACTAAGCCTCAGGGTTTGGGGTTCCTAAGGGAGAGAGGCTACTGGTCTAGGAGAGTCTTGGCATGGTTGCCTGATAACCCTGTAGGGAATGGGTCCTAGAGTGTTACCCAGGCATGAGGGAGCTGGGGCCAATAGGGTTTGGAAAACAGGGAAAGGGCCTCAGTTGGACATATGGGAAAGGAAAAATGGAGACTTCCCAGCTTGCCCAAGATGGAGGCAGTAGCAGATGTCTACAGTGGAACCAGGTTGTAGGGAGATGGAGCTACCACTATTTAACTTCACCACCTTAGAGAACCAATTTGATCTAACCCCCACTGGTCCCAGATCCCCCCATATGTCCCTTGTTCCTTCCACCTTGTCTCAGAAGTATAGGGAGAGATGGGAGGGCTGCCATGCTCAGCTGCCTTTGCATCTAAAAGCCAAAGAGGGAAAATCAGGGCTCTAGGCTGCCTGGAAGGCAGACAGAGCTAGGCAACTCCAGAGACTAATAGGTTTAGAGTACAGGAAGAGAGGATGGGTGGTGACAGGGGCCAAGTGCCCCAAGTTACAGTAACAATTTGGAACCTCCCTAAAGAAAAAGGAAGGAGGAAAAGAAGAGGCAGGGCCTTAAGTGCCAATCACGTCCATCCTTGCAGGTACTCAGCCCAACATAGGCATGGCTCTTTACTTGCCCTGCCAGGGAGATGGGCCCAGAGGAGAGGGAGAAAAACCAACATAAATTCTGCAACTTTCAATCTTCCAGAGGCCATGGGGAGGAAGGGAGCAACCAGGCCACTGCCCTTAGGACTTCTTGGCATCTTGTGTGTTCCGGTGTTTCAGGTCACTCAAGTCAAAAGGTTTGAAAGTCTTCAGGCTGGGGTTAGGGACCTTTCCCACATACTCCTCCACCAGGCCATGCTCGCTGCCAGACATCTGGTTCCGGAGGTCTCGTTCCACACACTGTCATGCTTCATAAATGAAGTGAACGTTCTCCTCATGGGCTGGAGTGAAGATTTCAATGCTGTTGCTTGGAGACCGGGGGCTACTATTCCTTTTGCCATTGTAGACAACTCTAGAGACAGGGGAACTGGTCATAGCTGGGGGTGTCTGGTCTAATCACTCAACTCAAATTCCTGGGTTTCCTTCTTGGTTTCAGTCTGCTGTTGGGAAGCTCTGGAAGGGCAACTGCTCACCCAGTTTCAGACACTGCCCCCGCCACAGCCACTTCCAGCTGGGAGGCCCGGGCCGGAAGTGACCTTGGGATCTTTTTCAAGAGGTGATCAGTGAATTCTTTCAATTTCTATTTTGCCCTCTGGTTCTAGAATATCAGGGCAATTCTCCTTGAGAATTTCTTGAAGGATGATTTCTAGGTACTTTTTTTGATCATGGCTTTCAGATAGTCTAATCATTTTTAAATTCTCTCTCCTGGATCTATTTTCCAGGTCAGTGGTTTTTCCTATGAGATATTTCATATTGCCTCCTATTCTTTCATTTGTTTGGATCAGTTTTATTTATTTATTTATTTTTGTTTTACGGTAACTGGTTCTTTATTGGCTTAAAACCTAAACATTGTCAGTTTGAGAAGAAACCCGCTTTGATGTGGTACAGCAATCTTGCTGTTAAAATCTAAATTCCTCTTGATCCTTGTAAAATGTATTCCAAGATAAAGAATAGATACACATTTATTTATTTATTTAAATAAGCAATCGGGGTTAAGTAACTTGCTCAAGGTTACACGGCCAGTTATTTCTGGGTGTGGTTCTAAGTATCTGAGCCTGGATTTGATCCCTAGGTCATCCCGACATTGGAGACTGTGCTCTTACTCACTGAGCCACCTGGCCACCCCTGATACATATTTATTTTGAAAACATGAACCATGGATATTCAGATCTGAAACAAAGTCACTTAGATTTGGATGTACTTGCTCCCCTGAATTTTAGGCTGCTCATCATTTAATTCCCTGAAGACCTTAGCAGGAGAAAAAGATTTCTTATTGTTCCCATTCTCCTTGAGATGACAAGGAGTGAAATAGAATAAAACAAAACAATAGCAACAACAAAAAAAATCCCACACCAAAAAGTCATGTGGCCTGGTTGTTTCCAAATGGTGTTAGAAATAACGGGAAATTTAAAGTTGTTTTCATATTTATCACCTTCCTAGTCAGTGAAAGTTTAGATTTATGATTTAAAATTTTTTTTTAAAAAATATACACATTTTTGTTTTTGCTGACAATGATTTCGTTTTTTAGATTCAGGTAAATAAGGAATGACCATTTGGAATCCTTATTGTTTTCTGGATTCCTGTTCACCTTGATAACTTTTAGCAAAGTTAAAATTCCAATAGGATTTCCCCAAATCTTATTGTTTCACCTGTAATAACTCTTTCATTTTTCTTTTTTTAAAGTTAGGTGGTGAATTCATTGGATATTTTGTCATGACTTTTACTGAAGACTGTGAGAGGGAGAGTAGCCAATAAACAAACATAATTTTCTCTTTAAAAAAAATGGGGGAGGGGGAGAGGAGAAGATGTTGTTATTTCTCACCAGTGGGGGGCGGAGATGGAAAGGGGGAAAGCATTGAAAGCCTATGAGTCAAGCCATACCCAAAACCATGATCTACCCCTAAACATATTTTCCTTTTTTTCCCCCTCTCTTTTTTTTTTTTAATAAAATCTCCCCAAACCATCAACTTTTAATATTCCTCAAACTGGGCTTCATATTCAGACCCTTCATCACCAGATTTTTCTGGTGGAGGGCTAGCAGACTTTTTCTTTCCTGGGGGGCTTTCTGGCTCCTCCTCATCCTCTTCTTTGGGGAGGCTTTTCCTTTGATGCCTTTGATGCCTTTGATGCTGTGGGATGGTCCACTTTTCCTTTGTCTTTCACTGGACTTGGTGTCACTGTAGCCTTTAGCCTAGATTTGGGCATTTTCTTTTCTTTCCTTTCAGGCTTGGATTTCTTCACAATCTTTTTGTTTTTCTTTTTTGAACTTCCATAATCACTGTCACCATCACCTTCCATTAGGAAGTCTTCATCACTGCCAGAATCTTTCTCCTGGAATGGTGCCTTTTCTTCCTCTTCCTGTTCTTCACTGCCCACATCTTCCATGAGCATCTCTCTCTGCTTGGAAGCTTCTTTGGATGCTGCCTGATGCCGTTGGCACCATTTTTGTGATCTTCTTTTTCGTCTTCACTATCCTCTGGTGAGTGTGAATCATCCTTCTTGTTCTTCACATCTTTTTCTTCAGAGTCCTCACTATCTTCCTGTGAATTTTTCCCAGACTGCCTCTTGTTTTTAGCTTCTTGGGGTGATGAATGGATTTTCTTAGCTGGAGGGGCTGAATCTCTTCCATAATCTTCATCTGCATCACCTTTCTGTTTCTGATGGGCCGGGACATGTTCACAGACGAAACCAGACATCCAATGAAGGCGAGACCAGCGCCCCCCCCCCCTGCCATGAGCGCTGGGCACCCCTCCCCCCTCCAGTTGCTTTGGCCACAGAGGCCCAGGCCACTAGCTTCTCAGGCTCTGCCACCACTGGATCCAGGCCCCCAGGATCTGCCATGCCCTCCCCCCCATCCCCACTCCCCTGTCTCTTCAAAATGGATCTTGGATTTATTTTATAGTATCTTGATTTCTCATAAAGTCATTAGCTTCCATTTGCTCCAATCTAATTTTGAAGGAATTATTCTCTTCAGTGAGCTTTTGAAATTCCTTTTCCATCTGGCTAATTCATTTTTTTAAGGCATTCTTCTCCTCATTGGCTTTTTGGACCTCTTTTGCCATTTGAGTTAGTCTATTTTTTAAGGTGTTATTTTCTTCAGAATTTTTTTGGGTCTCCTTTAGCAGGCTGTTGACTCACTTTTCATGATTTTCTTGCATCATTCTCATTTCTCTTCCCAATTTTTCCTCCACTTATCTTACTTGATTTTCAAAATCCTTCTTGAGCTCCTCCATGGCCTGTAACCAATTCATATTTTTTGGAAGCTTTTGATGGAGGAGTTTTGACTTTGTTGTCTTCTTCTGGTTCCATGCTTTGATCCTTTTTGTCCTCCAAAAAAGGATTCTATGGTCTGATTGTGCTTCCTCTGCTTGCTTATCTTGCTAGCCAATTACTTGACTTTTGAGCTCTTTGCCAAGGTAGAACTCTGCTTCTGGAGTGGAGAGAACCATGTCCCAAATTTCTGGGGTTTTTACAGATGTTGTCAGAGCTATGAGGAGGGCGCCTTCTCTACAGCCACCACAAGCTCTGGCAAAATGGCGTTCCTCACCCCAGGACTACCACTCAAGACTACAACCCAGATCCAAGCAGGTTAAAGCAAGAGTAATTACCCTTTGAATGGTCACTTTGTCCCCCTATGATCTGCAGGCCAGGAGCTCCAGAGGCAGCCATGTGGCAGTAGCTACAGCTGCCATGCTGCCACCACCTCTGCTTTATAGAGCAGAGCATGGTTCCTGTGTACAGCATGGTTCACCAATGACCTTTTACTTTTTCTTTGGTGTTTATGGGTTGAGAAATCTGGAAACCACCACAGCTGCTGGTGATTCACTAAAATCTGCTCTGGCTGGTCTGGGCTGCTGGTCAGGGCTGCCCTGGGTATGGGCCCATATGGCTCACATGAGACTGTGCTCGACTCCCAGCCCGGTGTGATAGACCCTTCTTGTCAGTCTTCCAGGCTGCCTTCAGTGGGAGATTTGTTTCTCCCTGACACTTTGTGGGTTCTGTAGCTCTAAAGTTTGTTTAGAGTCATATTTTACAGGTATTGGAGGTGGTTGGTACAGGAGCTTAAGCAAGTTCCTGCTTTTACTCTGCCATCTTGGCTCCGCCCCCCTATGTTCTTAGACAGACATTGTTTGAAACAAGAATTGGGCCACCCTCTATGAATTACTGAGAACTAGTGGTTAGATGGATTCTGTGTAACTTCAGGGAATATAATTAGGAATAACAGACATGATTTACCGGGAGGCAGAATTTTCCTAAATAAAAGGAAGACTTTTTTTCCTCACAATTTGAGCTCTTCAAGGGTGGAATGTGATGCCCTGCAATGTATGTGGAAATGTTTGTTTTGTTTGATATTTGTCATGTTCAGATATAAAAAATTAAAGTGATAGTAAAGTCATTCATTTATTCTGTCAGAAACTAAGAACTCAGAAGTTGGCATGCTTGAGGGAAAAAAAGAGATGTTGGCAGGAAGTTTGTTAGCTGGATCTTTGAGCATTCATCTGTCTTATTGTTGGTGAGTTCGAGATCCTTCTGGTGTTAGAGTTCTCTAAATCCCCATGCTGCTGGCCGCACTCTAGTCCAAGAGAAGAAAGACAGGAATTTTGCAACCACAGCTCAGGAAACACACACACACATGCATGTGCACATATACATATACACATTCACACACACACCTACAAACACAAATATATACACACATGTATGTGCATCAGCCATAGGGAGGCACTGAGAACTTCCACATAAGGTAAGGAATTTGTGCATATGAGTACTATTGCAGCTGATCTGAATAGGAGACTCCTTACAACTCTTCTCTTGGCCAATTTTTCTGCTCTGCTTCCTCCTGCCATTGCAGAATACCAGCCAATTTGAGGCAAAGCTGGCCAGCTCCTTGCTACTGAATCCCTTCCTGAAATAGCCCATGGTTAATGGGCTCCAGGCAGACAAGAGACTTCCAGTGATGCTCCCAGGAGCAAGGCAGTACAGTACTCCCTGGCTCTGGGGCTTTGGCTCCCCCACTTTGCCTACCTGCTCCTGGCACAGTCATTTAACAAAGACTGAATGAACATACCTACTACACGCTGTGTACTACGTTAAGCAATGGGTAAATGACAAAGATAGATAGGACTGAATTCTTTTTTTTTTTCATACGAGAGCTTTGTAGGAAGAGTTCAAGGAGTGACTTGTAGGAGGTTTGGTGGTGTGTTATGGTGATCTGGGAATCCCAGATATTTTTTTCTCTCTCTCCCATACCCTTTGAGCCCACATCTGTGTACACAGCTTATTGCTGATTCTCTGGGAGGGGTAGCCAGGAGTACTATGGTTACAGGTTCTTAGGTTGATCTAGGGGTGTGAAATGTGAAAACTTTCACGATAGATTATTTCAGAATTCCCAGAATTTGGAAAATTGGGATATAATTATCTATGTTGCTGATTCTGCTTAGAGTTGCACTGATAACTTTGCCAGTTGAGCCCCACCCCCAATCCCTGCTCCACTAAGATGCTCCAGTAATGAAAGAAGAGGCAGGAAAGTATGTGGTTTTAAGAGAGAGTAATATAGTTTGACTGGAGCATAAGGTATGTGGTGGGAAGGAGTGTGACATTAGATTGGAATGCTAGGTTGAAATTAGATTATAAAGGGCCTGGAATACTATGCTATGGACTATTTTCATTTGCGGGGTAGGCATTGGAAAGCCATCAGTGTTTTTTTTTCATCATTAACCAAAGTATGCCTCCCCATTCCAAAGAGTCATGCCATATGACAAATATAGTTTTTTTTAAGAGTAAAGAAAAAGTCTGAACAACTGATTGATACATTGGAAAAACTCCAAAAAGATGTACAATGTGAAACACTTGTGAATCTTTCAATTCTATGAAGGTGTAGGTTGGGAGTATCTTTTAATTTCTCTTCATTCAAGTCCTACTTGATCTTTAGAATTTTGTTACATTTACTTTAGATTTCTTTTGGTGTGTACTTATTGTTTCCATTTACATTGTTTTGGTCATTGTGTATATTGTTTTCTTGACTTTACTTTCTTCACTCTGAATCATTTCATTTAGATCTTTTACTGCTTCTAGGTATTCACCACATAGATAATTTCTTATAACACATGATATAATGTGTTCTTATGACACATGAATCTATTCCCTTAGATTCATGTATCAGTTTGTTTAACTATCCTCCAGTGGATATTATCTATTTTGTTTGCAATTTTTAACAATCACAAAAGATTGCTACAAATATTTTGGAGTATATAGGGACTTTTTTCTTATCAATGCCTTCTCTGGGGTATAAACAGATTAATGGAGTTTCTATTTCAAAAGATTTGAATAGTTTAATGACTTTATTTGCATAATTCCAAATTGTTTTCTAAAGCAGTTGTACCATTTCACAGCTCCACCAATAATGTATTAGTGTGCATATCTTTCCACAACTCCTCACATATTGACTGTTGTCATTTTTGCCAATTTACAGGGTATGAGATAAAACCTCAAGAATGTTTTGATTTTCATTTCTCTTATTACTAGTGATTTGGTGCATTTTTTCATGAGATTGTGAATACTTTGGTATTTTTTTTGAGATTTTGTTTTGAGTTTGTTAATATTCATTAGCTATTTATTTATTGGGAAATAAACCATTGCTTTTGTGTCACTACAGATATTTAGGCAGATGCTAAGTGATCACCTTCCAGGGATGCTTAGGAAAGGAATCCTACATATATTTATGGGGAATCTAGGCTGGATGACCTCTAAGTTTTCATCCAAAACTAGGAAAATATTTTTAATGTATTTTTTTTTGAAGGGGGGAAGGCAGGGCAATTGGGGTTAAGTGACTTATCCAAAGTCACACAGCAAGTAAGTGTTAAGTGTCTGAGGCCAGATTTGAACTCAGGTCCTCCTGACTCCAGGGTCAGTGCTCTATTCACTGTGTCACCTAGCTGCCCCCAAAATATTTTTATATGAGAGATTTGGACTGCCTTCCAAGTCTCTGTGGGGCATACATTTGTATAAATAAGATTTACTCAAATTTAGAATATACATAGATCTTTAAATTCCAATATTTCCTTTGTGGCTAGGGTTCTTGATTTTTGTGTATGACAGAGGACACTTTGGCAGTCTGATGAAACCTAAAGACTCCATCTGAGAACAATGTTTCTTAAATGCATAAAATAAAATACATAGGACTACAAAGGAAATTAATAATTAAAATAAGTTCAGGTTAAGAACTTCTGCCTTATAGTTTTTCCTTTTCTTTGAACTGATGGAGGAAAAAGAATTAACCTTCAAAAGGAAATTAATAGAACCTCCTTGCACCCATAAAGGAGTTTAAAAATAAAGTATGTGTCAAGAACTTGTCAGGAACTAAGGCAAGAAAACTTGATAAAGAGGTTCTTGGCTCAAAGCAAGGGAAGGAATTTTTTTTTAATCAAGGGCCACTGAACTATAGGAAAATTAGGACATAGGACACATAAAAGCAAACCATAGAAATAATAGAATCTTAGAATTCTTCAAGGTCATATAATTAAATTTGCTATCCAAATAGAAATCTGCTTGATTTCTGCCAGATGGTCAATTAACATCATGTGAATAATTTACTTGTTCAATATATTTTGTTCATACCAACAACATATCATCCAGTTTGAGGTATACAAACACTGTCAGCAGTTCTCACTCTGCTTAAATATTTTGTACCTAATAGCTTGCACAGCAGACTGAAGTACTTTTTTAGAGAAAGAAAATACAAACCTCAAATTCACCTGCTTTTAAATTTTAGAACAGGAAACATGATACTTAATCCAATAAGTTTATTAATAACTGATTTTAAAAATAGCACTGTGTCAGTTTGGAAATACAGAGGAGGAAAGGTTGTATATGGAAAAATAAAGAGAGAAAGGGCCAAGGGACAAGTGAAGACATGTGGGAAAGAAGAGGAGAGAGAGGGAGGAAAGGGAAAGTGGATAAAGGAGAGAAAAAGAAAAACTGTAGAAGAAGGGAAAAGAAACAAAAGGGTGATATCAATAGTGCAGTGGAGAGGTTAGGGAGAGAGGAAGGTAGGCAGAGAAGAAAGGAGGAAGAAGAGGGATTGATAAAGAAGAGAATAAAAGCAATTTAAAAGTAAATAAGGCCTAGCATGGTAGTACACTTATTTCTCTATCTTGGATAGTAGGTGGTGGGGCTAAGTCAATCAGGTGTCTGCACTAAGTCCCATACCGATCAATATGGAATGGGAATAGGGAGGGAAAGAAGAGAGACACTAGACTGCTTAATTGTCTCACTTCAGAAACTGAGGAGATTAAAGTTTCCTGGACTATTAGTAGTATGATCCGTTAATGGATGGATGGATGTCTCTCCACTTCCAACCTGGGTGAGATAGAGAGACCTAGTCTCTAAATGAATCAGTAATGGAGGTGGAGCTAAGATGGCTGAATAAAGAGAGGGACTCTTCTGAGCTCTCCCAAATTTCCCTCCAAACAATGTTAAAATAACACCTCAAAACAAATTCTAAAGTGGCAGAACTAATAAAAAGACAGTGAACAACATTTTAGCTAAAGAAAACTTAGAAGGTCAACAAGAAAGTTTTGTCTCACTGGGGTAAAAGTGGAGCACAGTCCAGAACAGGCAGTCCCTGGCAAGATGGCAATCTAAGCCTCAGAAAGCCAGTAGCAGGCCTTGGGGACAACTGAATCAAAGACTTCTAGACTTCCAACCCACAGACAGCAAAGGAGTCAGACAACTGGTCAGAAGGAGATTACAGGGGACCCTTTGCTGGCACTGGCAGCAGCATTCAATTGCATTGCCCATTCACAGTTCTGGGTTGCAGTCCCAAGGCAAGGAGAAGCACTAGCAAGAGCAGGGACTCTGGTCACCATGCCAGGGCAAAAGAAAAAATAGTCTTTGTAGTCACTCACAGTCCAGAGCACAGACTCAGAGAACAGTGACCACGCCTCTCCTTAGATTATACCACCTTGGAAGAATTGAAAACTTACAGACCCCCAGAACTAGCTCTGAAAATAAGAGCATGAAAAACCTGAAGTTTAGGACAGTGCCCCCTCTACTCTAGGAGCAGAGTGCAATTTTAACATAAAGTGAAAAATTAAAAAATAGGCTGGAAAAATGAGCAAACAATAAGAACAAAAGAATCTGATCATACAAAGTTACTGTGGTGACAGAGAAAAAAAAACAAAGAAGAAGACAACAGTGCCAAAATAACTACATGAAAATCCTCAAAGAAAAATATTAATTGGTCTCAGGCCCAAAAAATAATTCATGGAAGAACTCAAGGAGTTCAAAACTCAAAAAAGAGAGATAGAGGAAAATTTGGAAAAGAAATAAGAGTGAGTGATGCAAGAAAATCATGGGGGAAAAATAGTCAATAACCTGATAAAGGAGGCACAAAATAATACTGAAGAAAATAAAAAAAACAGACTATGCCAAATGGTAAAAGAGGCACAAAAATCAATTGAAAAGAAGAACTACTTAAAAAGTAGAATTGGTCAATGGAAAAGGAAGTACAAAAGCTCACTGATGAAATAATTCCATAAAAATTAAAACTGGGCAAGTGGAAGCTAATGACTCTCTGAGATATCAAAAACAATAAAACAAAATTAAAAGAATGAAAAAAATAGAAGAAAATGTGAAATATCTTATTGGTAAAACTTCTGACCTAAAAAATACATTGAGGAGAGCTAATTTAAGAAACATTGGACTCTCTGAAAGCCACATTCATAGAAAGAGTCTAGACATCACATTGCAAAAAATTATCAAGAAAAACTTCCCTGATATCCTAGAACCAGAAGGTAAAATACAAATTGAAAGAATCCACTGTTTGTCTTCTGAAAGAGATTCATAAATAAAAACTCACAGAAATATCATAGCCAAATTATGGAGCTTTTAGAACAAGATGAGAATATTATAAGCAGCTAGAAAGAAATAATTCAAATATTGTGAAGCCACAGTCAGGACAACACAAGATTTAGCAGCATCTATACTAAAGTATCAGAAGATGTGGTATATAATATTCTATAGGGTAAAAGAGCTAGTATTACAACCAAGAATCATTTACCCAGCAAAACTGAGTATAATCCTTAAATTGGATATTTAATATTATAAAGGACTTTCAAGCATTCTTGATGAAAAGACCAGAGCTGAATAGAAAATTTGACTTTCAAATACAAGACTCAAGAGAAGCATAAAAATGTAAGCAGTAAAAATAAACTCTAAGGGATTCAGTAAGATTTAAACTGTTTATATTCCTACATGGTAAGATGATAACTCCTAAGAACTTTATCCTTATTAAGGCAGTTAGAAGTATATATAGATAGAGGGCGTGGAGGTGAGTTGACTATAAAGGGATAATATAAAAAAATAAAATAAAATGAATTGGTGAAAAAGAGATTTAGATACACTGGGAAAAGAGAGAAGGGAGAGGTAGAATGGGGTAAATTATATCATATAAAAAAGGAGTGAAAGAGCATTTACAATAGAGGGGAAGATGGGGGGGTGGGCAATGCTTGAATCTTACTCTCATTGGAAAGGGCTCAAAGAAGGTATAACATACACCATTGTTGGACATAGAAATCTATAATATCTTACAGAGAAGTAGGAGTAGAAGAGAATAAGGGAAGGGAAGGCAGATTGGAAGAGGCAATTAAAAGCAAAACACTTTTGAGGAGGGTCAGGGTGAAAGGGAGAGAGACAGAGACAGAGAGAGAGACAGATAAAGAGATTAATGGGGAGCAAAGGATGGAGGGAAATATACAATTAATAATCATACCTCTGAATGTGAATGGAATGAACTAACCTATAAAATAGAAGTAGATAGCAGAGTGGATTAAAAACCAGAATTGCATAATGTGTTATTTGCAAGAAATACATTGAAGTAGAGAGAACATACAGATTAAAGGTAAGGGGCTGGAGCAGAATTTATTATGCTTCAGCTGAAAGAAAAAAAGCATGGTTAGTAATCATGATCTCAGACAAAGCAAAAATAGATTTAATTTAAAAAGATAATCTGGGAAACCACATTTTACTAAAAGGTACCATAGACAATAGCATAATAGCAATACTAAATATATATACACCAAATGGTATGGCTTCCAAATTATATTAAATTTAAAAGGTTTTGCACAAACAAAATCAATGCTACCAAGATTAGAAGGAAAGCGGGAAACTGGGGTGGGGGGAATTTACAGCAAGTTTGTGTGATAAAGGTTTCATTTTTCAGCTGTATAAAGAACCAAGTCAAATTTATAAGAATACAAGTCATTCCCAACTGATAAATGGTCAAAGGATACAAAGAGGCAATTTTCAGGTTTAACAAGGCTATCTATAGTCATATGAAAAAATGCTCCAAATCACTATTGATTAGAGAAATGCAAATTAAAACAACCCTGAGATACCACCTCACAACCATCAGATTGAGTAACATGACAGAAAAGAAAAATGACAAAATGTTGGAGAAGATGTGTGGAAATTGAGACACTCATGCACTGTTGGCAGGCTTGTGAACTGAACCAACCATTCTGGAGAGCAATTTGTAACTATGCCCAAAGGGTTATAACTATACATACCCTTTGATCCAGCTATACCACTACTAGAACTATATCCCAAAGAGATGTTTTGTTTGTTTTGTTTTTTTAAAGGAAAAGACCTATATGTACAAAAACATTATAGTAGCTCTTTCTGTGATGGCAAAGAATTGGAAATTGAAGGAATGCCCAACAATTGGAGAATAGTTGACTGAATGACATACAATTGTGATAGAATACTACCGTGTTTCCCCAGTAATAAGACACTGTCTTATTATTTTTTTTGGAAAGAAAAACACCACAGGGCTTATTTTCAGGGGAGGGGTTATGTTGTCCTGCCTCAGCTCTCCTCCGCGGCACTGCTCTCAATGGCGCCAGCAAGCAAATCACTGGGGAAGAACAGGATGACGCGCTCACTGCTGCAGCTCTGATTGGATGCAGCTTGGAGAGCGGCGTGCGTTTCACGGGGGGGGGGGGAACGGTGCATACAGAGGGTACCATAATGTAGCGTGTAGTGCAGGGGATCACCTTCACTATAGTAGCAATCTCAATAAGGCTTATTTTCAGGGGAGGGCTTATTTTAGAGGAATCTTACACAGTAAGGGGAGGGCTTATTTTCGGGATATTTCTTATTATCGGGGAAACACGGTATTGTGCTATTAGAAATGATGAGCAGGATGCTTTCAGAAAACTCTGGGAAGATTTAGATGAACTGGTGCAAAGTGAAGTGAGCAGAACCAGGGGAACATTGTACATAGTAACAGCAGTATTTTATAAAGATCAACTTAGCTATTCTCAATAATATAGCAATATTCAATACTATACTCAATACTATAGCAATATTCAATACAATACTCAATACTATAGCAATATTCTCAATATACAATGATTCAAGACAATTTCAAAAGACTAATGATGAAGCATATTGTCCACCTCCAGAGAAAGAACTTATGGAATCTGAATGTAGATTGAATCATACTTTTAAAAAACTTTATTTTTCTTGGAGTTTTTTTTTAATCTGTGTTTTCTTTTACAACATGACTAATACGGAAATATGTTTTGCATGACTACATGTAAATAACCTACCGTGTTTCACCGATAATAAGACACTGTCTTATTATTTTTTTGGACAGAAAAACACCGGAGGGCTTATTTTCAGGGGAGGGCTTATTTTAATGAACATTGGCAGCAATTTTAATAAACAGGTAAATGTGAACAAAAAAATGTACCTTTATTCAATAATGAATTCAAGAAAGAACAGGATGATGTGCTCACTGCTGCAGCTCTGATTGGATGCAGCTTGGAGCGCGTGTAGCGCAGGGAATCACCTTCACTACAGTAGCAATCTCAATAGGGCTTATTTTCGGGGGAGGGCTTATTTTAGAGGAATCTTACACAGTAAGGGGAGGACTTATTTTCGGGATAGGTCTTATTATCGGGGAAACACGGTATATCAAAGTGCTTGTCTTCTCAATGAAGTGGAGGGGAGGAAGAGAGAGATAATTTGAAACTCAAAATTTTTAAAAATATTAAAATTATTTTTACATGTAATTGTAAAAAAATAAAATTTTAAAATCTATGAAAAACCAACTAAACCAATGTGTATATTGTGCTGTGATCAACTGGCATCATCATGCACTCTTTTTTAATTTTTTCCAAATGCTTTATTAACTTCTTATTTACATCATTCATTTCCACTAGATTTTGAGTTACAAATTTTCTCCTTGTTTTTCCCCTACCCACCACTCCAAAATAGCAGTCCCCATCATGCACTCTTGATTTAATGGAGAAGCCCCCCCTATTTTTTGGCTGCTAACATTATGCCTGTTTTCCAGAGATGGAAAGAATAACCCAAGAGGGGCTTTGGTGGAAAATAAATTATTTTGGTTTGAGTAGTACTCTTTGTTTGATCATCTTTTTCCTGATGTAAAAGAGCAAAGAGAAAGAATACTAGAATTCACCTCATCATCACTTCCTGAAAAATATTTATAATTTTAGGATATTAACTCAAGTACCTTTTCCTATTACAGTCCAATTCTGATACTCCTTCATTCCATGGAGGTGACCTTAAATTCTCTAAACTTTGACATGAAGAGTATAGCTCTACAAAGGCTCTGAAAGTGGAACCTAGCAACAAATGTCTATAATTATCATGTAAGGATGACCTGGCTAAAGTGTAGCAAATGAAAATACAGAGCAAAAAGTTCCCAAAAGGTAATTTCTTCCCCTCTGCCCCCACACAAAAGAACAAAAAACCACTTTATCATCTTGATTGTTTCTGGCCCTTGAGCTAGGTTGGTACTGAAGAAGGGTCTGTACCATCTGGGTCTGTGTCAAATGGTCACAATCCAGAACCTGGATTTACTGACTTCCCTAATCTAAACTGGTGACTGAGTAATCTACAATAATTGCTAAAAAGTCTTTTCTTTTCAATATCAGCATGAAAGTAGCCCCAGCAATCATAGAGCTGGAAGGAGTTAGTAAGGAACTGTAAAGAGAGAGAGAAGAGAGAGATAGACACCTTTCTCTAGCAGAAAGACCAGAGAATTGAGCAAATAAAAATATTTTTAAACCAAATCTAATACAATGAAAAGATGCTGTAGGTAAAAGAATCCTGGGATAAACCCCCAGAAGTAGAGAACAATACCGTAATCATTTTAAAAAAAAGAACCCCTGAAATGAGAATGGATTGGATACAAAGACTCCAAGAGTGAATGAAAGGCTATTGCTCACAGAAAACTTGGATTCAAATCTTGGAAAGACCAGGATAGCAAGATCCATAATGGCAAAAATAACTGTTAAACAAAAATCACATTTTCTAATCAACAAAAATCTCCCCTCTCTCATTCCTACACTGAGAACAAAAGAAAAGCAAAATTCTTGTCATAAACATGTTTAGTCAAGCAAAACAAATTTTGTTTGTCTTTACCAAGTTGTTAACACTGTATAAATTATATTCCCAGTTTTGTTTCCTTCACTTCACATCATTTCATTCAAGTTTTCTCAAATTTCTCTAACACCATTTCCATCATAATTTCTTACAGCCCAATAATATCCCATCACCTTGATATAATTTGTTGAGCTATGCTCCAATTGATGTGCATTCCCTCAGATTCCAGTTCTTTGCCACCTCAAAGAGTTACAGTTTTGTTCATCCTTAGAGTTTGTTTTTCTTGAATCTACTATCCATTTAATTTCCCCATCTCCCTTCTCCCCTTTCCTTAGGTCCCTTTTCAATGAAATGTATTTCTGTATCCAAATCTGTGTGTGTATGTGTGTGTGCATGTATTTTTCCTTCTTTTGACCAATTCAGATGAGAATGAGGTTCAAGTATCCTGTTATTCTCATCTCTTACTCCTTGTTTGTATAGACTTTTCTCTGTGCATCCTGATTATGTGAATTAATTTTTAATTCTCCTTTTCCTTTCCCTTAGACCATTCCTCTTTTCCTTCCTTTCTATTCTTCTTTTAAGCTTATCAAGATAGAACCACTCCAAAACCTTTCTGTTTTAGTAGACTCCCTCTATTGTACCTGATGACAATAAGGTTCAGAGGGGACACATGTATTATCTCCCCACATTAGAATGTAAGTAGTTTATCCTTGTTTAGTCTCTTCTAATTGAATATTTGTGTTTACCTTTTTATGTTTATCTAACCCTTGTGTTTGAGCTTCAAAGTTTCCATGCAGTCCTGGTCTTTTCTTTTTTTTTCATTTTTCAAATGCTTTATTAACTTCTGATTTACATCATTCATTTCTTTTTTTTAAATTTTTTTATTTTTAAGCAATCTGGGTTAAGTAACTTGCTCAAGGTTACATGGCCAGTTATTTCTGGGTGTGGTGCTGAGTGTCTGAGCCCGGGATTCAATCTCCAGGTCGTCCCAACACTGGAGCCGGTGCTCTTACTCGCTGAGCCACCTGATCGCCCCTAAGCAATTGGAGTTAAGTAACTTGCTCAAGGTTACACGGCCAGGTGTTTCTGGGTGGGTGCTATACATCATTCATTTCCACCAGATTTTGAGTTACAAATTTTCTCCCCGTTTTTCCCCTACCCACTGCCCCGAAATAGCAGTCCCACATGATATCCCCTCCTCCAATATGCTCTCTCCCATATTTTCTCCCATACCCCTCTCGACTTTTCCAGTAGGGCATGGTGGATCTCTATGCCCCAGTGCCTGTATACCTTATTTCCTAATTACATGTAAAATAGTATTAATAATAGTGTATATATATATATATATATATATATATATATATATATATATATATATACACATTTGATTTTAAAACTCAATTCCAGATTCATTCCTTTCCTCCCTTGTCACCCACCCTTACTGGGAAGATAAGCAGTTCAGTATAGGTTGTACATGTGAGACTAATGCAAAACAATAACATAGTAAATACATTGTAAAAGACTGACTATATTTCCCTCCCTCCTATCCCACCTCCCACTTGTTCTATTCTCTACTTTGATCCCGTCCCTTTTCAAAAGTGGGTACTTCCAACTTTCCTCCCCGCCAGCCTGCCTTCCCTCTCATCTTCTTCGCCCCTACTCTATTCTATCTATGAGATACCCTATTTAATGTGTATTTCATTCCCTCCCTGAGCCAAATTCAATGGGAATAAGGTTGGCCCATTCCCTTTTGCCTTCCTATTCTTCCCCTCCATTGTAACCATTTTCCCTTGCCTCTTTTATATGAGATAGTTTACCTCATTCTGTCTCCTCATCTCCTTTCATTATATTGCTCTCTCACCTCTTAATTTCACCTTTTAAGTATCATCCCTTCCTGTTAAATTGGTCCTGTGCCCTCTTTCTATGTATACCCATAAACACATGTACACATATTCACATATGTATTAATATGCCCATATATAGAAATATATATATATACATATATATATATATATATATTTCTTTTTCCTTCAACTATTTTCATACTGAGAAAAGTTTCATCAGTTACAATTATTGTTTTTTCCATGTAGGAATGTTAATAGTTCTACTTTGATAAGTTCCTTATGATTTCTTTTCTCTGTTTACCTTCTCATGCTTCTTGAATCTGAATGTCAAATTTTCTATTCAACTCTGGTTTTTTCATCAAGAATGCTTGAAAGTCCTCTATTCCACTGAATGACCATATTTTCCCCTGAAAATATGAAATACTCAGTTTTGCTGAGTAGGTGATTCTTGGTTTTAATCCCAGCTCCTTTGACCTCCAGAATATCATATTCCAAGCCCTTCAATCCCTCAGTGTAGAAGCTGCCAGATCCTGGGTTATCCTGATTGCGTTTCCACAATATTCAAATTGTTTCTTCCTGGATGCTTGTAATATTCTCTCCCTAATCTGGGAATTCCAAAACCTGGCTATAATATTCCTAGGAGTTTTCTTTTTAGGATCTTTTTCAGGAGGTGATTGGTGGATTCTTTCAACCTCTATTTTGCCCTCTGGTTCTAAAACATCAGGGCAGTTTTCTTTGAGAACTTCCTGGAGGATGGTTTCTAGGTTCTTACTTTGATCATGGCTTTCAGGTAGTCCAATAATTTTTAAATTCTCTCTTCTGGATCTATTTTCCAGGCCAGTGGTTTTTCCCATGAGATATTTCACATTGCCTTCTATTCTTTCATTTGTTTGGATCTGTTTAACAGCATCTTGATTTCTCATAAAGTCATTAGCTTCCATTTTCTCCAATCTAATTCTGAAGCAATGATTTTAACTTTTAACTTTTATCTTCTTGAATAAGATATTCCAAGATCTCCATTCCTTTAGAATTGTGGCTGCTATATTATATGTGATTCTGACTTGATTCCTCAGTACTTGAATCCTTTCTGATTTTTTACAGTATTTTTTTCTCTGATCTAGAAGCCACAGATTTTGGCTATAATGTTTCTGGGAGTTTTCATTTTGGTATTTCCTTCAGAAGATGACTGATGGATTCTTTCAATTTGGTTCTAAGTTCTTTGGTTCTAAGAATGTTGAGCACGTTTCTTGTAAGATTTCTTGAAATGATGTCTAAGATTTTTTAAAATTTATTTATTTACTTTTAGTTTACAACATTAAGTTACACAATCCCTTGAGTTTCTAATTTTCTCCCCCTTCCTCTCCTCCCCTCTCTCCCCCATGATAGCATGCAATCAAATATTGGATCTACAAATACCTTTACGTTAAACATTAGTCAAGTTGTAAAGAAGGATTATAACCAATGGAGTGAACAATGTGAGTTTTGTTTTACTTTTATATTGCTTTTTGGTCATAGCCCCCTGGTAGTTCAATGACTCTTTTTTTTTTTCTTCAATCTGTTTTCCAGGTCAGTTTTATTTCCTATGAGATACTTTATATTTCCTTCTTTTTTTCAGTTTTTTTTTTTTACTTTTTTCTACTATTTTCTGTTGTCTTTTGGGAGTTATTGAATTTTATTTGGTCCCTTCTAATTTTCAAGGAGTTTGTTGTCTGAACAAGGTTGTCTACCTCTTGTGTCAAGTTGTTGATTCCCTTTCCAATTCTTCCTTCCATAAGTCTTACTTATTTTCCATCTCCCTCCACCCCTGCCCAGCACTCTCAATTCATTTATAAAAGCATTTTAAAAAATCAAAATTTTCACTTAATCTCTTTTAGGAATTACTAGTTGAATATGTGCCCAAGCTGTGTTTTACTTTGAGGCATTGCATGTAAATATTTTGGAGTTACTATCTTCTGGGTTTATATCTTGAGCATTTCTGATAGTGTAATAGTTTTGAATGGTGGCATTCTTTCTGGTTTACTCATTCTTCTAGCACACTTTCTGACTTTGGACTTTATATTAATACCAGACTTTGTGTGCTTCTGGAGGGAAGGTTTGGACTGATTTTGATGCTGCTTTCTTGGAATACTGAGTATTGTGTTATTCCAGGATCTCAGGAACAGGCTGGGAATCTGCAGACTTTCAGTGTTTGCAAAGTGGTCGGATTCAGGGCAACGTCTGATTACTGCCATACTGGCCTGAGCACTACCAATACCTGATCAGCATTTGAATCTGAGCAAGAGTAGACTGCTTCTGGACTCAGCCACTGTTAGCCAGCAAATTGACCAACCAACTTCTGTTGGTTCAGAGTGGCAGAATTGTAGGCTTCCCTTTGGTCTAGGATTTTTTCCCTGGTTATTCCTCTACAGGTTCAGATTGGGTTAGAAACTGGTACTGAGACATGGGTCTGTTCCTGCAAACCACACAGCTGCTCTTTGCTTCTGAACTTGTTCTTCCCTCAGCATATAGTTGAGGGCCTACTACTAGTTCATTATCCCACGCCACCCCTTGGGCATAAATATTCTCCTCAGTGGACCCTGGAGCTGTGATCCAGATCATGGTAGAGGGTGACAAAGCTGCCAGTTGGTACTTGTTCTTAAATCTGTTATGAGATGTGCCCCTTGTTGAATTTTGGACCTCATGTTGCCCAGTGCTCAGTCTTGGTCCTTTAGTGCTGCTCCCTTGAGTTATCACTTCTGGACAAACCCTGTCGCCAATATCCACAGACACCCCCCCCCCTCCCACCCCATCCACATCTCCCTATACTGACCTAGGGTGAACATATGACTTACTGTGATTTTTTTTCTTGGATTTCCTGATCAGGATTTACTTTAGTGCATTTTCTAGATCTAGAAGAGGATATTTTTTTTTGACAGAAGAGAATGCACTACATTTCCTCCTGCTACTTTACCATCTTGCCTCAACTCAAAAAAATCACTTTTATTAAATATGGAGAAGCTCACTTTTCCTAGCAGCAGAGAGAAGCCCAGCTAAAGACCTTAAAAATGGCTAGAATCTTCCAGAATCACAGGTTTGATCTGGATGGAGAATTCAACAAACCTAATTAAGGTAGTTCTTTTTATTCAGATTTCCCTTGGGTCTCTAATTTAAATCATGTAAGTCTCCTGGTAATTATTATAGATAAAGGGGTTCACAGACTGGCTAGGTTCACACTGTGGTCACTACCTAGCTGAGTAGTAGTTGATGGTTCTGCTATCTGGGTTCAGACAGTGGTTACCATTCCAGCTGAAAATGAGGAGTCACTTTATTCATTCTGTCTTTCAATATAATGCCCTCCACAAAATTTTTTTAATCTCCTACAAAGTGCTGTAAAAAAATGAAGGAAGAAATAAAGAGAAAAATTATAGCTCTTGAGAAAAAGCTAGGAAAAAATAATGAACTGTTTCAGAGTTCAAAAACCTTAACAAAGTAGTGGTCACTTTGAGAAATAGAATAGAGAAATAATTCAAATTACAATAAACCAGAAGGCAAGAGAAAAAGTTTGCAGCCAAGAATCACTTATCCTCCAAGGCTGAGTATAATCTTACAAGGAGAAAAATGCACCTTTAATAAAACCTAGAACTAAAAAGAATCTTTGGAATGTAAACAAATGGTACAGAAACCAAGAAAGGTAAACAAGGTTGAGCAACTTGAAATTTATAAATGATAATCAAGTACCTACAGCCTGAATGAAAGAAACCATTGTTCCTTCAGAATCCTACCATTATTAGGGGACAGTGAAGGAACAAAGAAAAATAAACTCAGTGTCTGGATGCTTTAAAAAGATAAAAAGAAAAGAAAAGGAAAAGAAGATATAATCCACTATTCACTGAAGTAACTTCTTAGCAC
Source organism: Petaurus breviceps papuanus (assembly GCF_028583685.1). Classification (NCBI taxonomy): domain Eukaryota; kingdom Metazoa; phylum Chordata; class Mammalia; order Diprotodontia; family Petauridae; genus Petaurus; species Petaurus breviceps. Next base: position 19,982,376 of record NW_027185712.1, read on the forward strand.
ATAATTCATAAAAATGATTGTCAAATTCCAGAGATTCTGGGTCCAAGAAAAAATGTTATAAGTAGCTAGAAAGAGAAAGATCATGTACCCAGTTAGAATCAAACCAAAAAGAAATAAAACACAGATAGAAAACTTATAGACCAATATGTTTCACAGATACTAAATATGCAAGATTGAATATTAAACAATCAATCAATCAATATTTTTAAAGAACCTACAATATACCAGTCATTGTATTAGTCACTGGAGATATAAGTACAGAGTGAAATGATAAAATAATACTTAGAACTCTATAGCAATATATGAAAAAAAATTACCCACTGGATGCTTAAAAAAACAAAAAGAAAAGAAAAGGAAAAAAAGACTACAAGATTAGTTCAATGTTAGGAAAATTAAGAACATAATAGGTCAGATGAATAAAAAAGCAGCAAAAATGAATTAGATTACATCAATAAATAGAGAAAAAGTCTTCAAACATCTATTTGTATTAAAACAAAAAAGCATAAGAATAAATAAACTTCACAACATATGTGTGACTACCAACTTTGATAGACTGGACTCTTATAAGTCAACTCCAAAAGACTCACGATGGAGAGAGATATCTACATTCAGAGAAAGAACTAGAAATAACAGAATTTGAATGCAGATTGAAGCAAACTACCTGCTCTCTTTCTTTTTCTTGTTTGGTTTTGTTTCCTTTTTCCTATTGTTCATTCCATCTGATACAATCCTTCTTTATAACCTGACTAATGTCTAATGTGAAAGTATTTGCAGATCCTATACTTGATTGTATGCTGCCATGGGGGGTGGAAGAGGGAGGGGGAGAAAATTTGAAACTCAAGGAATTGTGGAACTGAATTGTATAAACTAAAAGTAAACAAACAAATTAATAAAGACCCCCCAAAAAGAATAAATAAACTTTCCATGGATGTGATTAATTCCTACATAAAATGATGGACTTTGGGACTGCTAGGTAGTGCAGTGAATAGAGCACTGGCCCTAGAGTCAAGAGGACTTGAGTTCAAATGAGGCCTCAGACACTTGACACACAACTAGCTGTGTAACTTTGGGCAAGTCACTTAACCCCAACTGCCCTCCAAAAAGAAAAATAAAAGATGGACTTTTTCATAATAAAAAACACTAGGAGTATGTCCATTTCCCCCACTATTATTTAGCATCATTCTAGAAATGCTAATTTTAACAATAATCCAAGCAAAGATAAATTGAATAAATTATCATTGAAAAGATAGGAGCAAAATTATTGCTATTTTAAAAAGATGTGACTACTTACTTAAAGAACCCCACAGGCTCAATGAAAAACATAGCAAAAACAATAAACAGTTAAGAATCCACCTAAAACAACAGTCTTTATGTATATTGCTAAGAAAACCCAACAAGAAGAAATTTAAGAAAGAAATTCCATTCAAGATGACTACGAAATATATAAGATACTTGAGAGTTAACTGACCAAGGTGTACTAAGACTTATATGAATACAAATGCAAAACACTATACTGAGAAATAAAGGAAGACATACTTGGAGAGATATTCACTATTCATGGATGGACTGTGACAAAATTAAAGTGATTTCTATCTAAATTAATTTACACATTAAGTTCTATAGCAATCAAATCACTAAGAAATCATTTTTTGGAACTAGATAAAATAATAACAAAATTCATTTGGAAGAACATAAGTTGAAGAAGTTCGAGGGAAATAATGTGAAAAATTTTAGGAGTAAAATACATTTAGTATTATTCAATTTCAAACTAGGAGAGCAAATTATATAACACTAGTATTGTTAGGAAAGAGTTGAGAGTTCTCATCAATGCAATGCCCAACCATTACTCCAGAGGACTGATAATGAATCTTGCTACCTATTTCCTGATAGAAGTGATTGACTCAGGAAGCAGATGTGTGTGTGTTTTCCAATAAGGATTTATATGTATGTATATATATATATATATATGTTTTTTTGACTGATTATTCATATTTGTTACAATGGTATTTTTTTCTCAATAGGGAGAGAAGAGGAAGTAGATTTTTTCAACTGAAAAAAAATTTAATGAACAGATAGTTCTCAAAAGAATAAATGTAAATCAACAACAACCAAATAAAAGAATGCTCCAAATTATAGTATGGGAAATTCAAATGAAAATAACTCTGAAATTTCACCACACATTCATAATTTTAGAAAATTAAAATATTAAATTTAAGAGGGTGTGTGGGAAGATAGTCACTCTAATACACTATTGGCAGAACTATGACCTGCTCCATTCATTCTGGGGGGAAAATGGAATTATACAAAACATTCCATGTCCATATGTAATCAGAATTCAACCTTTTATGTTCATCTCTATCTTTGTTTGGTCAAGCACTCTCTCTCTCTGAATCTGCAATAATGAAAGTTATTACCTTTCCTTCTCCTTTAATTTGTTTATGATATAACTTTTTATGTCCATGTCATGTACTCATTCAGAACTTATTATGGTATATTGCATGAGATACTGGTCTAAACCAATTTCCCTGACATTTGGTGTCCTTGATTTTTTAAACATGCTACTGTGTTCAATTTACTGGGGGTCTTGTGTCTCCATCTTTCTACTTATCTCCCTTTCTAATTTTTAAACCAGAATTGGGGGCTGTAGATCAAACTGCAAAAGAAGAAAAAAGGAGCAGAAATGCTTTTTAGGCAGGTATGAATCTATCATTCTGCTTCTTAGCTCCATTGCTTTTGACAATGATTTAAATGGAAGTTGTATTCTCTTAATATACATAAAATGAAATCAATGTAGCAATCAAGGGTTCTATCTGATCTTAGTGAAATAGACCAAGCCCAAAACTAATCTTCTCTTTCACTGGGGTGTTTACAAGTTTGCTAGTTTGGGGTCTTATGGATTATCCCCTATTGCTGAATCCTGAAATAACTACAAAATTATTTGACATTTATTTGGCATCTATTTTATAAGGAGTTAATAAAATTCCTTTCATGGGATTATAGACAGAGCTCAAAGGGACCTTAGATTATCAACTTCTCCCTGCTCATTTAACTTTAGTTTAACATTTTCTTCTAATTTTGAACTTGACAAATATCAACAAACATGAATATTTCTTTTTTTGAGATAAATTTCTTTTATTTATTTTTCGTTTACAACATTCATTTCCACAAGATTTTGAGTTACAAATTTTCTCCCTGTCTTTCCCCTACTCACCACCCCAAAACAATGATCCTATTGAATACCCCTTCCCCCAGTCTGCTCTCTCCTATATCCTCCCCTATCCCCCGACCTTTCAGTAGGGCAAGATGGATCTCCATACCCCAGTGCCTATATATCTTATTTTCCAGCTGCAAAACATGAATATTTCTACATGCAAAGAAGAACAGAAAAAGAAGACTGTTCTTCTTGACCATGTTTCCTCAATTCTCTCATTTTTACAGATGAGAAAACTGAAACCCAGAGAATTTGAGTTATTGACTACAGTCCTACAGCTAGTAAGTATCTGAGGTGGTATTTGATTCCTGAATCCAAATGTAGTAACTTGTTGAGTGTGCCATGATCTCTCCAGAAAGGATTCAAGTACGGGCCTGGTAACAGACTGTTTGTCTGTCACATATATGTATATATGTGTGTTTGTATACATATACACACATGTATATACTCACCTACATATGTGTACATGTACACACACATATACATACACACATATGTGTATAAAATTACTAATAGGATCGATTTAAGAAAGCAACAGGGGCAGTGTGATGAATTTTCAACAGTAGCAATTTTGAGAGATTTTGAGGGTGATGGTCTATGGGAGAAGAAGTGCCCACACTGAGGAAATCACGGATCCTTGAAGTATTGACATATTGAAACACACTATCTCCTTTTATAAATGAGAGTGGAAAGATCCCGGTGCTTTCTATTGCATGAATCCCAACTGTTTGTTTTTCTATTGAATTATATTCCCTCTTGGACAATTTCCTACTTAAGTTTCCTGCATCTTATTTTTAAAAGTTGGTTCATTTGGTGGAAATAAAGCCTTGCATTCAGTAACCTATAGTATGCTTTAATTGAAAACACATCTCCTTATTAAGGGTTTAATAAAGATTCCTGTAACAGAGGATATGATTTAATTGTTAAGCCTATTTTGGTAATAAGCTTAGGGTGCCTATCCAGGAAGTAAGTGTTTGCATGTAAACATAATAGGGCATGTACTTTGCTTTGTCCGGTGGTTGAATAGGGAACTTTTCACACTTTAGGCTACTGTTATATGCTATATATCATATATCATATGATTATATGTTATATCATATAATGCTATATGATATTGAACAGAGTGAAACTAAAATGCCTCATACATGATGACATGTGATTTTGGAAGTATGAAAAACTCTTGGTATGGCAACTCTTTCCATCTAAAACAGAACTTCAATCCTTCTAGGACTTAGATCAGACCTAGGATGGCTGGAGGCACAGAGAAATCCAGAGGTCACAAAGTTAAGTGTCAGGAAAGATATGAAATCAAGTTTTCCTGACTTCTTAGCCTAGTACTTTATCTGCTTCTCCGTGGTTCCTTTACAAAATCCTCATACAGTCATTATATTCATCACAATGTATATCTGTTAAGAAATTTCTAGATACAATTCATTTTGATAGATTATGGGGGTATGAAAAATGAAACAACAGGCCCTGCTTTCAAGAAGCTTACATTTTAACAGAAGAGATTGCTAGTTTATTTTTTTATTTGTATTCCTAGTACCTATGGTAATGCCTCATACTTTGTAGCTGGTTAATCAATATTAATTGGATTGTATATGAATACAGCTTAGAATATGAGAATTACAAGGGAGAAATTTGAAGAAAGTGATAACCTGGTTTCATCAACACCATGTTCCAATGAATTGAGCTAACTTTTACAAAGGAAAGAAATGCAAAGGTAGCAGGGGGAAATATTCCTTTACAAGTCTAGTACCTCCCTCTCAGGATTGTTGTGAGGATCCAATGAGATAAACATTAACAAAAGGCACTTGGCCCAGTGCCTAGTACAGAGAAGGCTCTATAAAAACGCTTATTCCCTTCTATTCCTTTCCCTTCTATGGCACATTTGGAGAATTCTACTTAACTGAGGTGTTGTCCCCAATTTTCTTTTCTTTTTATTTTTGCTGTTGTTAAATTAAAAGGTTATTGATTCCTTTTGTTTTTATAACATAATAGTTTCTGGATATTAATTACCCCTCCACCCCCAACTGCCCAGTAAAGTTGTTTTTTTTTGGGGGGGGGGTGGGTAACAAACAAAAACAGATAAGCAAAACCCAACAACAAAGTGAGCACATTTGACAGTGTATGCCATGTTCAACACCTCTCCACCTCCCACTTCTCCATTTTCTTCATCTCTTCTCTAAGACTATTGACCTTGACTTTCTCCAGGGAAACACAAAGCATTTCACACATTAACTCATTTATTTTTACTCAGAGGAGGCTTATTATCAGATGGTTGGAAATTAGGTCATGAACTTTTTGTTAAGAGAACACATTACACTAGCTACTAGGGTGTAGAAAAGTTGTCATCTGTAAGGATAGAGGAAATATTCACACCATGGAGCCTTCAAGACAACATAGTTGCTTAATTGGTTTTTCTCTACATGGCTTGCATCCCCTCTGATGCTGTGGCTGTTTGATACTGTGGGACCATCCTTGGGGATGAAGATAGAGATGAGGAAGGGGAAAGCTATTGCAATATTGCAAATCAGTGTTGGAGAGTTCCTCTCTACCCTTTTGCATCTCTGTCCTAGCTCCCAGGTTACTTGTCATCTCTGATTTTTTCCTGTCAACTCCCAATTGGGAACGGCAAGTGGGTGAACCTGTACTTGTGCACAGAGGTAACTGGGAATCGCATGCAAATCTTCACCTTCTTTGGCCATTAACTTAGCAACATACAACTGCTTGGTGGATGAAATCTTCTACTCTGTTCTGGCTCTCCTCCATGTGTGGTTTGGCATTGCTCTGTTAGGTCTGAAGAAACCCTGTAGCCCCGTGGTCAGTGCTTCTAGCAAGAGCAAGATAGATTGTGTAGCTCCAAATGCCAATATTTATTTTCATTAGCAGATCTTAAGCATTGATGAAATTCTTAGTTGCCTTTTCAAAGCACAAGAAGTCTCCAGGCAAACATCTCTACTTTGCATACTCTTGTTGAACCAAAATTCATGATCACTGAACTCCTCCGATTTGCCAACTTGCCCCATTCTCAGGTGGAAACACACACACACATATATACACACATAAAATGTATATTCAAGTGGGAATTATAGATATATGATTATATATACTAAACTGGGAATTTATACACATACCTATAAACACATATATACATATACACACATACATTCCCACCTGAAAAATGTGTGTATGTATAAATATATGTGTATATATATATTCATATATCCACCCATACACACACACACACAAACACTCAGGGTGTACCAAAAGTCTTAGTGCAGTGTTAAGCTGGTAAATCTTAACATTTCACTAAGACTTTTGGGACACCCTGTATGTTAAGTGTATGTATATTGAGTGTATTAAGCATATGCATATTAAGGTACCTAGTCCAAGCTCATCATTTTCACTCTGACAAAAGGCCTTGTGTGATATGATCAGCTTTCCACTTCTCTGCGATTGCAGGTTATTAAAGCGCATTCTCCCAGAACTCTGCACAGAAAACTGTGGAGAAGGAGGGTCCTCTTGCCTTCCACAAAGCCAGGCTGCCATCCTATACCTGAGGCTTTCCAGTTCTGCTTGGTGTACAGAAAAGGGGCAGTGTTCCCCTGCAGCACTTTGGCCCTGTGCTGTACTGGCCACAGTGCCAAGCCAGTTCCCCCTGTGGCCACTCAGGTTCCACATTCTTACTGAAAATCACGTCAACAAAAAGTTTTTTCTTAGCCAACACACAGTCAGGAATGCCGCTGTTGTGGGACTTTCCAACAGCAGTGAGGCATGAGCCAGACCACCCTGGGGTCCTTTTGGTAGGAGGTTTCTGACTCAGTGGATTCCCACAGAGACAGCCTATGGGTAGGGTCACAAAAGTGCCAACAACAACAGAGAGGGGCCCTGATAATCTTACATTACCCTAGAAAAGAGACCAAGAGTATCATACAACGTTCTCAGATAGATTTCAGGCAAAAAATGTACTGGTCCCGGAATTTAGTGGGGAGATGAAAAATGTTTGGGGTCTTTCTTGTGGCTATTCTTTTGTATTTATTCACATAAACACATGTACACACAAATATAGGTATATAGGCGGTGTAGTGTATAGAGTACCAGGTCTAGAGTCATGAAGACTCATCTTTCTGAGTTCAAATCTGGCCTCAGACATTTACTAGTTGTGTGACCTTGGGCAAGTCATTTGACCCTCTTTACCTTAGTTTCTTTATCTGTAAAACGAAATGGCAAACCACTCCAGTATCTTTGCTGAGAAAACCTCAAATGGGGTCACAAAGATTCAGACACAACTGGAAAAAAACAAAAAAACAACTGAATACCCAGATAGAAAAATATATGCCTATATACATTCATACATTTGCTTATGTGCACAAATAAAGACAGTAGACTTCATGTGTTCCCTTCCTTATTTATAGTTCTTATTCTGTGGAGTGATTACACTACACCAGAAATGGTGATAATTTTCAGGAGACCATATTGAGGATCCTCACAGAAGGCTCTTTTCAAGCCAGTTCCTGCTTTGATGCTGAATGCAGCCTGGGTCCCCTTGGCAATCAATCACTCCAGCTAATTTGGAGGATAGCTACATATATTCCTATATAGGCTTCATTTTTAGCAAATAGTGGATTGTTTGGCTAGCATCCACAGGTATTCCGTGTGGCAGATTGTTATCTCCTCATACCTGATGGCAAAGTCTTTTCATGACTTCAGAATGTGACTGAGCTGGAGAGAGGGGAATCATTAGGCAGTGATCATTTCACTTTCCCAATTGAGACTCCTCATAAGGTCTCTCAGGGAAACTGGCTAGTGAAGCTTTAGGTCCTTTGTTGGTGATGTCATTCACTCCTTCTGTTGTGGACTCTGAGTAGACAGGTATGTTTTAAAGCTCTCATGGAAGGCTTCATAAGAATAGAGGGCAAAGTCACATGTAAATTACCTTTGCTTATGGAACTCACACAGATCCTTGAAGCCACTGTTCATGCAGCAGCTATATTCTCTTTTATAGTTGAAGGAGACCATATTGAGGATACTCACAGAAGTGATCTTGGCAAGCCATTTAATCTCTGCATGTCTTACTTTGCTATCTGTAAAATGGGGATAATAATAACATTTACCTCTGAGAGTTTCTGTGAGGATAAAAGGAGACAATATCTATAAAGTATTTTGTAAACCTTAAAACACTGTATAAATAGTGTTTTAAGCTATTGTTGTTTTTGTCATCAGAATAATTTTCAATGTTTTTTTTTTTGGGGGGGGGGTGTCTGCAGTCAATCAATCCACAATATTCTTTGGCAGCTCACAACTTTTTCACCCTCCTAGATGACCCCTAAAGAACTCTCCAGCTCTAAATCTATGACTGTATTCTATTCCTACTATGTAAAAAATATCTAGAAACATCAATTATAGGATTAATTATAGGATTTAGATATCAAAAAGGTTCATGTGACTTTTTTTAGTCTGTACCTGTGATTTCATTGGTTTAGGTAAACTCCTTGTGAGGAAACCACTTCAACAAACAGAGATTAACAACTATTCTTCAATTTATAGTCTTGGAGAGATGCCTGGGGCACTCAAAGGTTAAATGACTTGTCCAGGGTCACATAGCCAGAATATGTTCGAAGCAGATCTGAACTCATGTCTTCCTGACAAGAGGCTCACTTTGGGGGCATTACAGGATGTTTAGAGTTGCTTTTATGAGGATCCTAGAATCCACAAAAGGCCAGGTCCCCTGAAAACCCTACCCTTAAATGAACTTGAACTAGATGAAGACCCTGGAACTGACTGAGGCTCCCAAGAATTCTCTATGATGTATTGGTGAAAAGAATTTCTGGGTTGACCCAATCCTAGTCTGGCTTCTACCATAAAATGACTATATACTGTGCAGGCATATTTTATTTAACATATATTATATGTATACACACATATTCATACATATGTACATTATATATATAGTATAATATCTATCAATCTATCTATCATCTAGCTAAACCAGAGCTATAACATGAGTTAATGACCACTGGGGTATCTTCCTGCTCTCAGATTCTGTCATCTCAATGGCTTAGGGCTGGGGCGGCTAGATGGCACAGTGAATAGAGCCCCGGCCCTGGAGTCAGGAGGACCTGAGTTCAAATCCGGCCTCAGACACTTAACACAAAAACTAGCCATGTGACCTTGGGCAAGTCACTCAACCCCAACTGCCCTCCAAAAAAAAGAAAGAAAAAAAACTGAGTTCAATGGCTTAGGGCCCTTCCTGTGAGGAACTTTCTCTACCATTGCAGATTGGCACCTACTCTGCATTTTATAATCTTAGAGAGTTACCTGTAGTACAAAACAGTCAAATGATTTGCTTAGGGTCACAGAGCCCTAGGCAAATGTCACCACCAGGACTTGAACCCATGTTTTTTTCCAACAACAAGACTGGCTCTCCACAGGAAGACAGATTTCAGCTCAACTTCCTAATGATTACAACTGCTTTAAAAAAAAAAAAGTGGAATTAGCTGCCTCAGGAGATAATGACCTCTCATTGGATCCCTATTAAAATGATATTTGCGAAGCTATTATTGAAGCCCTATCCTAAAGGACTAAAAAGGTAGCTTAACATATCATGTGATTCTGAAAAAGATATTTGGCTAGCAGAACAGAGAAATAGAGAAAATAAGACAAATGTCAGAAAACCTTTGGCAAAAGGGGAGCAGGACTTGGAAGCAGTTTAACCACAGAGTGTGAAGAACTACAATTAACATAGATTGATTGATAGGGCATTGAGCGTACTTCCAAGAGTGGCAGGAAATTTGGAGGGAAGACAAAGAAAGAGGAGGAAGGGCGAAGGAGAATTTGGAGGTGAAAATAAGAGAAAACCCAATTCACTTTGATTTTTCTTTTCTTTTTTTTTTTTTGACACATAATTTACTACTTGGCATTGTTTGTTACACTTTCATGTCTCCCCAGCTAGTTAGTTAAGTTCCTCTGGAACATGTTTCATGTTTCTGTGAATGAATCAGTTCTTTTTTTTTAATTCCTTTTTTTTTGTGTTTTTACATGCAACTGGATAATAAGTTACACAGGCAATGGGATATAGAAATCTATCTTGCCCTACAAGAAAGTAAGGGGGAAGGGCATAAGAGGGAGAGGGGTGATAAAAAGGAGGGCAGACTTGGAGAAGGGGTAATCAGAATGCATGCCATCTTGTGGTGGGGGTAGGGGAGAGATGGGGAGAAAATTTGGAACTCAAAATCTTGTGAAAATGTATTTTGAAAATGAAAAATAAATAAATAAAGTCTGATAAAAATTACATTTTTATTTTTCTCAATTAAAAAAAACTGCCTTCTCTTCCTTCTACCTATATCCTCTCCAACTGCTACCCTGAGAAAGAAAAAATAAACACAACCCTGTTATAAAGATACATAGTCAGGTAAAACAAATTCCACCATTGGCCAGGTTAAAAAAAAAAGAAAAAAGAAAGGTCTCATTCTGCACAGTGAGTCCATCACCCTTCTATCAGGACATGAGTAACAAGTTTCATCTTGAGTCCTTTGAATCCTGGTTGGTCATTGTGTGGATCACAGTTCTGAAGCCTTTCAAAATTGCCTATACAATGATGTTGTTATCACATAAATTACTCTCCTGGTTCTCCTTACATTAGTCCAAATCAGTTCATGCAACTCTTCCCAATTTTTTCTGAAACGATCTCTTTCATTATTTTTTACAGTAGAATTATACCCAGCATGTTATATCATATCCTTGGAGTTTTCTTTGTATTTCTTGATAAATTTTATCATTTACATTTTGATGACCTAGCCAAGAAAGGCAACATGGCATGGTGGATAGAGAGCCAGCCTTGCAGTCACAAAGACTTGGGTTTGGGTTTTTTTTTTTAAGACACTGGGGCTGGAAGTTTGATGGCCATTCATAGGTCTAGTTCCACTGCAGAAGCTTTGACCCAGAAGCTTTTCATCTGGGTTTATTTGCCCTTCCCTAGGCAGCTTGGTAGAGTCCCTCCTAGGGGTTCTCTATTTTGGTGTCAGACTTAGTATGGATGACTGTGATAGTAATGGCAATTAAAGATTCCCCTGTATTGGCTTGGTTTTCAAATTGATTGTGTTAAAACCCAGAGCTTGTTAAACCCACCTGTGGGATGGGCTTGTTGATGTGAAAAGAAAGTCCTGAACTGGGAGGAGCTGGTGATGTAGATTTGGAGAGACACAAGAGAGAGGCAGAAGACCTTTTTTTGGAAGCAGCACCTCGTGGAGAGAGAGAGACTAAGAGAATTGCTGGTGGCCGCTTTGAATTGCCCTGGACTTTTGAGACCTGCCCCCTGAGCTGCCAAGGACTGAGGAGACATGGCTGTTTTGCTGGTACTTTGTCTGTCTGTTTTGATGTTGTTTTGCCAGATTTGTCCACTGGTGAAAGACAGTCCTTTTGTTGAAGAAGTCCTGGAACCTGGCTGTTCGCTAAGAAGCCCTGAGACTGTCCTGCAGACAGAGAGTGAATACTGTCCACTGGTGAAGGATAGTGCTGTTGTTGCAGGGGTCTGGAGACTGTCCTGCAGACAGAATGAATACTGTCCACTGGTGAAGGACAGTGCTGTTGTTGCAGGGGTCTGGAGACTGTCCTGCAGACAGAGTGAATACTGTCCACTGGTAAAGGACAGTGCTGTTGTTGCAGGGGTCTGGGAACCTTTCTGTTGGTTCAGAAGCCCTGAAGAAGGATTTTCTTGTTGTATGTTTACAGAAATCCTGGGAGAGGGCTTTGCTAATGTTTTCAGGGGTTCTAGGACTGTTCTACAGACAGAGGATGAATTCATGAAGGGACTAGCAATGTATCTTGTGGCCTTGCTGAGCCTTGTCTCCCCAGGAACTAAGATTGCTGAGAACTTGCCTCGTGTCAAGATGAAGAAAAGACCTCCATTTGGGTATTAAGTGCTGTGTTTAAACTTGATGTAACTCTGGGGTAGATTCAATTGTGATCCAGGGGTGGGGAACTTTTGACCTTATGTTTGGAAACTAATCTCCATTTGAGAAGAGGGACTTTGTGGTGGACTAAATTAAGATATAGCCTAGGGGTGGAGAAGTATTTAGACCAGGGACTTTGTAATTGATTGAATGATTGGAAGGTCCTGGGGTGGGGTAGTCCTTGGAGATTATTTAATCACTCTTAGTAAATGCTGTATTTTGAATGATGTCATGTTTTGACCTTCTCTGTTCTTGGTTTGTCACTGAATAAAATGGAGAGCACCTATGCTGGTATTTTGAACCTTGGGAAGTTGCCTTTCCTTGGCCATTACATTACAATGACTGATCAGCTTCAACCTAATAGCAGCTTAGAACTTCTAAACTCAATCAATCCACTTGCCTCAGCCTCCCCCAGCAACAGGGATTACTGGCATGCATGACCATTTCCAGGAGGATTCAGGCTTAAGTCTAGCCTCTGACATATATTGGGCTATGTAACCTTGAGGAAATCCCTTAAACTCTCTGTATCCCCAAGCAACTCTCTAAAAATGTAAGTTGCATAGTAATAGCAATAGTGTATGACAATCAGTTGTGAACGTCTTAGCTATTCTCAGCAATACAATGATCCAAGCCAATGACTTATGATGGAAAATGCTATCCACATCCAGAGAGAGAACTGATGGAGTCTGAATGCAGATCAAAGTAGACTTTTTTTACTTTATTCATTTATTTTTTGTATTTTTTTTCTTTTGGTCTGTTTCTTCTTTCACAACATGATTAATATGGAAATATGTTTTGCATGATTACACACATATAACCTATGTGAAATTGCTTCCTGTCTTGGGGACAGGGGAATTGAGAGGAGGGAGGGAGAAAATTTGGAACTCGAATTAAAAAAAAATGATTGCTAAAAATTGTCTTTACATGTAATTGGAAAAAATAAAATATTATCAAAATAAAATTGTGCGTTGCAGAGCAGAAGTTGATTTGCCTTGGTAGAAAAAGTTCCTACCCTAATTAGATCACAGCATTTGAGAACTGGAGGAGACCTCAGGGGGCATAGTATAATATAGTATTCTATGCTATAGAAGAGTTGTTGATCTGCATCGGTGAAGGAAGTTTCCATACCTGGGAGATCCTTACACTGATGAAAATCAGAGATAAAATTATAAATCAATCAAAACCTATCCAAAGATACAGAAGAGATCATTATGAATTGTACTCATGGCTTGTGGAGACCCCTTATTTCATTGTTACATGGCATACCCACCAGAACAGTCCAGGTGAGTAGCTTTTCACCAGGGTCGGAATAGTCAAAGATCAGATAGATTATCATGACAGCTTTCACGAATCTTGGAAATGACCATTGAAAAATTTATAGCATTGCTGTAAACCTTTGCTATTCAGCCTCTTCTAGCCATTAAATTCCTCACCTTGCTGACAAATTCTGACCTACTTTTTGTCATGCAAATGTGGAAACTTTAGCTATCCGACCTGGCTGTTTCACTTGACACACAGAGACCTGATCTCTGCCCAGCATTTCCATCCCCCTTGTTCCCCTGGGATAGGTAAGGTTTCCTAGGCTTAGCTTCTTACTTGCTTCTTTCCCTGACTCAGTTATTAAGTAATTCCAAGATTAAGTGATGCCTTGTGAAGTCTGGTCCCAAGTCATTCCTTCAGTGTTCTTAATAACTGGAGAGACCCATGTTGAACAGGTCAAAGAGACTTGAAACCCAATTTGAGGGAAGGAACCACAGTGGAGAGAACGAACAGCCTGCCTTCCTGTCCTGTCCCATCCTTCCCATCCCCCAACACATGCATAGTACAAGGGGCTTACAGGAGCCCTTGTGTCTTTGGGAGCATATCAGTTACCCAAACCCAGCAAAAAGGAAGGACTCCCAGTTCCTGCCTTACCAGCATGCCTGCAAAACAGCAGCTGCCACCATCCAAGTTCCCTATCAAATTCACAGCTTCATGGATCTGGTTTCAACTGGGACTGCCATACTCTCTTTCACAGGTAACACGTTGTCAAGATATTTGAAAGTGGGCTCCTAGGAAGGGATTTAGGGGTTAGAATGGTATGGGAGGAAGGAGGGGAACTAGAGATCAGGTTGCAGGATTACAAGAGATGCCTACCTACATCTTTCTGTTAACGGTTGGCTTAAGTGCCTCTTAATTAAGTGGCTCCTGAGGTCTATTCCACTCCAGGGATTCTATGAGTCAATGTTTTTCTGAGTCTCTTAGTGGAGTACCAGTGTTGGTGGTCTTTTCAGGTATATAATAATAACTAGCATTTATACGGGCAGCTAGGTGGCTCAGTGAATAGAGCACTTGACTTGGAAGAGTTCAAATCTGGCCTCAGACATGTCCTAGTTGTGTGACCCTGGGCAAGTCACTTAACCCTGGTTGCCTCATTTTCCTCATCTGTAACATGAGCTGGAGAAGGAAATAGAAAACCACTCCAGAATCTTTGCCAAGAAAACCTCAAATAGGGTCATGAAGAATCTGACGTTACTGAAATGACTGAACAACAAAAGCATTTACATAGCACTTTAAGGTTTACAAAGTGCTACACATTAAGACATGTAAAATACTTTACATATTATCTCATTTGAGTTTCACTAGAACCCTGTGGGGTAGGTACTTATTATCCTCATTTTGCAGTTGAGGAAACTGAGGCTGAGAGAGGTTTCTAGTGGGAATTACCATACTCTGCCCTGTTTTGTATTCATTTACGTCCATCTCTTGTCTCTTTCCCTTCTTCCCTCTCCTCTATTCCTTTTCTGCTTTTTCAGTCTTATCCCTCATCTAGGCCCTGACTCTTTAACTCCATCACTAATGACCACCCTCATCTCAGAAAATCAGTTATAAAGGTATAGTCATCTTTTCCTAAAATATTTTCTAAACTTTCAAATGCTGCATCCTACCCGAAATCTTCCTTTATTCCCCCAGTCAGAAATGCCTTCTTTTTTTGCCCCCTTCTCCCTCTGTACTCTCTTAATGATCTCATTAATTTAAATGGGTTCAATTATTGTTTTTATGAAAATGATTTTATCCAATCTTAACCTCTTTTCTGGGCAGCTAGGCAGCACTAAGGATAGAACACTGGGCCTGGAGTCAGCAAGTCTCATCAGTCTGAGTTCAAATACTACCTCAAACACTTACTAGCTATGTGACCCTGGGCAAGTCACTTAACCCTATTTGCCTCAGTTTCCTCACTTATAAAATGAGCTGGAGAAGGAAATGGCAAACCACTCTGTGACAAGAAAACTCCAAATGGGGTCACAAAGAGTTGGATGAAATGGAACAACCACAAACCTCTCTTCTCAACTTCAGCCTTGCATCACCAACTGTGTGTTGGACATGTCAGACCAAATGTTCCCTAGGTAGCTCAAACTCACAGGTCCAAAGAAGAGCTTATTACCTTTCCCCCAAAGCCTCTCCCTCTCCTGAACTTCCTTGTTGCCATTGAGGGCACCACTATACTACCAGTCTCCTAGGCTACCAACCCAGGAGCTTACTCACATCTATCCCACATATCCAGTCTGTCACCAACTTTTGTTGTTTTCACCTTCATAGCACCCTCTTTCCACTCACTCAGTCCCCACCCTGGGTACAGGCTCTCATCATCTCACACCTGGACTATTGCAAAACCCCTCTGGTTGGTCTTGCTGCCTTGAGTCTCCCCATTGCATTCTGTCCTCCACTCAGCTGCCAAGGGATTCTCCTAAAACTCCCCACTACTTAAAAAACACTCCAGTTTTTTTTAAATCCCTGTTACATCTAGGAACAAATATTAAATCTTCTCTTTAATTTTCAAAATTCTTCACAATGTAGCCCATTGCTACCTTTCTAGTATTCTTCCACAGCTCCTCTCCACACACTCCATCATCCTTGGCTTTTCTTCTATCCTGTGCCCACCACAGCTCCTCTCCACACACTCCATC
>NW_027185712.1:19998497-20007522 GCF_028583685.1 Petaurus breviceps papuanus
ACACACTCCATCATCCTTGGCCTTTCTTCTATCCTGTGCCCACCACACTCATTCTCTTTGCCTTTGCACAGGTTGTCCCCCACATCTGGAATGTTCTTTGTCCTCATCTTTGCCTCCATTTTTTCAAGACTCAGTTCAAATCCTACCTTCCACCAGAGGCCATTTTTAGTTTTCTCCATCTACTAGTTCCTTATGTCTGAAATTACCTCCCATTTATACTGTATATATTTTGAATTTGCAGTTATCTGGTTTTTGTCTTCACTTTTTAGAGGCAGCCAGATGACTCAGTGGATAGAGCACTGGGCCTAGAGTCAGGAATAGCTGAGTTCAAATCCTGCCTCAGATATTTACTAGCTGTGTGACATTAGGCAAGTCTCTTAACCCTGTCTACCTCAGTTTCCTCATCTGTAAAATGAACTGGAGAAGGAAATGGCAGACCTCTCCAATATCTTTGCCAAGAAAGCCCTGTGGATAGTCTGGTCATGAAGAGTCAGGCACGACTGAACAACAAAAACATCTTCTCTTTTAGAATATGAGCTCCTAGGAAGCAGGAGGGGAGGGTCCAAGCCCGGAGGACAGATTTCCCCCTCCTCACCCCCTCCTCTTCTCTCTCTCTCTGAATCCTCACCCTGCCCCTTTTCTCCCCTTCCTCGTCCCCTTCCATTCCCCCTTCCCCTTCCTCCTCCTCATCTCCATCCTTCCCATTGCCTTCTATTTTTTCATTTGTTTGGATCTGTTTTATAGTATCTTGATTTCTCATAAAGTCATTAACTTCAAATCACTCCAATCTAATTTTGAAGGAGTTAATCTTTTCGGTGAGTTTTTGAAATTCCTTTTCCATCTGGCAAATTCAGCTTTTTAAGGTATTCTTCTCATTGGCTTTTTGGGCCTCTTTTGCCATTTGAGTTAGTCTATTTTTTAAGGTGTTATTTTCTTCAGTGTATTTTTGGGTCTCCTTTAGTAAGCTGTTGACTCACTTTTCATAATTTTCTTGCATCATTCTCATTTCTCTTTCCAATTTTTCCTCCACTTCTCTTACTTGATTTTCAAAATTGTTCTTGAGCTCCTCCATGGCCTGTAAGCAGTTCATATTTTTCTTGGAGGCTTTTGATGCAGGAGTTCTGACTTTGCTGTCTTCCTCCTTCTCCTTGCCTTGATCCTTTTTGGCCCCAAAAAAAGGATTCTGTGGTCTGTTTGTGCTTCATCTGCTTGGTTGTATTACCAGCCAATTTCTTGACTTTTGATCTCTTTGCCATGCTAGTACTCTGCTTCCAGAACGGAGAGAGCTTTGTTCCAAATTTCTGGGACTTTCGCAGCTGCTGGAGCTATTAGGAGGGCACTTTCTTTGCAGCCCCCACAAGCTCTGGCACACTGGCCACACACCCTAGGACCATCACGCAAGACTGCAATCTAGATCTAAGCAGGTTAAAGCAAGAGTAATTACCCTCTGAATGGTCACTTGGTCCCCCTGCAATCTGCAGGCCAGGAGCTCCTGAGGCAGCCACAGGGCGGTGGCTACACAGCCTCTGCTTCTCGCCCCAGGGGCAGGGGCAGGGGCCAGACTGCACTCTTTCATCCCCTCCTATTCCAACAGAGTTCCACACTGACCTTTTACTTTTTTTTTTGGTGTTTATGAGTTGAGAAGTCTGGAAACCACCACAGCTTCTGGTGATTCACTTTCCTGAAGTCTGTTCTGGCTGCTGCTGCTTGGGCTGGGGCCACTCATGGCTCATGGGGAACTGCACCCAGCTCCCAGCGTGCTGCAATAGACCCTTCCTGTCTGCCTGCTGGGCTGCCTTCAGTAGGAGATTTGTTTCTCTCTGTCACTTTGTGGGTTCTGTAGCTCTAAAGTTTGTTTAGAGTCATATTTTTGACATGTATTAGAAGTGATTGGAGCAGGAGCTCATGCCAAGTCTGTGCTTCTACTCCACCATCTTGGCGCCCCCCCCCCCCCATCTTTCCCTCTATTCTTTCTCCTTCCTCCCTTCTGTGGTCTAGACAATGCCGTGGTGGAGGCGGCCAAGGCGGACATCACAGAGCTGTGTTCTCCAATATGGTCACATACCTGATGGGTGAGCTGACAAGCCACCAGTGAAGAATATAAACTTCTGGAAAATATGAACAAACTGACTACCGTGTTTCCCTGATAATAAGACCTATCCTGAAAATAAACCCTCCCCTTACTGTGTAAGATTCCTCTAAAATAAGCCCTCCCCCGAAAATAAGCCCTATTGAGATTGCTACTGTAGTAAAGGTGATTCCCTGCGCTACACGCGCTCCGAGCTGCATCCAATCAGAGCTGCAGCAGTGAGCACATCATCCTGTTCTTTCTTGAATTCATTATTGAATAAAGGTACATTTTTTTGTTCACATTTACCTGTTTATTAAAATTGCTGTCAATGTTCATTAAAATAAGCCCTCCCCTGAAAATAAGCCCTCTGGTGTTTTTCTGTCCAAAAAAATAACAAGACAGTGTCTTATTATCGGAGAAACACGGTAGCTTGAAGTATCTAGAAATGAAAGATATTGCAGTAAACATAAGTAGAAACCTAAAGGACTTAAACTAGAAACATGCAGCACCTTGGCCTTATCTGAACCAGATCTCTTTAACTAAGGAGCAGGTAGTAGCTGCAGAGTTGGCTGCCTACAAGTTGGATGCATATTCTAAGAAATGAGAAGCACAAGTAGAAGTTAGAGAGGCGATGAAAGAATTCTTTAGCACAGAGACTTTAACTACAAGAATGGTTTATAAGAGGATGGCTAGGTGGCGTGGTGAATAGAGCACTGGCCCTGGAGTCGGGAGGACCTGAGTTCAAATATGGCCTCAGACACTTAACACAAAACTAGCCATGTGACCTTGGGCAAGTCACTTAACCCCAATTGCCCTCTCCCCCCAAAAAAAGCAAAAAAAGAAAGAAAAAAAAGAATGGTTTATAAGAGCTGAAATACATGGGATGGAACTTACCACTTGCTTCTTTGCCTAAAAGGAAACTGATCTGAGGAGAGTCCTAACCCCTACCCCTGGCTAGATGTGTAGCTCTGGCCACCCCCAGCGTTTTCCTCAGTCTGTAGCCCGGGAACCTCATCTTATCGTGTGCTTACTTGTGTGCCCTGGACCAAGGCTCAGAAATCAGCATCAACCCTGTCTAGAGCAGACACAGATGAGAGGCTCACATCTCCCTGTCTCCTCCCTTCTTCCTTCTGTCCTAGGCCCCCTCCACCTCCCTCATAACCTGTTCTTCAACTTAAGTAATAAATGCCAAGGTATGACCCTCTAGGCCATATGTGGCCCTCTAGGTCCTTAAGTGTGGCCCTTTGACTGAATCCAAGCTTCACAGAACAAATCCCCTTAAATAAAAGGATTTGTTCTATAAAACTTGGACTCAGTCAAAAAGCTGCACCCAAAAACCTAGAAGGCCACATATGGCCTTGAGGCCATAGGTTCTCCACCCCTAGAGGCATTGAATTCCAGGCAAATGAATGTGAACATTATTCAGTAAGTAATAGGGTATCATTTGTTTTGGGTCAGTGTATGACATAACCAGAAGTATGTATAAGAAAAGTTGTTTTAATATCAGTGGGAAGGATAGAGTCTTTCACAGTTCATTATGCAATATTGCTATGACTGTGCACAATGTTCTCCTGGTTCTGCTCACTTCACTTTGCATCAGTTCATGCAAGTATTTCCAGGTTATAAAAACAACTTGAGAAAAATCAAGGAGAATTAGGACTAAAACATTCCAGTCTTTTTACACCTTACTCACTTTCACTTACTCTGAGATCCAGTGACACTGGCCTCCTTGCTGTACTTCACACAAAAGACTCCGTCTCCCAACTCTGCATTTTCACTGTCTGTCCCCCATGCTATGAATGCTCTTCCTACACATATCTGTCTCTTGTCCTCTCTGATTTCTTTAAGTCTCAGTTGAGATCCCACTTTCTCAGGAAGCCTTTCCTAGTCTTCCTTAAGGCTAGTAACTTCCTTCTGCTGCTTACTTTCAGTTGATGCTGCATATATCTTATTTAGACATAGTTGTTTTCATGTTGTCCCCCCATTACATTGTGAACTCCTTCAGAGCAAAAGCAATTTTTACCTTTCTTTGTATCATCAGCACTTTGCATAGTAGCTGACACAAAGTAGGCTCTGAATAGATGCTTGCTGACTTGACTGATAGCTAGGTGGTGCAGTGGATACAGCATTGGTCCTGGCATCAGGAAGATGAGTTTAAATAAAGACTCACATTTACTAGCTTTGTGATCATGGGCAAGTCATTTAACCTCTATCTGCCTCAATGTCCTCATCTTTAAAATGTGAATAATAATAGTACCTACCTCCCAGGCTATTGTGAGGATAAAATAAAATTATATTTGTAAAGTACTTTGACAACTTTAAAGTGATATAGAAATGCTTGTTATTGTTGTTAACAAGGGACCTGGCAATTAGGAAGTTATTGGTGACCTCATAGAGAGCAGTTACAGTTAGGCAGTAGCCAAGATAGAAGAAGCAAAGGCTTGAAGAGAAGATAGTTGAGCCAGGAGCTAATGTCACTGAAAAGCTGGGAGAATGACCTGGACATTAATAGATGACAACAATGATTGAGAGCAGATGACACAAGTGAAAGAAAGAAATAGAGAAATATTGTGGAAATATCAGAGGGGAGTAAAGAATATGTTCATTGGGGCGGCTAGATGGTGCAGTGAATAGAGCACCAGCCCTGGAGTCAGGAGGACCTGAGTTCAAATGTGACCTCAGACATTTAACACAAAACTAGCCGTGTGACCTTGGGCAAGTCACTTAATCCCAATTGCCCTACAATCCCCCTCCAAAAAGCAAAAAAAAAAAAATGTTCATCATTCCTTTTCCTAACCCTCTCAGGAGCTGGAGGGGAGAAAGAAAGTCAATCATCAGAGAGGGCTTCAAGGACTAGGGTGCCTTCAGGGAGTTGGAAAAAACCTCAGAGGTGGTTGAGTTCAACATCGCTCTCCATTGCAAGACTTCTTACCACAACATGCCACAGAGGGGATCTTCACTGTTCTGCCTGTTCATTCTTGGTAACAGGGAAGTCTCTAACAAAGACACCCATTCCTGTTTGGGATAGCTTGTTTCTACAAAGTTCTTCGTTATGTTTTTCCAAAGCTGTACCTTCCATTCCCCGGTCCTAGTTTTATTCTTGGCAACTACATCAAATAACTTTTCACCATGGAAATCCTTCAAATATTTGGATCCAGTTCTCATATCTTTCTATCTCTTCTCTTTCCCAGGCTAACCATTTTCAGTTCCTACAAACTTGCCTCAAAGGACATGGTTTTCAGTCTTACCAATACCTTGATCACCCTAGTTTGACATACTTTCCAGTTGTTAATACTCCTCTTAAAATATTAATACCCCCTCATATCTTTGGGAAATTTTAAAAATATTTTTTATTTCATTAAATATTTCCTTATTACATATAAATTTTTTAACAAACTTGAAAAAAATTTTTTTTGCTTTTTGGAGGGCAACTGGGGTTAAGTAACTTACCCAAGGTCACATGGCTAGTGTCTTTTGTGTGTGTGTTTGTGTGTGTGTGTGTTAAGTGTCTGAGGCTGGATCTGAACTCAGGTTCTCCTGACTCCAGGGTCGACGCTCTACTCACTGTGACACCTAGTCACCCCTTTAACAAACATTTTTAAAAATTTTTAAAAATTCCTTCTTCTTGCTTTCCCCCTTATCCCTTGAGAAGGAAAGCAATATGATATCAATTATACATTTGAAGTCATGCAAAACACATTTCCATAATTATACATTTGAAGTCATGCAAAACACATTTCCATATTAGCCATGTTGTAAAAGAAAATGGACACCAAAAAAGAAAGAAAAATAAAGTACGATTTAATTTGCACTCAGTTCATCAGTTCTCTCTCTTAAAGTGGATAGTCTTTTTCATTATAATGTCCTTTGGAATCATCTCAGATCATTGTCTTGATCATAATAGCTATGTCTTTCACAGTTGATCAGCCTTATAATATTACTATTACTATATGCAATGTTCTCCTGGTTCTGGTCATTTCACTTAACATGAGTTCATATAAGTTTTACCAGGATTTTCTGAAACCATATTGTTCATCATTTTTTTTATAGCACAATAGTATTCCATCACAATTATATACCACAACTTTTTCAGTCATTCCCCAATTGATGGACATCTCCTCAGTTTCCAATTCTTTGCTACCATGAAAAGTGCTGTTATAAATATTTTTGCACACTGGGAAATAAGATATACAGGTATTGGGGTATAGAAATCCATCTTGCCCTACTAGAAAGTTGGGCGGATGGGGGAGGATAAGAGAGAACAGATTGGGGGAAGGGATATTCAGTAGGCTCACTATCTTGGGGTGGGGGTGGGAAGAGACAGAAAGAAAATTTTAAACTCAAAATCTTGTGGAAATGAATATTGAAAACTAAAAATTAATTAATTAATTAGTTAAAATATTTTTGCACAAATAAATCCTTTTCCCTTTTCTTTGATTTCTTTGGGATAAAGACCTAGTAGTTGTATATTGCCGGGTCAAAGATTTTATAGCCTTCCAAATTGTTTTCCAGAGTGGTTGGATTAGTTCACAACTCCACCAACAGTGCATTAGTATCCCAATTTTTCCACATCCCCTCCAGCGTTTGTCCAAATGACATAATTGTAAAGTGCTTAGCACAGTGTCAGTCATGTAGTAAGCACTACATAAATGCTTGCTATTATTAATTTTGTATTATTGTTAAATTTCTAGTCCCAGGTCATTTGCTAATTCCTTGAGACTTCTTTCAAACTGGCTCCATGAACCCTAGAAATTCCCTTTATTTGGTGCTGTTAGGACTAAGTCTTCTGCTATGCATGGTCTTCAAACAAAACAAATGTGGTGTTTTAACTGAATTCTTGTTGTTATTTGACTGAATTCTCAATGTAACAGTCTCACTGAGTTATGGTGAGGAAATTTTTTTTGTCTCAAAATCCCCCATTCCTGTAGAACACAGGCTAGACAAAGAATCATTTGTATCCTTAGGGGTGCAAAGGAAGAAAAAACATTCCTAGTCACTGCAGGAGACTACTGCTCTGAGAACATCATCGATCATCCTCTGAAGCCCAAATACTGACAGTTCACAATTAGCGCTGAATCTTGAACTGGGAGGCTGAGGCCAGAACATCTCTCTTGTCCCCATGACCAGCATCAAGCTTGAATCAAGGCTTTTTGATCAACATCTCTGTGCAGACCACTGATAAAATGTTAGAGAACTCTGGACAGATACAGTCACAAGTTGTGACCATACCGCCACAAGTAGTTTGTGTTTAGAATAATGAAATGCAATTTTTCTTATCTATCAACTCCTCCTTAGCCTCAATGGTTAGGGTTGGACAATAGGAACACTTTATGATTTACCCCTTAGGTATAGAATGGTAAAAGATTATTTCCTCTGCATTATCCTTTGGTTAGCCCGCTGACTTCATTGAATGAACTGGTTTGCTAACTCTGGACAGAATCTATGACTGATGCTAACTCTGTGCTAGAATTTGGCATAGTGGGAAAAGCCCTGGATTGGGAATATCAAGACCTGAGTTTGAATCCCAACTCAGACTTTCTATGTGATTATAGTAAAGTACTTTGATATTTACATGAATATGGGACCTAGATGCTCACTCTAGGCTGGGAAGGTCATTGGAAGTCTAAATAGTTGTCATTAGATTATAAACTCTTTTAGGGAAGGCACTGTCTTTTGCTTCTTTTTGTATTCCTAGAGCTTAGCACAGTGTGTAGCACATAGTAGGCTCTTAGTAAATATTGATTGATTGATTAATTATTCACCTGCAATCTTTCAGTAGACCTCCTCTCCAGTTTGATTATCTTTTACTACTGTCTGGGAAAATTATACGAAACAAATATTAAAAAAAATTTTTTTGTTACATTTGTGTTCCAAGCTGTTTCCCTCCTTCCCTCCCAACCCTGCACAAGAGAAGGCCAATTATTTGACTCTCTCACATATATATATGTATAAAATATATTATTAATAATAATATTATTATAGGAATTATTTATAATAGATCTATTAAATAATATAATAATTATATATGGTAATATTAGTAATAAAATTATTATTTATCATTAGCTATATTATATTAATGCATTATATTATTATGTATAATGCAAACATCAAATAAATCTTTAAACTGTTATATTGGATTTCTAAAATTCTTTTTGTGAAATTTTAAAAGAAATTCTTAATAGGGGAGTCTAGGTGGCCCAGTGAATAGAGCACTGGCCCTGGAGTCAGGAGGACCTGAGTTCAAATCCACCTCAGACACTTAACACAAAAATCTAGCCATGTAACCTTGGGCAAGTCACTTAACCCCAACTGCCCCTCCAAAAAGCAAAAAAAAAAAAATACATTCTTAAATTCCCAGGAAATTTACTGGAATTCAGAATACCCAATCCACTCTACTACAATATTTAGATTTAACACTAAATAAAATATCTATAACATTGCAGATAATTGACAAATGGAATTAGCATTTCTATGAGAATTTAAAATGGTAGTTAATATTTTGCTAGGGCATTAGTCTTTCCTGAAGCTTTTTAGAAAGTATTTCAAAATTGCAGTTATATTAGGCATTGCTTTGCAGTATTTTGCATATATTCTGTATTTATTTGCTTGTCTACTGTAAGGGTTATGGGATTTAAAGATCTCCCATGCCCCATGGACGTGCTGACATAGCAGAGCAAGAGAAAGCGGAAAGCGAGAGAAAGTGAAAAGCCGAGCTAACGGTCCTGCGGTTGGCGGTTGGCGGCGGTTGCGGTTGCAGTTGCCCTTTTTTTTTTTTTTTGAGTTAGGACCCCTGCTGAGCACTGCCAGGGGCCGGAGCTGCTGGGAGCGCGCTGGGTGGTTGCTGTGAGTGGGGAGAGGAGGACCTTTGCCTGAGGTAGCCTGTTCTGTTTTAAAGGCTTGAGAATGTGGGTGCTTTCTACTTTATCTACCTGTGCCAATATCATAACTACTCTG
>NW_027185712.1:20007622-20026351 GCF_028583685.1 Petaurus breviceps papuanus
GGGTGCTTTCTACTTTATCTACCTGTGCCAATATCATAACTACTCTGATGACTTTCACTTTCTGGTTTTGGGACTCAGTCTTTTGGTATTTTAATAAATTTTCTAGTTTATTTCCCCAAATGGCAAACCTGATGTATTTTGTGATGGATAATTATATCAGCATATTTGTAATCTCTATAGGCATTGTGAATATGGCATTGCTGATACATTTAAGCTTTTTAGAAAGTATTTCAAAATTGCAGTTATATTAGGCATTGCTTTGCAGTATTTTGCATATATTCTGTATTTATTTGCTTGTCTACCTATTTTATTTCTCTACTAGAAATATAAACTCCCTGATTGCAAGGACTATCTCCTTTTTGTGTTTGTGACTCTACCACCCTACTTTGTACTTATTAGGTACTTAATAATATTTGTCATACTCAATTGAAAAGGAGACTTTAAGCAGTAGAGTGCTGGAGCTTTTAGTTTAGGGTCCAGGATTTTTGTTTCCATGAAGCACTGCCCAACTGTTTACTTAGTCCCAACTCAGCCTGGGCCCTGGTTGAAAAAGCCAGATTTTTGCCCCTCAGCCTTCCATTTGAGCTCCTCTACTGTACCTTGAAAGTGGTGTCATTATGAAAATTTTGACCATTATAGTGGTGATGCTTCCTGCACTGGCAGATCATTGGAGGCTTTGTAGTACAACCCATCAATTAAACAAGAATTTATTTACTACCCATTATATTGTACTCTGTTAGGAATAGGAAAGATATAATGGAAAGAGTTCTAGATTTAGAGTCAGATAACTAGGGCTCCAATTCTGGCCCTAACATTTGATACTTGTGTGATCTTGGGTAAGTCACTTAATCACTCTCACTTTGAGATTCTTCAACAATAAAATGGAGGGGTTTGGCTAGATGATCTCAATAGGTCTCTTCCATTATTATATCTATGATTCTAGGATCTGCCTCCTCCTTCTGCCTCTGACTTGCTTTCTTTGCTCTCTTGGATAATTTTGTTTTTGGTTGTTTGGGGTTTTTTTTTTGAGGCAATCAGTGACTTGACCAGGGTCACACAGCTAATAAGTGTCTGAGGCCATATTTGAACTCAGGTCCTCTTGAGTCCTGGGCCAGTGCTCTATCTACTGTGCCACCTAGCTGCCCTAATTTTGACAAAATGCCACAAATGAAATCGTTACAGTTTTCTCTCCTTGTCTAATAAGTGAAATAAGCTCTTATTCTGGCTAATCTTTCCTTCCTCTTCCCAAATCCTGGTGCTTTGGTGTAGTCCAACTCTACACTGTCCTGAATTCTCAAATCTTTTGTCCCCCTGTTCTCCCCTCATGCCTTTCCAAACCTCAATCCTCAAACTTAGTTCGTCCAAAATGGAACTTATGATCTTTTCCCCCAAACCTCAACTTTATGTAAAATCAGTAGAAAAGCTATGTGACCTTGGGCAAGTCACTTAACCCCAATTGCCCTCCAAAAAGCAGCTCCATCCCCCCCAATAAAAGAAGTCAATGGAGAGGCACAGGGTGGATGTAAAGAGATAGCAACACAATACCAAGGATGAACGGTGCAGGAGAAGCAGAAATGTCCTCAGAGAGATTGTGACTGGGGGAAAAAAAAGGTAGGCTAGCTATGTAAGAAGAGCAAAGGAGAACCAGTCCTTTATTGGTGTGACGAGATAACCCGGGTGGGACCACTCAGTCCACATTTGCCACAAAAGATAATTTGACTTCGTCAGCTGTGCATTGCCATTTTTTTTTCCTACAGAGCAGTCTGTTAAGTGGTTTTCTCTCTGGCCAGTTTCAGGGCTTGTCTCTTGGGAATTGTCCTCCAGCTCTCTCAGCTTCAGACTGCTAGAACTCCACCTGATAAGGGCAGTCTGAACGTTCTTTAGTAAAAGCTACCACACTCAGCTAAGAAAAGTCAAGCAGAGAGCATCCTGGTTAAGATTAAGTAATTTACTTTTGCTTTCGATATCTGGATCAGAGAAACCTTCTGTTACATGTAATTGTCTCACTTAGGATTGCACATTACCAGCATTCATGAGATCATAGATTTTTTGAGATACCTGCCACTTGTTCTCTTTGTGACCTGGAACTCTTCGTGTAAACCTCTGTTTCCTCATTGGTAAAATGAGTATTTAAAGGCCCTACCTATCTTACAGGGTTGCTGAGAATATCAAATAAGCTACAAATAAGTCACTTCATAAGCTGCGAATATGAGTTATTCTTTTTTTTTTCCTTTTTGGAGGGAGGAAGGTAGGGCAATTGGGGTTAAGTGACTTGCTCAAGGTCACACAGCTGGTTTTTTTGTGTTACGTGTCTGAGGCTGGGTTTGAACTCAGGTCTTCCTGACTCCAGGGCCAGTGTTCTATTCACTGTGCCACCTAGCTGCCCCTATGAGTTATTATTCTTAAAATCAGATTCTTTGTTTTCTGTCTTTTATTTGCTAAGGTGGTTTTTTAAATCTGTCTCATTGTTCTGATAAGAGTTATAACATGTAATCAAAGGAAGGCTTTCAGAGGAAAGTATTTAATTTTTCCTAACTCTTGTCTATGGAAAAAGGAACTTTCCATTCATTAAAAATCCAGGCATAGAAAAGCTGGCTCCAAGGGGCCATATGACTTGTATGTGCTACAGATGCTCCAGAATCATGGACAGTTTAAGATGGTGTTGACTTTTATTTTATTTTATTTTTTATTTTTTGCTTTTTGGAGGGCAATTGGGGTTGACTTGCCCAAGGTCACACAGATAGCAAGTGTTAAGTGTCTGAGGCCTGATTTGAACTCAAGTCCTCCTGACTCCAGGGCCAGTGCTCTATTCACTGTACCACCTAGCCGTCTCTTATATTATATTATATTTTATTTTTTTGATGTGTTGACTTTTAAGCCATGGGATACAGAATGAACTTCACTCCTACTGCTTCCCAAGATGCTGCTGAAGCCAAGGTCAAGCTTGCAGATGGATCCATGAACCTAAATCCTTAATTAAATTTGATACAATTCAATTCCACAGACATTTATTAAACTACTTTGTAAAAGATGTACACAGTAGATGGGAGCAAACTATAACATATACTCAATGAGGAACTTCATGAATGAACAGGAGTACGTTTCATCAGGGAAATTTATGGTAAGAAGAAAAGACAGACTGATTGTGTGGTGAGGGTGAAGGATGATAGGTGAATGTACAGGGTGATCCACCTGTATCTTCTTGGTATCAGGAAGAATTAAGAAAGGCCTCCAGAACACTGGGTGGACTCCCTAAAGTTGACTTAGGGGATAACATGCACAAGAATGACATAAGATGGACCAGTACTGATGGATTACATTCTGTATCATTGGACCAAACTTCTAAATCTCTGGGAATATAGAACCATTTGAGTATTTGAAGCATTTGATTACATGCAAGGCACTGTGCCAAGTACTAGAGATATAAAGATAAAATATGATATTACCTCTATGGGAAAAAATCTTATTTGAATGTATAAATTGTACAGCATAGCCCACAGTTCAGTAAACTGAACTTCTGCTAATAAGAGATGAGACTGTACAGTGGACAATACTATGTTCCCCAAAATATTCCTTTGAGACCCATAGAAAAAGTAAGTGTCGATAACTGTAAATCTATCAGTTATATGGCAAGATTTTAGCAACAGAGTACTTTCAATTCATTTCAACAAACATTTATTCACCACCTACTATATACAAGGCATGGTTTTGGGGGACACAAAAACAAAAATGAACAAACCTGTGCCCATAAGGAGCTCTAGGACATTCCCATTCTGTTGGAGATGGGAGGGTAGGAATAACAAGTAACAAGCAAATGTATGCTAGTAAATAAGTATAAAATACATAATTTCAAGAGAAAGAGAGTGCTAATGAGTACTTTCTATATGTTAACTCATGAAATGGCAAAAGCAATAGCTTTAGAGTGAGAAGACATGGATTTTGGTAAGAGAAATACAGATGAAAACAACTCCAAGGTTTTACCTCACTGATGCAAATTAAACAGATGAAAAAAATGGGAATATTGGAAGGACAGGTCATAATAGGCATGTGGATTCCTGTTGGTGGTTGGATTTCTGGAAATTCTCAAGTACATGACTAAATTGTCCATACCTTTTTATCCTGAAATCATATTATTGGATATGTACTTTAAAAAAGTCAGACAGAAACCAGATTCAGTGTATGTACAGTGAGGTAAATATACAAATAACTCTAACGCAAGTTCTAATATGAGAGAATGGGGGGAAAGACTCAAGAATGGAGAAGTCACGTATAAATGGAGAGGTCAGGGAAAACTTCATGGATACCATTTATATTATCCTTCAAAACATTTTGTCTCCAAGAAGTTTTGCAAGAGGGGAAGGGTCTCATCATTTAGTTTGGCTAAAATGTCCTCATGAAAGTTCATGAGTTGGTCTAATTTGTGTGTCCTTGCAATTCATTCTAAATAACTTTCACTCTTTCTATAGAGTTTTTCTGAAATAAGAAGTCAGGGGGAAGAGAGACCAGTTATTCCTTCAAAGGAGTTGGTCTAGCATGTTAAATACAGACCATATGTGTAAGATTAAACAGTGTATCAATATGAGAACATGCATCTTCTGTGATGTCCAAGAAAAGAAAAAAAAAGATTGAATAACAAGCAATGTGAAAGTGTTAATAAGTTAGTCTGGTCAGCCACAGTCATACAAGCATGCTGCTTAATTTATCTCCTGGACATAAATTAAAAACCAAAACAAACCACAAACCCACAGGCTCAACAGCTTTCAAATGGAAAACTTTAACAGACAGTCATCCTAAGTCCCGCCCGTCAATATTTCCTGACTTGGTGATGATAAATGACTTCTGGAAAAGACGATCTTCATCATCAAAAGGCCTCATTAATGAGAGTTTGGATGATTGGCATTGTAGGCATGCAGATTTGAACAGTCACTTAATTATCAGACTGATAGGGAGTGGGATAAAGCATCTCTTTTGCTCTGCCACCAGAAGAGAAAGTTGTTGGGAAGAAACTTTGTAAAACAAAGTGCTATGATAGAATGTGGTGGAAATAGAATAACTTACATTTCTCTTGCATAGGCAGTTAGGTGGCACAGTAGATAGGGCACTGGGCCTGGACCTGAGTTCAAATCTGCCCTCAGATATTATTTACTAGCTGTATAATCTTGGACAAGTCAATTAGTTTCCTCATCTGTAAAATAGAGATAATAATAACATCTAACCCCCAATGTTGTCATGAGGATCAAATGAGATAATATTTATAAGGAACTAGCATATAGCAGGCACTAAGTACTTGTTTCTATCTCCAATTTTCTGTCTCCACTGTTGCCTAGTGTGTTCAGTAGATAGAAAGTGCTCCATGTTGTACTGAATGAATGAGTTATTTATTGATCCTAAGAGGAGGATTTGATTGGTTACATTTTCCTTTATTTCTAGGAGACCCAGCCCAAGGTTAAGTAGAAGAAGGACCCTGCTGAGTTGTTTCTACTTAGAGGAAACAACTTTGTGCTTCACGGAGAAGCAGGAAGTAAATGTTCAAATTGGTAAATACTACCAGTTGTGATAGGCCATGTGGAGATTGGTCAGTCTATGAGATCATCCTCATACTGGGAACTACAAAGAGTCTAGAAAAAAATAGAAAAGGGAAAAGAGAAATTCCCCTCAAGTTCTTCAGAGAAAATCAGTGTGATGTCAAGGAGCAACTCTGGGCTTGGAATCAGGTGAGAAGTGGGCTCTAATCCTGGCACTGACCCATATTCCCTCTGTGATCCTGGGCAAATGGTGGCCTCTTCATGTGCAAAATGGAAGAATAATATGTATACTCACTGCTTTATAGAGTTATTTTGAGGAAAGCTTTTGGTAAATTTTAAAGCATCATATAAATGTAAGCTATTATTATTATTTCTCTAATTAAGAGGATTTTTTTGTGCTATTCTAGAATAAAAAATAGGGAGACACATACTTAACTCCTCCTTCTTTACTCCCTCCCTATTTTCCTTCCTTCCCTCTTTACATTTCTGCTTTCCTCCCTGCCTCCTCCCTTCCTTCCTTCCTTCCTTCCTTCCTTCCTTCCTTCCTTCCTTCCTTCCTTCCTTCCTTCCTTCCTTCCTCCCTTCTTCCCTTCCTTCCTTCCTTCTTTCTTTTCTCTCTCCCTCTCCTTGTATATTGCTGATGCTTAGTCATGTCTAACTCTTCATGACCCTGTGGACTATGCCAACACAGTCCATAGGGTTTTCTTGGCAAAGATACTGGAGTGGTTTGCCATTTCCTTCTCCAGTGAATTAAGGAAAACAGAGGTTAAGCCCAGAGTTATACAGTCAGAAGTGTCTGAGGTTGGACTTGAACTCAGGTCTTCCTGATTCCAGGCCCAGCACTCTATCCTTGGAACCCTCTAGGTGTCAGTATACCTATATATACCTATATATATATATATATATTATACATATACATATATAAATATTCTAAAATGTGACAGAAACAAGGAGCTTAATTCTGTAAATTGATTGAATTAATTGAACCTCACTGAAAAATTTATGAAATATACAAAAACTATAATCCCACTATTGAACAGCAGGACTCAGTAAAAGGCAGTTATGTCCTGACTCATTCAGATGAATTTATTTTCCAAAGTACTACAAAGGCCTTATTACCAAGTATTTTTTTTCCTGTAAAGTTGTTCTTTGAACTGAACCCTAAAGTTAACCTTATAACAAGTTTCCCCTGTAGTATAACATGCCTGCATTGAATAGGATTTAACAGGAATGAGGTTTGTCATCAATTTTGTAGTCATCAATGGGCAGTGTGGTAGAGTGGATAGATCACTGGACTTGAAGTGAGGAACACCTAGGTTCATATCCCACCTCTGATACACTCTGACTGTGTTCCCATGAGTTTCATAACTAATGGTAAGAGAGGATGTCACCCTATATTGGTGAAGGGAGTTTCCTTTTCTGGGGGTTCCCTCTCCTATTGAAATCATGATTCTAATTCCTATCACTATCACCTGCTCTGCAGAGAAATAAGCGTGGTAAGGACATTGGTAGACAATGTCAGAATTTATTCACTGAATGAATAGATGAAGGTTCTCCAGCTAATGGGGTATTTCCCCATTCTAGATTTGTCCTTTGCATCCTTATTTTTAGTTAAGAATAGTATTTATTTCCTCTCTGTATCTAAATTGGAGCTCAAAAGAATAAACTCAACTGAGAATTCTTTCTCTTTTGCTCTTTGTAAGAGAGAAAATTCACAGTAGAGGATCCTGGAATCCAAACAGGCAGATGTGGGAATAATCTAAGGCAGAGCTTATTAAACATTTTGGTCTCAGGACCCTTCTAGACTCTTAAAAATTATTGAGGACCCCAAAGAGCTTTTATTTTGTGGGTTATGTCTATCATTATTTACCATATTAGAAATGACAACCAATGATTTAAAATATTTATTAATTTATTTTAAAGTAACTGTAAGCTCATTATGTGTTAACATGAATAATATTGTTTATTGGGCGGAAATAAACCCTGTATCTTCCAAAAACAAAACAAAAATAGCTTGAAGAGTGGCTTTATTTTACATGTTTTTCCAAATCTCTTTAATGTCTTTTTTTTTTTTTGCTCTTTTTGGAGGGGGAAGGTAGGGCAATTGGGGTTAAGTGACTTTTTTTTTTTAAAGTCACATGGCTAGTTTTTGTGTTAAGTGTCTTGAGGACAGATTTGAACTCAGGTCCTTCTGACTCTAGGGCCAGTGCTGTATTCACTGCACCACCTAGCCGTCCCTCTCTAATGTCTTAATATAAGCTGGCTTAATGGAAGACAGCTGGATTTTCATATCTACGTCTATATTCAATCTCTTGTGAGATGTTATTTTGGTTGAAATATATCAATAAAAATCTGGCTTCAAGCAGATATGTAATTGGGAGGATTTCCTATTTTATTATGCAAATAATGTATCATTATGAAAGTAATTCTGACTTTTTTTTGACTCCCTTCAAAAGGTTCTCAAGGACCCCTGATCTTCTTTTTATAGGTGATGA
Source organism: Petaurus breviceps papuanus (assembly GCF_028583685.1). NCBI lineage: Eukaryota > Metazoa > Chordata > Mammalia > Diprotodontia > Petauridae > Petaurus > Petaurus breviceps. Next base: position 20,015,643 of record NW_027185712.1, read on the forward strand.
AATTAAGACTCAGAGATGTCAAATGACTTTCCTAAGATTACACAGGTCATAAGAGGCACAGAGAAGATTTGAAATTTGACCTTCTTATTTCAAATCCAGTGTTCTTCCCTGATATTATGCTGCTTACAAAGCATTCTGTTAGCTGTCTAAATGAAGCCAAGAAACTCCAAATTAGATAAAAGGAGCACTGCCATGTGTTTGGCGTGAAGGTTATGATTTTAAAAGTCTCACAAAAGGGGTGGCTAGGAGGCACAGTGAATAGAGCACCAGCTAGTAAGTGTCTGAGAACAGACTTGAACTCAGGACTCCTTGACTCCAGGCCCAGCGCTCCATGCAATGAGCCACCAGCTGCCTCTGAATGAATGGAGCAGTACTGATCAACAGCCATGTGAGAACAGAAGTACTGTGACAGAGACAAGGCAGAGTAGCAGAGATTATGTGCTACACATGACTGTCAAGGATCAAGTCCAATAGCAACAACACAAAGACAGGGCCAGGAACACTGATAGCCCTGAGGCATGCAGGCAGGAGGTGTCCTTCCATAAGTGCATGCTAACTCCATGTGCTCCTTCCATATAGGTAGCCCTCCATTCATGTTGTGTGTGTGTGTGTGTGTGTGTGTGTGTGGTGTGTGCGTACCAGTGATGGGGTATATATTTTGGGGAAAATGTTCTTTCAAATTTGGTAATTTTCTTTATACTATTTCCTTAAATGATTTTGTTTTGAGCTAATTGTGACTTCTGCCGCACTAAAGGTAAGCAAACACGTTGGTAAGGGCTCCTGTGCCATTATGGCTTTCAGTGGTAATGAACCTACAGAGTGTCAGGAACCTGGGATAGCTTCATCTGGAGGGACTCACTCTGTGATCTGGGGAGAGCCCTCAGCCCTCATGTGCTACACAATCCTGTTGGGTAGACAACATACACACAAAAACATTAACAGTGTAAGATGGTGTGAGACATGCCAAATGAATGGTATGGTCATTGTTACAACAATTGAGAGAAGAAAAAAATAAATATCCAGTTTATGACCATGCCATAAAATGGAAATTATTTCATGATCATGAACAAAAACAAATTTCCTACAAAAATTCCAAAAGTCCTACAAGTGGACTACAGAGACCACTTTGTCTCAAAATAGAAGATCTTAAACCTTTTATGATACGAACTGCAAAGATTAATCAATCAAAACAATTAAAGAAACCTTTGTGTCTACAACATGCTCTGCACTGGTTTAGTTGCTGCAAATACAAATCCACAAATGAAACAGCCCTCAAGGAATTTATGTACTCTTAGGGAAATAACATGTGTATCATAGGCATGAATGGGCTAAAGCTTCTGGTACACCCTGGGGGAGCATTTCCATTGGCCTTTGTCAAGAGGGGAGGAGGAAGGGTCAATGGAGATTCTTCCCCAGAATGTACAAACACATCTGGTCCATATTCCAAGACGGCAGTTCTCGAACTTTTTGACCTCAGGACTCCTTTATACTCTTAAAAATGATTGAGAACTCTAAAAAAACTTTTGTTTATATGAATTATAATTTATTGAAATTTATAATATTAGAAGCTAAAACTAATAAATTTTAGACTATGAGTTCATTAAAATGAAAGCAATATGTATTAACATAAAGATTTTAAATCACTCTATTTTCCAAAATAAAAACGATTTAGTGAAAAGAGTGGTATGTTCTACATATATTTAAGTCTCTTTAATTGTGTAGCTTAAGAGAAGACAATCAGATTCTCATATCTGCTTCTGTATCTGATCTGTTGCAATTTATAGCTTTGGTTGAAAAATGTGAAGAAAATCTGGTCTCACACAGATATGTAGTTGGGAAAGGGGGGAATATTTTGAAGGCAAGTAACATGTTAGTATTATTATGAAAATAATTTCACCGATTCCTCCTGAAAGGGTCTCTGGTACCCATGGGAGTCTTCAGATCACACTCTGAGAGCCATGCCATGGTGTGGTGTGCACGTCTATGATACACACCTACAAATACAAAATAATTACAAGGTAGTTATATTGAAGACTGTGAGGCACTAACCATTGGAAGGATTAAGAAAGGTCTGAGGTTACACTTGGACTGAAGTTTGAAAGAACTAGAGATTCTCAGAGGCAGAGGTGAGAAGGGAGTGTGTTCGAGGCAAGGGAGACGGTCTCTCAAAAAGCACAGAGTTGTCAGATAGAATGTCCTGTGGGAGGAATAGCAATAAAGCCAATTTGGCTGGAGCTAAGAGTGTATGGAAATCTTTCTTATTATACCATTTTATGGAAATAATTATTTTATTCCATAAATTAAAGAAAAATTTAAAATAGAAAGTAATGTGTAATGAGAGTAGAAGTTAGGCTGAAGCCAGGTTATGAAGGACTTTAAATGATCAATAGGGGAGTCTGTATTTTATCCTAAAGGCAAATGGGAGTGTCTGGGGCTTTTTGAACAGGTAAGAAAGTGGCTAAACCCACTGGAAACTGTGTGGGAGAAAGATTGGAGAGAGGAGAGGATTGAGGCCATTGTATGAAAGGAGAGGTGAATGAGGATAAATGAGAGAGATGATGTGAAGGTAGAATGGAAAAGACTTGCAATTGGGTGGGTACGTGAAGGATGGGAGTGTGAGAAGCCAAGGATAGCTAAGGTTAGAAACTGGAGATGGTGGAAGAGAAGCAGTGCCCTAAATAGGAAGTTAGGAAGAGAGGTAAGCTTGGGGGGGAAGACGATGAATTCTGTTTTATACATATTGAGTTTGGGATGTTATTTGTGAATTTGTGAATCAGACTCTTCATCACTCCATTTGTGGTTTTCTTGGCAAAGATATTTAAGTGGTTTGTTATTTCCTTCCCCAGTTCATTTTACAGATCAGGAAACTGAGGCAAACAGGGTTAAGTGACTTTCCCAGGGTCACACAGCTAAATGTATGAGGCCAGATTTGAACTCAGTAAGATGAGTCTTCCTGACTCCAGGCCTAGCGCTCTGTGTACGAAGGTGCCATCTAGCTGCTTTGGGATGTTAGGGAAGAGACTACTTAAATTAAGCAATAGGCAGTTGGTGAGGCCTCAAATTGGTCCTTCCATCTCTCTGAGCTATAAGCTCCATAAAATGTGTACTAGAAACGATCAGAGGAGCCTCCTGATTTGCTAAGCCAGAGCCCACGCCTGTCTCCATGGAGTCAGAGTGCATGTGCCCATTTTGTGGGAGGTGCTTGATTCCAGTAAGATATAGGAGGCAAGAATAAGAGAAAGGAATTTCCTCTCAGCTCTGATAAAACCTCACCCCTACTTGTCTTCAAGGTGATGGTGAATGACAGAGACAACAAGCAATCCTTTCGGTGTGTTCTCTTGCTTATTTTAATTCAACCAGATTCATTAAATTGTTATCTCAGTTCTTTTGACATCTTTACAGAACCACCGAGTCATACATTGTTAGAAAAGGAAGGGCTGGAGGTAACCTGCTCTGGAGAAGCCATGCTTTCCCCCCATCTTTTAAAACACTCCCCCCTTTTCTTCTTCACTCACTGCCTCCCACAAACAGAGATGGACAGAGGAGGATGGTTCCAGCTGGGCACTGGGAGAATATGACACCATATTAATTCTCCCCATTTTCCCACCTAAGCCCAGAACCCAACACTACTTAGTGACCTGACCCAAAAATAATATTTCAGAATATCACAGAGCACATAATCTCTCATGGCAGTACAGATGAACTTCTTAAGACAACCCTGCAAGACACGTCATGTAAATAATAGTCCCTGGGGAAGTATAGAATGGATAATTAAATTTGTTGTGCTAGTTTAGACATGTTTTAACGATGCAAAGATTAACACAGTTTGCTCATATGTGAAAGCATTTTTAATTCTAATAACAACTAGCATTTATCTTTAATTGAATTGAATGGTTGGGTTTTTATTGCACTATCTTTTTTTAGTGTATTTCCAATTATTCATATAAAACTGTCATAGAAGAACTTTGAATTGTGGGCACATGAAACTTCAGTGTTTTACTGATTATTAGAATATATTGAGCACCATATATAGCATAGAGGAAAGACCACTAAAACTGTAGTCAGAAAATTTGTATTCAAGTCCCAGTACTGCCATATTCTAAATGTATGACCTTTACCAAAGTTTTTCATCTCCCTGAGCCTTAGTTTCCTCAGCTATAAAATAGGAATAATAATAGTTTACCTAACAGATTTGTGGTAAGGATCACAGGAGATTATGCATATAGATCAGTTTATGCCTATCAAGGAGAACACAAATTCAAGTTATGCTGAAGAAGAATGCCGTTCTTTTCAGAAAGTCATTCTCTCTTGTGTAGAAATGTTAAAAAGTTAACTGTCTGAAAATAAAATGTATAAATGATACACTTATTTTTTTTTAAAAGTAATTGGGGTTAAGTAACTTGCTCAAGGTTACACGACCAGTTATTTCTGGGTGTGGTGCTAAGTATCTGAGCCCGGATTCGATCCCAGGTCATCCTTACTCTAGGGCTGGTGCTATTATTTGCTGTGCCACCTGGCCACCCCAATGATACACTTCTAAGGTTAATTTGCATCACTAACTTTTTCTCCCTCACTTTTTAAAGTCTAGAAAACCAATAAAACAATAAAGCATGCCCTGATTTGAAGTGTTTAACAGTTTCTGAGGCGTAAATACTAACATTGAACATTTAGCAATCAGATTTCATGAGCACACCTCTATTACCCTTATTTCTCATGGGTACTTTATTTTTAAAAATTAATTTTTAAATTAAATTAAAGTAATATTTTATTTTTCCCCAATTATATGTTAAAATAAATTTTAAACGTTTTCAAAGTTTTGAGTTGCAAATTCTATCCCTCCTTTCTCCCCTCCCCCTTCCCTAAGATGGTAAAAGCAGTCAGATATAAGTTATACATGTATAACCATGTAAAACATTTCCACTAATGGAAAAATAATAATATTAAAAATAATAACAATGCTATTAATATAGCAGAAAAATACTATAATAAAAGAAAAAGGGTGAAAGAAAGTGAAAATAGCATGTTTCAGTCTGTATTCAAACCATATCAGTTCTCTCTCTGGAGGTGGATAGTATGTTTCATCATTAGTCCTTTGGGATTATCTTGGATCATCGTATTGCTGAAAATAACTAAGTCATTCACAATCCTTCATCGTACAATATTGCTGTTGCTACATGCAACATTCTTCTGGTTTTGTTCACTTCACTTTGCATCAGTTAATGTAAGTCTTCCCAAGTTTTTCTGAAATCATCCACTTGTCATTTCTTCTAGCACAATAATATTCCATTACAATCATATACCACAGCTTGTTTAGCCATTCCCTAGTTAATGGTCATTTCTTCGATTTCCAGTTTTTATCCACCACAAAAAGAACTGCTACAAATATTTTTGTACAAATAGGTCATTTCCCCTCCTTTTTTCTTTTTTTGGATATCTTTGGGCTACAGCCCTAGAAATGGTTTTGCTGGATCAAAGTGTATGCACAGTTTTATAGCCCTTTGGGCATAGTTCCAAATTGCTCTCCAGAATGACTGGATCAGTTCACAGCTCCACTAACAGTATATTAGTGTCCCACTTTTCCCACATCCCCTCATGAGTGCTTTAAAGATTTGCTCTATTGACTTATAGAGGATTAGTCAAAACTTTGTGACACAGACAATAACCATAAGACAAAAGCAATATTCAAAATTTTTTTTTGTTGTTGAATGCTGACTATACAATGCACTCTGTTACACCTGGGGCAGTGTGAAGAGGGGGTGGTAAGAGGGAGATACACAATGGGTAATGCATAATCTGTCCTCTCAAAGAGCTTACAGTCTAGGAGAAATAAGAAAAATACACTAATGACTTTTATGAGAACAAGAAGACATATGACATAAGAGAGGTACAAAGTGTCTGGTATGTAATAGAAGATTAATAAATGCTTGTTGACTGACAAAGTCTGGTGTGTCATAGGTGCTTAATAAATGATGATTTGGTTGGATTTCACTGCATACATGAAGGGATGCTGTGCAGAACTGTCAATCTATCAGACTATGAAAACATTTTGAAAATATGTAAAGTCCCAAAGCCATGAAGAGGTACTGTGTGGATATTTAATCACACGGGATGTCATTCATTACGAGCCAAGGCCACAGGGCCCTTTGGAAAGAGTAATAAACCTAATACTCTGATTTTCAGTACCAAAACATAAATATCAATTTTTGAAAAGCAGACTAATGGAGTTTTTGTAGTTGGGAAGAGGATTCAATGTGCCTCATTCAAGAATGGATCTGCTTTGCATGCAGCCATCACTCTCCAATGAGAGCCAGATTCTGGGGAGGCCTTCCTCATAGATGAAGTTGATGGCCACCTACATGAGGTCTGTGACAAGAACAATGTTTACTAGGGTCTTTGTCCTGTAGGTTAGTCTAGAGTTTTTCTTTTCCTCCTGAAAGGCAAAGAAGCTGTCCTTAAGACTTGATTGATCTAGAGGGCTAAGATGCAAGTCATTTACAGAACTTCCTGGTCACCTAATGGCATAAATGAGTCCAGCCCAAGACTAGTCCTTTCAGACTTAGTGGATATCCCATTGCCTTAGTATCCAACACAACCTCCTGACAACACACATATTAAAATGGGGGGAGGGAGAATATCTACCCAAATCTATGCCATATCCTTGCTGAGTATCCTTTCCATGTTTTCCCAAAGTAAACTTTTTCTTAAATGTCAGATGGTCTACAAGCATTGAATAAGCCTGGGGATGGGCTGTGTCTTTTACCTGAGGACTAGCTAAGTTTGGACAGATTTATTATTAGATAGTTGGCCATCAGATTTTGACCTCCCTTTCTTATGGAAACCCATCTGGTTAACAGGGAAGAGTATGGTGCCTCCCCTGGTTTTGGAACATCTACCAAGTCTGATGAACCCAGAATCTATGTTTGGAGGTGTGGCATGAGGTTATGCTCTTACATGACCAGGAAGTCACATCCATATGGCCAGAGGCTAACCAGGAAGCTGAGTCAAAGGAAGTCCAGGGCCCAATACAGTCTTAGGGACAGCTTTATCTCCTTTTAGGAAAAATTAGCATAACCCATATTGAAGAAGGTGGGGGGAAGCAGGAAGAAAACCTTGGAAATATTGATCCTATCACACTATATATACAACACTTATTGATTGACAGAAAATAGATTTGCTCTTCTTGCCAGATGACTTGTTTTCAGTATTGCCGGATTTGGAATAAAATTGATTGGCAAATGAAAGATTTTAAACCTTAACCTCATGTTAGATGGTTTCACTAGAAATAAGTAATGTTAATAGCAATAATAACAATAATTCAAAATATTTTCCTGCAGGGATCCCACCAACATTTTTTTAGAAGTGAAAGATTCTACTACAGCAAAAACTTCAAGAAGTACCAGCTAACCTGTCCTACCTCTTGGAGCTCTGAGTTTCACACGTGTACCATGTGTTCAGTAAAGCAATAATCTCTTATCTGTCCTCATTTTACTTTGTGGAATCATGGCCAGAGGGCCATTCTTAGAGTCAGGAAGACCTAGGTTCAAGTACTACCTCTGATGCATACCACCTGGGTGACCATAGACAAAGTCACTTAATATATCTCTAAGACTTTAAGTTATAAACTAGTTGCACCAATAGAGGTTGTCACCACATTGGGATTTTCCCATAAAATGGAATTGTGGATACAGACCTAATGCAAAAATAAATGTTTCTTTCAAGTTTCAAGGGATGACTCTAGTGAGAGTATCAGGATTTGGTCTACCATCTATGTTCATTCTATCTATACATTTTACAATTGTAAATCTAGATCAGGTTCCTTCCCACTCCCCACCCAAGTCCACTGAGTCCAATGAGAATTGCACTGTCCTATAGCAAAGAGAGCATTGGAACAAGAATTAGAAAACATGGGTTCTCAATCTGGTATTTTTCCTAATAACCATGTGACCTTAGTCACACATCATTTAGCTTCTCTCAATTTCCTGTATGTTCTAAAATGTTTATAGCAGCCCTCTTTGTGGTGGCAAAGACCTGAAAACTGCAGGGATGCCCATCATTGGGGACTGGCTGAACAAGTTGTGGTATATGATTGTGATGGAATACTACTGTGTTCTAAGAAATGATGAGCTTAATGATTTTAGAAAAACATGGAAAGATTTGCATGAAATGATGAAGAATGAAATGAGCAGAACCAAGAAAACATTGGATACAGTAACAGTAATATTATTTTATGAATGGCTTTGAACCAATAAGTTATTTCGACTATTATAAATACTCAAATTAACTACAAAGGATATATGAAGAAAGACACTATCTACATAGGGATAGCTGATAAGTAAAAATATGTATAGAACAATTTTACATATGTATACCTATTTTATGTATACCTATTTGCGCCTGGTGTAGCCATCTCTAGGGCAGGAGGGAGGGTAGGGAAGGGAAAAAAAGAAATTTACATGATAATTTTGTTGTATATTTGAAAGGAAAAGCAAGTTGTACATGGTAGATTTGCAGTTTCATATGCAATCATCTTTTTAAAAAATTGTACCATTATGTAAATGTTTATTTTATTCCATAAATTAAAAATAAATTTTAAAAATAATAAATCTAGTTGTGAGAAATAAACAAAAAATCTTCCTCATCCACAAAATAAAACAGCACAGATCTAGAGTTGGAAGGGACTTTAAAGGTCATATAGTTCAACCCTCTCCTTTTATAATTGAGGAAACTGAGGCCCAAGAAGGCTCAATGATCTGCCCAAGGTCTCACAGGTCAAACGTTACAAGCAGGATTTGAACCTATGTCCTCTAGATTCCTAATATAGGTTGTAGCAGGTGTAGCAGGCTAAACTTGGACTGAATCTCTGTGATCATTTGAAGCTCTAACATCTGATGGAGTCTATGGGTTATGTTATTATTATCAGGATTCCTTCCTGACTTATACAGGCCCTTTCCTAACTTTTTTTTCCTTTGTTTTTTTTCTCCCTTCTCAGAAGCCCTAAACCCGACCTGTTCTGAGAAATATTCCGATTTCGATGAGCTCATGCCCTTTTGGTTCATTCTGCAAAAAGCTTAATGGACTTTCCCATTATGAATTCTTTAATGCTCCTGGGTCATGCCCTATGCCTACCACAGTTCATGCTATATACTCTCAGTTTTGAAAAGAAAACAACAACAACAGTTTATTATCATCTAATGTTATTTCATATTATTCCCCTTTACAAACTCTTTGTTCTGGTCAAAGTGACCTGCTATCTGGTCTCTGTATGTGACATTACATCTCCAGCCTTAATGCCTTCACGTAGCTCATTCCTTACACCTGGAACGCTCTCCCTCTCCTCCTCTGCCTCATAGAATCCTTAATTTCCTCCAAAGTTCAGCTCTGATAGTACCTCTGTATGAGGCTTTTTCTGATGCTCCCCAACTTCTGTAATAGGAATGTAAATTTTAAAGATCTTCCGTGCCCCTAGGCTAAAGTGCACCTGGAGCCTGGGGTAGGAGGATTGTTTTTCAGTAGATACTTCTTTTCTTTTTAAAGCAATTGGGTTAAGTAACTTGCTCAAGGTTACACGGCCAGTTATTTCTAGGTGTGGTGCTAAGTATCCAAGCCCAGATTTGATCCCCAGGTTATCCAGCCACTGGGGCCAGTGCTCTTACTTGCTGAGCCACCTGGCCGCCCCAGTAGATACTTCTTGATTGGCCAGTAGGTCAATAAGGTTGTTACATTCTCTGAGCCAGGAGAAGTCTATATAAGCCCTGATGTGTAGCTTTGTTTTGGGGGCTCACTTTGAGAAGTGTTCTGTGATTTGATCTGGATTCTGGGAAGCTGTTTTTGAGAGTCCCCCCTCAGCTTTGAAAAATCCAGATGTTGATTTGGTATGTATGTAATGGTTGGACAGTTTGGAAACTGTCTACTTGATCTGTTTTTGTCTTGATAATTCTGTCTGTATACTTTGAAGTTTGGGGTGCTGACCTTTTTCCCCTGAACTAGGTAAATGATACATATTTGACTGATTAAAGTAAGCTTGTTAACCCATTTTGAGTTGCTTTCCTTTATCAAAGCAGATCTAAGAACCTGTGTTGGCAGACACCCTGAGGACGCTTGGGGTGCTTGCTGCTACAACTTCTTAGAAGACTTTGAAATTATTTTGCATTTACTAATCTATGTACCCGTTGTATCTCTCTAATAGAAGGTAAGCTTCTTGAGGATATCTTTTCTGTTTTAGTTTGTTGAATTGAAATAAATTCAAATATTTGTCAAATTGAATTAAACTAACTGTAACTCCCTCCTGCTGGTGTCAGGAAGACAAAGTACCCAGAATAATAGGAAAAGAGAACCTCTGAAATAGAGTAATTTTCCTAACTCTAAAGGAACTGACCAGAAGCCACAGCAATTCATGACTTATTTCCTGAGACCCTAGGTTTTTGTGCTCGGTTCCTTTTCTCACTACCATTAATATTGTGAATGTGTGGAAGGGGAGTAAAGAAGATAAAGGGGAGAGAAAGATGATACTACAGACTGGTTTTTTTCCACTAGGATTAATAATCAGAAGAAAACTGCTCTTATAGGGGCATTTCAAATTGAGAAGAAGTGAGAAAGAGTAGAAATTAGTCATGGTGATAGGGTTTGCTAGGCCAAAGATGCCTTATCACAGAATCTCAGAGCTGAAGGTCAGAGGTCATCCAGTCCAATCTGTACTCCACAGAAATCCC
>NW_027185712.1:20026361-20130954 GCF_028583685.1 Petaurus breviceps papuanus
ACACACAAAAGCCAGTAGATGACACAAAGAAGTTTGGAAAGTCAGAAATACATAAATTATATGTATAATATCAACCCATATATTATAATAAGGCATTGTAAACACCCCATAAAAGAATAAAGAAAAAATTCACACTTCTCTAATACAAAGGGAGGTTCAAAAAATTTTATGTGGATTTTCCAGATCATGGGAACCGCTCCCCTAAACCCTGTGATGTGGAAAAGATAACTGTCGTCCTCCACATAGGAATGAGAACATTCTCAAGGGTCACTAGATCGAGAAGTCTGAGAATGCCTCCAGTGATGTTGTTCCAGACCACAAGTCATCCTAGGATTATAAACTAGAGTGGATAATATGGAACATCTACCCAGCTAAAAAGATGAGGAAGCCCAGGCCCACAGGTGACAAGTCCAAGGTCACCAGTGTGGCCTGTCTCCTGAGCTGGAACTCAAATCAAGGTCCCCCAGTAAGAGATGACTGAACTTTGGTTTCTGCAGAAATCATGTAATGCATGATTTATGAAGTAAATGCAGTTCGGGGATGTAGCTCCAAGATTGAGAGCAGAAGTTCCCTTCTTTTGCTCTCTGAGAATGCCATTTTCCTGCAAGACCCGGTAAAGCTCCATTAAGGAGGAGGCCCACTAACCCAAGACCCCAGCTTCAATAGCGTGACTTTTCTTATGTTAATGGTAGAAGAAACCCAGATTTCCTGGTTTCAACTCTCTTACCAAGTGAGAAAATTCCTTTCTCTTGCTATGGAGATCATAAAATCTGAGTGACACAGACATCTCAAGTTGAGATTAAAAGTATTTATGGTTTTTCATTCTTTTACTAAAGAAAATATAAAGAAAATGAGGAGGGGGGACCCTGAAATGTGGGGATGGAAAATGTAATCAGGGCTGGAGACCCACATGCAGGGGGGCTCTAGGTGTTTTCAGATGAGCTGTGAACCCTGAAATACCCAGCCAATGGATGGGCAACAGGGAAGGGAAATGCTTATTGGGATAGGAATGAAAGACTTTTTAATTGTCTTAAAGGGTGTGCCTTTTTTTAGGGGTTACCCGTTCTAAAGGATGTAAAATAAAAATCCTTTTTTCCTAAATTCACCAGTGGCCATGTGGAGTTCTTGGTAAGTCAATTCCTTCTTACACCCAACCCTGAATCCAATGCTCTTTCTTCTATACCATGCTAGGAAGCCCCTTGGTAAACCATTATTGGAGCAAATCTAGCCAGCCCCTCTTATCCAGATATTTATACCACACCCCCACAGCATGACTCCCAGAAGTGACTTGGAGTTGCCAGACTGGGCCTTGACACCTTGCCTGGGCTTCACCACCTGGGGCCAGATGCTTTAAGACATTCTACTGACTGGTTTTTTGGCCTCAGAAAAAGTAATATGGTGTAAACTGTCTTATGAAGGTCATTATTCTGTGATACTGGAACCGGGTAATAGCCTCCTGGAACACACGGCTCCACCTCAGGTTTTTAATTATTCCTTTGTGAATACTCCATATTCATTGCTTGTCTTGGGAGATCACAGTGACTCAGCTTTTCCCTTGTTATATGAATAGAGAAATGGTTGCTGTGCGTGGTTCTCTTGCTTATGTACCATTCGGTTTCCCCTCCCCCAGAGGTTATTTCCCTCTATGTGTCTGACTAAATTTTTATATATCAGGTGCATATGATTCACTAGGGCAGGCTTTGATCACTGTTTCCTGTGTTATATCTTTTTGGACAACATCAGCCAAAAAAGACAAGTGAGAATGTTTCATAGTCTGAAAAATATTTGTCTCAAGCTGGAGGTATGTGTGAATTCTTTCCTCATTCTCTGTCCTCCATCCTCAGAAGTTTCCCAAACAAGAAGGAGAGGGCCAAATGCTAAAAGCGGCCTCACCCATCTCATATATGACAAAGTTGTAGAAAGCTTCTATTCCTCACCCCACCCCCACCTTGTTTTGATTTAATTTGACAGAGTTTACAAAAGGTTTATTACTTAGGCAACAGAGTGGATAAAGTGTGAGATTTGGAGTCAGGAAGACCTGAGTTTGAATCCTGCTTCAAATACTTATAAACCATATGTGAGAAACATGGTTGTGGGGACCACAGGACTTCCCAGGCAGGGAGATCCATGTTATAGAGCCATTCTCACTGAAAGAACTTAGAAACAGAGTGGGTTTCTCTGAGAGCACCCTGCTCATCATTTTTTAAAAAAGTTAACTTATTTATTTTTAGTTTTCAACATTCACTTTCATAAATTTTAAATTTTCTCCCCCTCCTTCCCCTTTTCCCTACCCAAGACCTCATGCCATCTGATATAGGCTCTACTTATACATTCCTATTTTCACATTAGTCATGCTGTACAGAAGGATTATAATGAATGGGAGAAGCCATGAGAAAGAAAAACAAAACAAAACAAAAAGAAAATAGTCTGCTTTGCTCTGCATTCAGACTCCATAGTTCTTTCTCTGGATGTGGATGGCATTTCCCATTGTTTAGGTGTTTACATTGCTGAGAAGGGCTAAGTCTATCAAAATCAGTCATCACACACTGTGGCTGTTATTGTGTGCAATGTTCTCCTGGTTCTGCTCACTTCACTCATCATCAGTTCATATAAGTCTTTCCAGGTTTTTCTGAAGTCCACTTGTTCATCATTCCTTATATACCACAATAGTATTCCATTACATTCATGTACCACAACTTGTTCAGCCATTCCCAATTGATGGGCATCCCCTCAATTTCCCAGAGTTAATAGATCTTATAAGATTATAGGTTTCCGGAGACCATGAAGTCTAGGAGTCCAGTCATATGGGAAACGGTGGATGGTACCATGCAGATGCTCTAAGCCAAAGGCCATGGAGCTGTAGGCTCAAAACAGCACACTACATTAATAACTGAGTCAAACCACAATAGTGCAGCATGCCAGTGGTGCAAATGAAGTCAATAAGCATTATTAAATGCCTATTATCTACCAGACACTGTGCTAAAACTCTGGGGGTTAAAGAAAATAAAAAGGCAAAAACCAGTCCCAGTTCTCAACAATATCATGCAAATAACCAAGTACTAACAAGATATATACAAGGCAAATTGCACATAGGCATAGTCTCCTGTTGAGTGAGAATCTCAGGAGATGTTTGATGAATGCATGAAATCTAAACTAGCCACAACCCAGATTCACTGTCTCAGGCAGCAGTACCATGTTTCCCTGATAATAAGACCTATCCCGAAAATAAGCCCTCCCCTTACTATGTAAGATTCCTCTAAAATAAGCCCTCCCCCGAAAATAAGCCCTATTGAGATTGCTACTGTAGTGAAGGTGATCCCCTGCGCTACACGCTACATTACGGTACCCTCTGTATGCACCGTCCCCCCCCCCGGGTGAAACGCACGCCGCGTTCCGAGCTGCATCCAATCAGAGCTGCAGCAGTGAGCGCGTCATCCTGTTCTTCCCCAGTGATTTGCTTATTGAATAAAGGTACATTTTTTTGTTCACATTTACCTGTTTATTAAAATTGCTGTCAATGTTCATTAAAATAAGCCCTCCCCTGAAAATAAGCCCTCTGGTGTTTTTCTGTCCAAAAGAAATAATAAGACAGTGTCTTATTATTGGGGAAACACGGTAGTAGCTTGTAGGCACCTTGTAGCTATGACTATGGAGGAATACAGCAATTTCTTCACAACCTTAGGATTTACTTTGGAATGAATCTATTCTGGTATATTAGTTTCTAAAAGGTCTTGTGGATCTGATCTGTATGTTTGACCTTGTGACTCCCATAAGTTGGTCTCAAGTACTAAAGTCTAGCTTATGTCAAGAAAGCTGCTTGAAGTCAAAGAGACCAGCGTCCTAAGGCAATCCCAAAGACTAAATGAAATGTGTCCAAGTGGCTGATCTACATCAATGGAGGGAATTTCCATCCTCAGGGCTCCCTACGCAGACAAAATCATAGATCTTGACCATCCACCCTGTAAAATACCTATTTCTACATATCCCTCATTTCTATGTTTGAATGGGCAGTATTCAAAGCTTCTAGAGCATGATGTTAACCACATCATCATTTGTGCTCATAAAAAGTAGCATTTTGAACTTTTAAAAGATTATAGCAGGTCACATCTTGATAGGCACACAATTGATGGAAAGGGTAGGAGAATATAAGATCCTACTGTGATTATTGTTTGTTAACTCTGAAAGCAGCATTTGATTCAGCAGAGCAAAATGGCATCTTAAGGTAGAGTTCTCAATCTGGTTGTGGATAGATTTTAGAGGGGGATCTATGAATTTGAATGGGAAAAGATAGCACCTCTATTTTTATTAACCTTTATACAATCATAGACACACATATGTGTGTATGTGTATACATGTACATACACATGTGTATATGTGTATATACACATATTTAAAAGAATTATTCTGAAAAGGGGTCCATAGGCTTAACCAGACTTATAAGGGGTCCATGATGCATAAAAAGATTAAGAATCCCTCCTTTAAATACTCTTCCCCAAACTGATATCTCCCATGCATATGTCAAGATTGTACAACATTCCTTCAAAAATGTAACAATAGTGATGATCTTCTGATTACTTGCAAGTAAGAAATGAAATAGACTGATAGCCCAACCATCAATGGGGCCTGCCACTTCTAGTCAGAATGGAAGAGGATATTGTTTTTAGATAGTGACATGAAATGGTCTTGTTCTCAACGCATCAAACCCTGGAGCACTACAGAGTCTCCTAAGTGAGATCCATAATTGTTCAAAGTGTTCAGCCTGGTTAACTACACAGGAAAAACCAATGAGGTGATCGATGCTTGTTGTCTAGAACAGGGCTTCTGAAACTTTTTCCACTTGTGACCCCTTTTTGCCAGAGAAATTTTTACTTCTCCCTGGGTGTATAGATATATAAAATAGGTATATGAATCAAACACTTACTGATGATAAATCATAAAGAAATTTATTTTAAAAACAATCTTTGGTATGCATATTTTACCATTTATTAAAGATGAAAGCAAATTTGCATACTAATGAGATGGATGTGCTTGTTTATTTTTATACAAAGAATTAAATCTTGGCAGAATATTTCATACTGCAAGTTGTGGAGCATCTTCAATGTTTTTCAGAGTTGATTGATACTTTTGATTTTATAATCAATGCTGAGAATGTTGCTTCACATGAATATGTAGTACAAAATGGCAGAAATATGTTTAGGACCATTTAGGAAATTGTTGGAAATTCTGTCCTCATCCCAAGCCAAAATTCATTTGATGATTTTGTATATACAGTAAAAGTACTGCAATTCATGACATACAGTAGTGTGTCTGAGCTGAGGTATTTCTGGCAGTGTTTGTTGGCGTTGTGTGGTGTGACGGCATATCCAGTGCAAAGTGTGCATGTTGTATGTTCAGAACCAAAGCTACAGTGAAGTTGTGTGATGCAACATGGGCAAGTGCTGCCGGAAGCACCTTGGATTCATTAAATGTTTGATTTTAAAGTAATTTTTGGTCATTGCAATTCAGAAAGCTTTTACTATTGCCAAATATTTTGTGACCCCCACATTCAGTTATATAAACCCATAGAGGATAGCGACCCACAGTTTAAGAAGGACTGGTCTAGACCAAGATATGCGGTTGGATGGCTAGACTATAGATCTGGCCCATCTCCAGAAATATCTTGGGCAGATTATGTTTATGGTCAATAGTCTAGGCCTAGAATTGTACAGAGGAAGAAGAAAGGGTTGGACTGATTTGGGAACATTGCACAGTACGTTTAGTGCATCAAAGCTTGTTCCTGAAACTACCCATCTCTTTCACACCAATATTCATCTGCTGATGTTGTATAAGGTAATTCCATCTTCTCTGAAGAATTGAATTTCAGGATTATTCAGAGAACAATTGAGAAGTACATGGTGACTATAAGCATCCTGCAATGTAATGTAAATACAGAACTCCCCAGAAGTGATATGAGGGATATCATCAGAGAAATATATGACTAGAAAAAACAGAACTACCCAATGAGAACTGGTAGTATATACATTTGCCTAGAGGAGGGTGGGGGAAACTGTGGCCCTCTAGGTCCTCAAGTGCAACCCTTTGACTGAATCCAAACTTCACAGAACAAATCCCCTTAGTAAGAGGATTTGTTCTATAACCCTTGGATTCAGTCAAAAGGCCACACCCAAGGACCTAGAAGGCCACATGTGGCCTCAAAGCTGCAGGTTCCCCACCCCTGGAGTAGGGTCTTGAAAATCTGATTGAGAGGCCTTTAAACCAAAAAGGGAAGAGAAAAGAAAATTATTCATATATTTTAGGCTACTGAAATACCACAGAAAGTATCAATTACAACCAAAGGAACAAAATGGCAGTAGAGAAGACAAGTCATTCACAGTCACCAATATTCAGGAAGGATGCCAACAATAAAATTCACGTTCTTAGATATCTAAAAATAAACTAACAAAATCTGGGTAAGAAACACAATGATCTAGAGTTCCTAATACACAGAGGCAAGTTCAACTTGCATTTGTTCACTATGCATTTGTCCTTTGCCCTTCAATATGCTTGAGATTTTGATTCCTTGGAGACTGTGATGTTCCACATTCTGTAGCTGTTTAACATCACCAGAATAGTGATGTTAAAAAATGTGTTTAAGGGGAGTATGTATGAAAGAGACATTTGGAACTATTCAAAGTACTGCTTAGTTTTCCAAATTCAAACCATCTTACTGCCTTCTACTTGTTTAATTTGGCTTCCCACTATCAATTTACATGCTTATAGCTATAAT
This sequence comes from Petaurus breviceps papuanus, assembly GCF_028583685.1. Lineage (NCBI taxonomy): Eukaryota > Metazoa > Chordata > Mammalia > Diprotodontia > Petauridae > Petaurus > Petaurus breviceps. Next base: position 20,033,128 of record NW_027185712.1, read on the forward strand.
ATGGGGTAGCTAGGTGGCACAATGGACGGAGTGCCAGGGCTAGAGTCAGGAAGACTGAATTCAAATCTGTCCCCAGACATTCACGAGCTGTGTGACCCTGGGCAAGTCACTTAACCCTCTTTGTCCCAGTTTCCTCATCAGTAAAGAGAGCCGGAGGAGGAAATGGCAAACCACTCCAGTATCTTTGTCAAGAAAACCCCAGAGGTCACGAAAAGTCAGACCCAACTGAAAAATAACTGAACAACATCTATGATACAAATACTGATGAACTAACTCATTGGACTATCCAACCAACTGGACTTTTTTAATCCACTTGATTTTCCCTGTGTATATTGTTAGGTTCATGTCTTTTGAGTTGTCATGGATCTCACAGATCAGTATATTCTGGAGCTTGATTCAATCACCACAATGTGATCTATAAACAAGAACATCCAGAGGAATTAAACAGCTAGAGAGATTCCTTTTATTCTATTTGGATTGTATAGAGCATTCTAGATGATAATAGTGGGCTCCATTGGTAGCCTAATGTCTTCCAATTTTACACCTTACATGATAGTCATAATCAGAAGATCCACAGACAAACACAAAGCTATTCTTGTGGTAGCATCTTTCAAGGAATCTTGCATAATGTTAACCTATACATTGGAGACACCTTCTTGAAGGAGAGCCTTTAAGGCAGTCTTTTGTTCTGTCAAACCAAATATTTTGTTGTAATCTATGTATAGCAAACATATCAGGCTCTTATAGTCTTTACACCTCTTTAATAAATTGTGTGATTGTGAAGATTTGGTCTACTGTAGGAAATCATTTATGAAAGTCTGTTTTTCCCTTCTCATATTTGCATCAAGGATACCCTTGAAAAAGATATAGTTCATTCTCATAACTGTTTTTCAAAGGTGAGACAGTACATATCTGGGTCGGTGTTTGATAATGTCTCTTCAATCACTCTTTGGAATTTTTCTGATTGTTTAGCATCATATCTTCTTTGAGATGTCTTGAATATTGATTCTTCAGTGCTTTTAAAATTTCATTGCCTCCAGCATGGATTCTCCTATGTCTGGCATAGCTGCTTTACCTTCTTAAGTGTCATTTACATTTCCTTACAGAGTCTATGCAAACTTTAAGAATTCTTATCCCATAGATAAATGTGAGCCTTGGATGACTGTGAGGATGATGATGCCCTCAATAATAATAGAGGAGGAAGATTTAGGGGAAAGATAAATTCTGTTTTGGACATGTTGAGTTTGAGACATGTTTAGTTTATCTAAAAGAAAGCTAATGGTGTGGGATTGTAACTCAGAATAGATGAAGGCTGGGTTTATAAATCTGGAAATTATTCATTTAGATATGATCATTGAGCTCTTGGAAACTAATGAGATGGTCCAGTCAGACAGTACAGAGTGAAAAGAGAAGAGAGCCCAGGGCAGGACCTTCAGAAACATCCACAGTTGGTGTACATGATACAGATGAAGAATGAATAAAAGAGACCCAGGAGACATTATACAGGTAGGAGAAGAACCGGAGGAGAACATTGTCATGAAAACCTAGAAAGGAGAGAATATGGAGGAGAAGCTGATCAACAAGCCTTCAGAGGAGTAAAGAATGAGGATCAAGAAATCTGATTTGATTGGGCAATTTGGATGTCACTGGAAACTGAAAGAATCAGAATGGCCATTCAGCCAATAATACTATCTCTTTTTGCAGACATATGATGATATATTTGGAAAATCCTAAAGATTCAAGCCATAAATTAGTGGAAACAATAATTTTAGCAAAGTAACAGAATTTACAATAAACTCACATAAACAATCAGAATTTCTATATATCACCAACAAAATCCTGCAAGAGGTAGTAAGAGATACCCCATTTAAAATAACCATAGACAGTATAAAATACTTGGGAGTATACCTCTCAAAACAAATCCAGGAACTACAATATATAATTATAAAATGCTTTTTATATAAATAAAGTCCCTTCCCCTTCCTTCTTTCACCTTCCATATAATAAGACCTATCCCGAAAATAAGCCCTCCCCTTACTGTGTAAGATTCCTCTAAAATAAGCCCTCCCCCCAAAATAAGCCCTATTGAGATTGCTACTGTAGTGAAGGTGATCCCCTGTGCTACATGCTACATTATGGTACCCTCTGTATGCACTGTCTCCCCCCCCCCCGGGTGAAATGCATGCCGGGCTCCGAGCTGCATCCAATCAGAGCTGCAGCAGTGAGCGCGTCATCCTGTTCTTCCCCAGTGATTTGCTTGCTGGCGCCATTGAGAGCAGTGCCACGGAGGAGAGCTGAGGCAGGACAACATAAGCCCTCCCCTGAAAATAAGCCCTCTGGTGTTTTTCTTTCCAAAAAAAATAATAAGACGGTGTCTTATTATCGGGGAAACACGGTAAGTCCTCTCTTGTAATATACAAGTTTTGTCACACAAAACCATTGGTTGGCATCTGAAAATGTAGGAATCCTTTTGTACCTCTAGTGTATCACTTCCCTGCCAAGATGTGGGATAAATGATTCATCATCTGTCTTTGGAAGTCCTGATTAGTCATTGAGTTGATTATAGTTCTTAAGTATTTCACAGTTTAAAAAATAAAACCCAACATTTTGTCATTGTATAAATTATTCTCCTTGTTTTGCTCATTTCACTCTGCATCTGTTTATGTAAGTCTTCCATCTGTCCCTGTCATCATTTCTTATAGATCAACAATGCTCAATTACATTCATATACCAAGTTTTGTTCAGCAACTTATCAACTGACAAGCAATCACTTTATTTCCACTAATTTGTTACAACAAAAAGTACTATTATAAATACTTTTATTGTCCATTTGGACCTTTTTCCTTGAGCTCTTTTGAAATATATGTCATATAGTTGTAGCTCTAGGTCAAAGGGTATGCACAGTTTAGTAATTTGAGTGTGTATAGTTCCCAACTGCTTTCCAGAATGGTTGGACCAATTCACACCAAATCTCTTTTTTAAAAACATTTTTATTCATTTATTTTTAACATTCTGTTTTTAAAATCAAATTCCAAATTGCCTTCCTCCCACCAGTTGCTCCCTCAGCAATTGAGAAGACACACAATCAATATTAATTATACATGCGAAGTCCTGCAAAACATATTTCCATATTAGCCATTTTGCAATAAATAAATAAATAAATTTTTAATAAATGGATAAAAAAGTAAGTAACATAAAGAAAGTGGAAAAAAGTATATTTCAATCTTTACTCAATCCACTTTGGAGTGGAGAACATTTTTCTTCATGGATCCTTTGGAATTTTTTTTACACTTGAAAGAATGTGTTCACTATCCATGGATGTAGATACTTAGCAATCTACAGGCTTTTGCCCTCATTTATTCTTAATTCCAAACTGTATTACAACATACCATTCTCAATCTTCCCTTGTACCTATTATCACATTGAAGTCAGTAAGGACCAAGTCAAATATTGATTTTGTTTGGAGAATCTTGTCAAATTCTTCATAGAATATATTGACCTTTTCATCTTCCTTAATGGAAATTGGTACACAAGATGCAATTATCTCCACGGTGATCTTTTTTGCTTAAGCTTATTATGAGAAATACAAGGTGAAAAGACTAAATGTTCCATGAAATGGTGTTTCTTATTACCTTTGGGGATAGGGTGGAACCAACTTTGCTAACTCCTTTATTGACCTTTCCAAGAACATCCTGGGAGAAATTCTTCAATTTAGCTAAAACCTCCTTGTGTCTTCTGGTTTCATCTGTTGCAAGAATATCAATGTTAAGATTGTTCTTTTCTTCCAGCAGAATAACTCAACTCACTTCTTGGTGGACGAAGAGGTTTAAAAGTTCAACCAGTATTTGAAAGACATTAAAAATTGTGATTCATAGCTGGTAGTGAGCATCTCATTCAAAAGGCATAGACTGGATAAAAGGGACAGCCCAGTAGCATTGTACTTTATAAAAAAAAAATACACTCAGGCGGGGTGGCCAGGTGACACAGGCTCTGAAGTTGGGAGACCTGGGATCAGTTCTGGCCTCAGATACTTAGCACCCACAAAAAATAACTGGCCATGTAACCTTGAGCAAGTTACTTAACCCCAATTGCTTTAAAAAAAGTACACTCAGGTGAAGAAAGAAATACAGGAACCAGAGGAAGGAAAAATAAGGAGATTCCTCCAGTTTTTCTTGAGACACATGTTTCTAACTTACTCTGAGCTTTTCTTGGTTCCTTTGACTCATCTAGAAATCGTCTTCATATGGTCTTAGGGTACTAATCAATTTTGAATGGAAAATCCTTATGAGAAACTTACTATTGGTTTCTTTTATCTTCTTTCTGGAGAGCCTCCACTGGTCTGGTCACTTGAAGGGCATTAAGTGGTCTTCCTGACATTCCCATTTAATGTTTTCTTGTGTAAGACTTTACTGTATTCACTCTTTTTTCTTTTTATTTGTCTTTAAAAGTATTTAGGGTTGTTGCTTTTTTTTTAACACACATTGAAGGAAACCAAAATAGATAGCAGGGAAGGTCTTCTGAGCTGGAATTTATTTTCCTCCCAGTTTTTATGAAATTGGAAACACCAGCTTGGAAAGGCATTGGTATAACCCAATTATAATAAATTTTTGGTTTGTTTTAAGGAATATTTTATATATTTTTTATTTTAATTACTAAATTTGTCTAATTTTTCATTTATTTTATTCTATGTTTTAAAGATGCACAGACACACTTTATTGAGAAACAGAGAAAAAGGAGAAAAAATTAAATGTTGTAGAGGGGATCTTGAGTTGGGAAATATCACTTGTGGTCATTAATATTCTTTTGACACTCTTACATACTTCCTCTTTTAAAAATGCATATCTTTTTTCAACAATCACTTCCATAAGTATTAAATTTTCTTCCCCTCTCTCCCCTCTTCCCTCCCCAAGATGGCTTGCAATCTAATATGGCTCTACACATACGTTCCTATTAAACACATTTTCACATTAGTCAGGTTGCATAGAAGAATTAAGATGAATGGAAAAAACCATGAGAAATAAAAAAATAAAATAAAACAAACAAAAATGGTCTTCTTCATTCTGCATTCTGACTCCATAGTTCTTTCCCTGGATATGGCTGGCATTTTCCATAGTGAGCCCTTTGGAATTATTTTAGGTCCTTACATTGCTGAGAAGGGTTAAGTCTATCAAAATCAGTCCTTGCACACTGTGGCTGTTGCATATGTGGACTGTTGCATAGTGAAGTGAGCAGAACCAGGAGAACTGTTCTCTGGTGTTCTCCTGGTTCTGTTCACTTCACTATGCAACAGTCCATATAAGTCTTTCCAAAGTTTGCCTTCTCATCATTTCTATTTTTTTCTGCTCATCATTTCTGATAGCACAATAGTATTCCATATACCACAACTTGTTCAGTCATTCCACAATTGATGGGCATCCCTTCAATGTCCAGTTCTTGACCACTACAAAAAGAGCTGCTATAAGTATTTTTTTTTTGCTCTTTTTTGGCAGGCACTTGGGGCTAAGTGACTTGCCCAAGGTCACACGGCTAGTTTTTGTGTTGTGTCTGAGGCCAAATCTGAACCCAGGTCCTCCTGACTCCAGGGCCGGTGCTCTATTCACTGTACCACCTAGCTGCCCCTCTTTTTTGCTTTATAAATATTTTTTTGTATGTGTGGGTGTGCACATCTTTTAGCAAGGGAATAGATCATGTGTTCTTCACCAAATCAATGCATGCAAGTGCCTCCAGCTTTGGAGGAAGTCCAGTCCAGTAGGTCAGAGATTTTCCACTGATGACCTCTGTTCCAATAGGATACATTTTGGGCGGAAAGGAAGCAATTTGGGGTAGTTGATAGAGCATTAGACCTAACAGTCAGGAAACCTGAATTTGCCACTGGTTGTATGACCTGGGACAAATTGTTTCATGTCTCTGGGCTCGACAAAATGAAGGGACTGTATTAGATGATGTCTAAAGTTCCTCTCAATGCAGTACTAAAATTCTATGGTGTTATTATTTCCCATGGGTCAGAGAAAATTAAATAGAAAAGGACAAATTTCTTATCAAAGAAAATAGACATTTAAAAGGAGATGGAAATGTAAATCTGCTACATTTGCCTTAAAAGAATTCCTGAGCCCAGAGTGTTGGCAATGCCATCTATTTGTGGAAGATTATGGAAGATGCTGCCTGCTATTAAAGCTACCTCTTGTTCTGTCTGACATCACAGCGCCCTGTGAGGGTCTGGCTGTAGCATTTCCTTTGTGGCACTCGGGATGGAAGGTCACTACCACTAAGTAGGTCAGCCACAGCCAACTTGTAAACGAACTGCGTGATTCATTGGTTTAATAGGAAGGCTTAACAATACCCATATAAAAGTACATAATACATTGTCCTCTGCTGTCTAACTCCATTTCCTGTGAGAAACAGTTCAGTGGGTTGTTTCCCCCCTTTCTTCACATGGCCTTTGTTAACCAACCTTATTTCTTCTTCAAAAATAAAGTTGTTTGTTGTCATGGAAATCTTTTCTTCCTTGAAATGCTCTAATGTTAGCAGCTCAGCCATTTCTATTCCAGCTCAGTGTCAGATGACTTCTTCCTTCTCGTCTACTTTCTCCTTTTCTAGTTTAGCTTTTCTAAATAACAAGCTTTCTTCTTTCCTGTTTGTCTTGAGCTAAAGGCAGTCCTTCCCTTCACTGTAGAGTCACATTTGTAAAGTCATGAGAGCAATTTTCAAATGGCCCAAATCCTTAGATAATAGCATCAGGGTAAGACTGTTTGTGGGAAGGACTAAGGGATCTCTAGTAATAAGTATCACAGAACTTTGACGCCTCCAAAGAATTCTTCTGCCATGGAGCTCATAGGTAAAATTATAGGGAGTTCCCAGTACAATAGAAGGGGCATTGGGTAGCTAGGTGGTACAGTGGATAAAGTCAGAGCCTGGAATGAGGAAGACTCATCTTCATGAATTCAAATCTGGCCTCAGACACTTACTAGCTATGTGATCTTGGGCAAGTCACTTAGCCCTATTTGCCTCAGCTTCCTTATCTGTAAAATGAGCTGGAGAAGGAAATGGTAAATCATTTCAGTATCTCTGCCAAGAAAATCTCAAATGGGGTCACAAAGAGTCAGACATGATTAAAATCACCAAGCAACAGCTAAAACAACCACAATCCATACCCATCTCCTTGTGAGTTGTGTGATGGTAGGCAAAGTATTAACTCCTCTGAGATTCAGGCTTGCTGGAAACAAAAATGGGCTAGGTGTATTTGGAGGTTTGCTGGTATCACTGGCAGGAGTCCCCATGCTAGCTTGAGTTATGCCAAAAAATCGTTAACACTGCTATTGCTTGAAAGTCACGAAACCCCCACAAAAGGTGGTTGTGACAACAGGCTTACCCGTGATCCTTATCTGGCTCATCAACAAAGAGCCAGATATGGAACAGAATAGCCTGAGAAGAGGAGGAGGAGGAGAATGGATCCTCATGAAATCTTTGATTGAAAAATGTCATGCCATTTTCCTTTTTAAAGAGATTTTTTTCCCTATTAGACTAAAAATGCCCATCTAGGTTGTAGGCTCACTTAAAACAAACCTTTGCACAAAGTACTGAGTGAACTTAGCCATTTTCTTGCCCTAAAAACAGCTGTGATAATGGCTATTTGTAGGACACAGGAAATAGGAAATACTATAGGAAATAAAATTAGTCTATATACTATATAGGAAATAAAATTAGTCTATAGAATGAGACATTGGGCTAAGGCCCTCAAAGGTCCTTTTGCTTCTACATGTATGATTGTAGGATCTTGAGTTTCTCTTTCTCCCAATGCTTAGTATGTAATTTTATACATAGTAGGTACATACCAAATGCTTGTTGAAAGAATGAATGAATGAATAGGAGGAAGGAAGGAATCTAGGATTTTTTTTTTATTGTTATTCAGTCATTTTAGTCTTGTCCTACTCTTTGTGACCCTATTTGGGATTTTCTTGGCAAAGATACCAAAGTTGCTTGCCATTTCCTTCTCCTGCTCCTTTTGCAGATGAGGAAACTGAGGCAAATGGAATAAAGTGACTTGACCAGGGCCAAACAGCTAGTAAATGTCTAAAGTTGTATTTGAATGCAGGTCTTCCTGACTCCAGGTCCACTGCTCTATCCACTGGCTGCCTCATTTAAAAAAAATTATCTACCTACAGTTGTAATGGCTATTTTTTCCTGCTATAGGAATAACAGCCATAATATATGTGTATATATATATACATAGCCACAATAATGGCTACAAGTTCCTGCTATAGGAAATGAAAATGGTCTGTAAAAGGAGGGGTTGGCCTCACCCTAGAGGACGGCTGAGGTCCCTTTGACTCTAGACTAATGATACAATGATGTCCACTTTGTATCTTTTCCAGTGTTTAGCTCAGTGCTTTGTACATACAGTCTAACAGAGGAGAACAAATTGCTATTCACAGAAAAAGGAAATTTAATAGATAGGGAAAGGAAATGGAAATTTCGACCCCCCCCACATTTATCTTAAATAAATTAGGTGCTTAATAAATGCTTGTTTGAATTTATAAATGAATGAATGAGAGATTAAACAGTCTTTTTTCTTACAAAGCTTGAGGCGTAATAGTACCCATTTGCAGAACATGGGCACCTACTGTAGGAAATAAAATTTATCTTAAAATTAAGAGTTTGGCTTCTGATCCCTTCCTGCTTATGTATATTTTAGCAGGTGATTTTGTTATGATTATCTCAAATAGATTAGACCATATGACAAAAGAGGGTTCAGTGATTAGGCTTGCATTGTTGATGTCTTCTTCAACTCCTCACCCAATCTCACTTCCCACACCAATCCAGTCTGTTGTCAAAGCTTGTCTATTTAGCCTTTGTATCATGTCACCCATATGCCCCCTTCTCTTCTGTGACAATACCACTACCCTGAACCATTTTTTTTAATGCTGTGAATATTCACTTACCTTAGCAGTGGACTTTCCAGAGACATGTACATTAATAGTGAGGTTGAGCACGCATTGCCAGAGCTAGCTCAGTGTTTGGGAGGCTCCAAAGGAAAGTGTGGGAGAGAAGAGGTATTAGACTGACTACCAAGCTGAAGGTCTATAGAGCCATTGTGCTGACCTCATGGTTGTATGCCTGTGAAACCTGGACAGTCTACCAGCACCATGCCAGGAAACTGAATTGCTTCCATCTGAATTGTCTCAGGAAGATGGCACCTGGCAGGGTAAAGTACCAGACACTGAAGTCCTTTCTCAAACTAAACTGCCAAGCATTCAAACTCTATTGCAGAGAGCACAACTCCAATGGGCTAGCCATGTTGTTGGAATGCAAAATGTCAGCTTGCCAAAAAGACTATTATATTGAGAAGTCACACAAGGCAAGTGCTCAAATGGTGGTCAGAAGAAGTGATATAAGAACACTCTCAAGGCCTCTCTTAAGAATTTTGGGATTGATTTGTGACATGGGAGACACCAGCGCAGGACCAGTCAACATGGTGTGCCCTCATCAGAGAAGGCGCTGTACTCTACAGCAAAACAGAATTGAAGTAGTTCAAAAGAAACGTGAGATATGCAAATTTAGAGAAGCCACCCCAAATATCCACATGGACTATTTGTGCCCCACCTATGGTAGAACATTCCAAGCTTGCATTGGGCTAATCAGTGACACTTAGACACTCTGACTTGACTCTATCACAATGATGTCATGTTGGTCCTCTCCAAGGATGACAACTAACCAGCCTGAACCATTAAGAAAAAAATAAGTCATTGAGTTCAGTAAAAACCAAAAACAGAAGCAAAAAAGAACATTTGGGTTTGATTTGGCATAAGACCTAGCCAATTATTGTGGCTCATTCCAGTTCATTCCATTTTGATTTCAAGAATCAGCATCAAGTCTCTCATTTTCATGTGATAATTGACTATATGAAGACCTATATTAAAAAAATATTTTAAATAAGCATATTCTAGGTTGTAATCATCTTCCCTCACCTGTGATTATAAGGGCATAGATATGAAAATTAAGCTTCAGATGATCTAGTCCCCATTAGTTTTTACAAGATTGTTGTAAAGATGAAGCATTTTCAAAACCTTGAAGCATTATAAAATCCTAATTGTGGTTATTATTATTATTACAGATGAGAAGACCAAGACTGAGAAAGGTGAAATGATCTGACCAAGGTCACTGATACAGCAAATGAGAGAGTCAGGTTTGAATCCTGATCTTTGACTACAGAGCTGCTGCCCTGTACTGCCCCACTGAGATAAAAGGTTTCCATGATTGCAGGGCAAATTATGCATCATATTTTAAGAAAATATAATTTAAAATATAATTTTATATATTTAATGTATTATTCATGGGAAATATTTATGTGACCATGCCATAATTATGGTATGAATTTCCTAATTTATAATTCATTGAAATTTGAAAGTGCTTATCACTTTTGTTAAACATAAAGACAAACCAGTCTTTCTGCTTCCTTACCCTCAAATGTCTTCAAAGTAGCTTTGTCTCAATTGTCTGAATGGTTCAAGTGAAAGTTCATTAAGAACTAGTTGATCTTAAATCCAGCAGAAGGTAAGTTACTCCAGGGCAGGAAATGCTTCCCTTTTGGGGGAAGAGTTGGGGCTTTATATCCCAGTTTACTAGCATTGGCTTGGGCAGCTAGGTGGCACAGTGGATAGAGCACCAGGCCTGAAGTCAGGAAGACTCATTCATCTTCTTGAGTTCAAATCTGGGCTCAGACACTTGTTAGCTGTGTAACCTTGGGGCAAGTCACTTAACGCTGTTTGCCTCAGTTCCCTGGAGCTAGAGGAGAAAATGCCAAACTGTTCCAGCATCTTTGCCAAGAAAACCCTAAATTGGGTCACAAAGTTTCACAAGACTGAAAAAATGACTGAACAAAAAGCATAGCCTTGCCTAGGGAAGGTGAAAAGAATAAGTATTTATGTCTGCAGACATTATATCATTTGAACCGCACAACAACCCCTGAAACTGGGTGCTCTTACAGTTCCGATCTTACAGTTGAGGAAACTACTACAAACAGAGGTGAAGAGCCTTGTTCAGGGTCACACAGCAGGTTTCTGACGCTGGATTTGAATTTAGATCTTCTCTGCCATCTAGCTGCCTTAACAAGTAAGTGCATGGCAGAGATTTGTTCAACTGAATTGGATTCAATTGAATTGTCTTCAGGAGTGGGGAACCTGATCTGGCTTATTGCTTCATCTCTCTATTTCTTTTTTTTTTTTTTTGGAGGGGGGAAGGCAAGGCAATTGGGGTTAATTGACTTGCCCGAGGTCACACAGCTAGTGAGTGCCAAGTGTCTGGATTTGAACTCAGGTTCTCCTGACTCCAGGACTCTATTCACAGCGCCACCTAGCTGCCCCCCCCATCTCTCTATTTCTCTTAGAGGTGGTGGGGTTGGAGATACAGTTCAAGCAGGACATACTAATCAGCTGATCTCAATTATGTGGAAAGAGGAAGTAGCTTTCTGCTACAATGTTTGTGCCACCTGCCCGTATAAGGATAAATTGTCACCAAATCTGGATTTAGAAGGCTGTTGTCACACCTTGTGGGTGAGATCCTATCCATTCTTCCTTTCTCTTGTATAGACAAGCCAGGGCTGCAAGTGTGTAAGTCAGGATTTAGATTTTTTTGACTTAAAAATACAGAAAGTAACTAGAAAAAAAATAGTTTTTTAAAAAGGGAATGAGAGAAATGATTGTTTCTCTCTTATATTAATAACTAATTTTTAATCAAGATTAAGATTTTCCCTTTTCTATTTACTCATTCAGAAACCAGCTTCTTCGGGGCAGATAGGTGGAGCAGTGAATACAGCATGGGCCCTGGAGTCAGGAGGACCTGAATTCAAATCCGGCCTCAGACCCTTAACACTTAACTAACCGTTTGACTTTGGGCAAGTCACTTAACCCCAATTGCCCCTCCACAAAGAAAAGAAAAAAAGAAAGAAACCAGCTCCTTCTGTAAGTTATTCAGTCAGTATCTGAAGGACTGTAGCAGCAAGCACCCTAGCATACCCAGGGTGGCTGCTAGCATAGGTTCTTAGCTCTGCTTTTTTTTAAAGGAAAGCAACTCAGAATGGGTTAACAATCTTATTTTAATCAATCAAACATCAGAGAATACAAACATAATACACACAGAAGTTTCAAGCAGACAGAGAGACAGATCAGCAGACAGGGCTTCCCACTGTCTGACCATTGCATCCATACCTAGTTAGTTACCAGAGAGGGAAGCAACAACATCTGGGTTTTCAAAGCCAGGGGGCTTAATGGCTGCCCAGAGTCTTGTCTGGTCAAATCACATAACTCTTCCCAAAATGAACCCCACAGCAAAACCTCACATCAGGGTACATATAACCTTATCCTGGGTCAGAGACCATTACAAACCTCATGACCCACTGCCCAATCACAAAGCAACAAGGTGTGGGCATTCCTGAAAACAAGCCTCCTGCCACAGGCTCCATGTGACCACATTCAGCCTATTAGGGGGCAGAGTATATTTTCAAATCAGGGGAGGTTTTCAGAGTCACTTAAGCCTATCAAGGGACCAAGGGGCAGGGAAGATCTTCAGATTCCCATTCCCATAACAAGGACATAGCTGATAGCTGAGATTCCCCAAATCCTTAGGGTACATGCTTTTCTGGTAGGACTCCACTCAACTAGAAGACCTTCCTAAGAGGATCTAATCTAGGTGGAATTCTAAATCCATCATCCTTTAATGAGTGGGAGGAGGTTAGACCCTTTTGCACAGATTGTCTGAAGTGGGAGTGGTATGAACTGAGATGAGTTTTTGTCCATGAGTGACATGACCAGAGTCAGTACCCAGTACCTCCTTAGAATAGACTCACCTCTCATGCTAATATTCATTCTCATTAATTGTTAACAAATCAGAATTGATTCTGTCTGCTGGAAAAACCCACTCTTCCAAGGGCATATAAGAGTCCAGAGGCTTCCATGAAGGGTCTTTGGTTTATGAAAGTCAAATGACTTTTCTTCTGCTTTTTGGAGGTGGGAAGGCAGGGCAATTGGGGTTAAGTGACTTGCCCAAGGCCACATGGCTAGTAAGTGTTAAGTATCTGAAGCTGGATTTGAACTCAGGTCCTCCTGACTCCAGGGCCAATGCTCTATTCACTGTGCCACCTAGCTGCCCCCAAATTATCATCTTTTTATTAATTATTTGCTAGCCATAATTAATAAAATTATTAATGACCTAGAAATTATGTCTCTCAAATTTTTTATACATCACAGTCCCATCTTCCCACATAGGAAAGTGGCAAACACTATTCTGGCTCTCAGCATCTTCATTTTCCATCAAGTTTAACTCAGGGGTTATTGGAAGGTTCAAATGAGATAACATATGGAAAGTGTTCTGTGAATTTTAAAATGCTATATAAATCCAAATTATGATTATTAGAGCTCAGCTTGGTTGGCATTTCCCCCTAGAGAGCCATCTGTGATTCCCTACCACCACCCCTCCCCACCCCCCACTGAAAGTGTTCTCTTCCTCAGTCCCTCCTACATCGCTTTGGTGGGTTCGTTCTATTGCCCATATCCCTTCCTCACTCCCTGCTCTTTATTCTACTTATCTTTGTATATGTCACATTGCCCCACTCTCCCTGCCCCAGAGCTAGAAGGGTTCTAAGACTAGTCCAGTTTTCTCATTTGCAGATGGGGAAACTAAGGCCAGAGACATGAAATGATGTGCCCTGGGAGAGTACTAATGGCAGGGTTACAATCTGAATCTGACTGCAGACCCAGGTCTTCTGACTGAAAATTCAGTGACTTCTCCACTGCACAACACAACTTCCCAGTGCCTATTCCAGTGTCTGACACACAGCAGGTGGTTTTCATAAGTAATATTGAGATAGATGTTTGGTGGGTGGATGGGGGAGAGAGAGAGAGAAAGAGACAGAGAGACAGAGACAGGGAGAGAGGGGACAGTACTGGCTACATAGATATCGATCGGTAGATAGATAGATAGACAGACAGACAGACAGACAGACAGATAGATAGATAGATGGATGGATGATAGAGATAGCTAAAACATTTATTAAGCATTTACTATAGGGGTTCTTAACCTAGAATCCATGGGCAGCTTTCATGAACTTGAGTGGGGGGAATATTAACACCTTTATTTTCACCAACCTCTATCTAAAATTTAGCATTTCCTTCAATTATGAATTTTTAAAAATTCTGAAAAGCAGTCTATAGGCTTCACCTGACTACCAAAGGAGTCCTTTGACACAGAAAAAGTCAAGAATTCCTATTTTACTATATGCCAAGCATTGTGCTAAGGATACAAAATAGTTGCAATCAAGATAATTTCTACCCTATAGGAGTTCATATTTAAATAGATGACACAAATGGTAAAGAGAAGAGAGAAAGCTGGGTAGAAGACAGGGAAAGGCAATTGGTGAGGAAGAGGAAAAGGGATGCCTGGAGAGTTAAAATGAAATGAAATCTACTTTATCATAATCAGAATAAATAGTAGTTCTGTAGTCTCTCAGTCTCTGTTTGATCACATTTATTGACAATTTCTACCTAGATAACTGTAATGGGAATGCAAATTTGGAAGATCTTCCCTGCCCCTAGGCTAAAGTGCACCTGAAGCCTGGGGTGGGAGGCTTGTTTTTCAGTAGATACTTTTTGATTGGCCAGTGGGTCCAAAAGGTTGTTGCATTCTCTGAGCCAGGAGAAGGCTATATAAGCCCTGATGTGAGGCTTTGTTTTGGGGCTCACTTTGAGAAGTGTTCTGTGATTTGATGCGGATTCTGGGAAGCCGTTGTCCAGAGCCCACCGGCTTTGAAAAAAACCCAGATGTTGAAACCGAGATGTTGACTGGGTATGGATGTAATGGTTGGACAGTTTGGAAATCTGTCTACTTGATCTGTTTCTGTCTTGATAATTCTGTCTGTGTATTCTGAAGTTCGGGGTGCTGACCTTTTTCCCCTGAACTAGGTAAACAATACATGTTTGACTGATTAAAGTAAGCTTGTTAACCCATTTTGAGTTGCTTTCCTTTATCAAAGCAGATCCAAGAACCTGTGGTGGCAGCAAACCCTGAGGACGCTTGGGGTGCTTGCTACTACAATAACAAATTGAAACTCACAGACCCATGGAACCATAGAAAGTCAGAAATGGAAGTGACTTTAGAAATATTTAGTCCAAACCTCTCATTTTATGGTTGAAAGAAAGAGAAGCCTAGAAAAGTTCAATAATAATTACAGAAGATACATTATGGAACCATAGGAAAAATGAATGTAGAGGGAGAAGGAATCCCAGAGGCCACCCAATCCAACCACCTCATTTAAGATGAAGAAATTGAGGCCCAGGAAGGTAAAACATTTTGGCTACTATTTGTTTTTAAGGTGGCAAATAGTACCACAAGTTGAATTTAAACTGTATCTTGATAACCTTTAAAAGTACCCAATTTGACCTAAATCAGTCACTCTCTTTGAAAGTTCTCAAATTTGCAGCAATGAAGCAAACAAAAACTAGCTAGCTGACATGCACCAGGAGCATTAATTTATCTGATTTTTTTCCTGTGAGAATAGAACCCAAGATAAGTTTGGCTCATTACCTTTAAGAGGTGTTACAGCACCCTTATAGGTAGAGCCTTTAAGCCTTTTGTAGAAAGATTTAGATACATTTATAGACAGTTGAGCCAGAAAAGTCACATGAGTCATGCTTAAATTCCACGTACTGTCTGTATGACCAGGGAAATCACTGGACTTCTTTGGACCTCAGTTTCCTCACTTGTAAAATGAAGAAGATGGAACTAAGGAACATCTAGGACCTCTTCTAGCTCTAATTCTGAGATCCCAAATAGACTGTTTTCTCACACACTGACCCTTAGAGCCCCTCTCAAGAACACAACAGCAGGGTGGCTGGCCAGAATATGGTTTATCCAATGTGATATTTTTAATATTATTAATAACTTTGGGTATATGATGAGATTTGTTTTTTTATCAGTGAAATGAATCAGCTATCTTCTTTCTCCTCTGAGAACTGAAAATGGAAAAGTAGTTTTCATTGATTCATTCAATAAGCATTTTCTTAGCATCCACTATTTGCAAAGGGCTGTGCTGGGTGCTGAATGCATTACAAACTGTTTAGTCTAGACAGTAAGAAGAACTGAATCAAAAGATTGTGAGAGATTGGCACACACTCCTTCCCCCACCCTCCAGCTCCCACCCCCATGGAATTTTCTTCCCTGGAGCATTTTAGGAAAAGGATAGACAGTTTTGGGGTAATGTTTTTCTGTGTTGGCCCTGGATGACTGTCCTGCCTATCATGAACAGGGAAGGCCACAGTGAGGGCTCTGGTGAGTTCACTTCCAATAGTTTGTAAAGTTTACATCTAAATAGTAGCAGTTCACTCAGATAATTATTTCTTAACCTGTGCCAATGAATAGATTTCAGGGTGTCTGTGAACTTGTATGTGAAAAAATTACATTTTAATTTTTACTAGCATCCAACTGAAATTTAGCATTTCCTGCAATTATTTAAAAACATTATCCAGAAAAGAGGTGCATAGACTTCACCAGTCTGCCAAAGGGGTCCAGTTAGTCTAGAACCCCTGCCTTACATGCATGGTGTTCCCTAAGTCAGTGAAGAACAATCATTTTTCCTTCCCAGACACTCCTCCCTCTACCCCTCATTAAACACTTCTTTAGCACTGTGCTTGTCATACAGTAGGTATCCAAAATATTTATTTTTATATATTTAAAAATAGTTTTAAATATTTCTTTTTCTCAAAGCAATTGGGGTTAAGTAACTTGCCCAATGTTACATGGCCAGTTTTTGTGTGTGGGTGTTATGTATCTGAGGCCGGAACCGATCCCGGGTCCTCCCGACTCCTGGGCCAGCACTCTTACTCACTGCACCACCTAGCTGCCCTGGTTTTAAATATTTCTTGATTGATTGGTGGAAGGCTAAGGGTGGTGCATTCTCTTTCTTTGGAATCTCCCTCAGGGCTTAGTTTAGTCCTTCCCATGAATGTTGACTGATTATATATTGAGATAATGAAGACTCTAACTGAACACACCAGATTGGCAAACCTACAGGTGGATTCTCTGGTTAAAGTGGTAAAATTTGGAAGTCTTGGCACATAAAAAAACCCCAAACCAAAAAACCCCAAAGCACTAGAAGTTCTCCCTCTAGGAGGGGGAGAAAATTTGAAACTCAAAGGACTGTGGAACTGTAGTTTAGTTGTAAACTAAAAGTAAACAAACAAATTAATAAAAAATTAAATTAAATTTTAAAAAGTTCTTTTCCCTCTAGTGGGGGAAGGGGGAGAAGGACAGAAAGATAGAGACAAAAGAGAGACAGAGAAACAGTGAGAGAAAGACAGAGAGGGAGACTGAGAAATAGAGACAGAAGTAGTGAGAGAGAGCAAGAGGAAGGGAGAGACAGAGACAGAGACAGAGAGAGATTTACTATATGCCAAGCACTAAGTACTGAGAATACATGTATAAGCAAACCAAAGTTTCTACCTCAAGGAGCTTGCATTCTAATGGAGAAAGATATTGCATAAAGGGGAGATGGGGCTGGGATTTAGAAGAAATAGTTTTGGCTGCTGACAAACTTGGGGAATGGGGCTTCTATTAGGTAAAGTTTCTTTTCTAAGTGGGCCTCAAACCTGGTTTACTGCAGGTATAGGTTCACTGTGAGAGGCAGGGACTATGGAAGGCAGTTTTCTTTTTCTTTTTTTGCTTTTTGGAGGGCAATTGGGGTTGTGACTTGCCCAAGGTCACACAGTTAGTTTTTTTGTGTTAAGTGTCTGAGGCCCGATTTGAACTCAGGTCCTCCTGACTCCAGGGCCAGTGCTCTATTCACTGCACCACCTAGCTGACCCTGGAAGGCAGTTTTCAAAGTGCTACTCCTTCCTCTGTTGAGTGGGCTCTAAAGTCATCTGAAGTGCTGAGCACCTCAGAGAAACTGAGTCATGCCACTGCATCATCTTACTGATTCAGCTTCTAGATGAGTCATTCAGTCCAGTAAAGTCTCAGTTCTCCCAATATATAAAGTTAAAGTGATAATTCCAACCACTTGAATGATATGTGAAAGTGATATATGGGTAGAAATGAACTGTCAAATTTCATTAGAAAATGAAGTAAAACATAAAGTGGCCCGTTTAAATTAGGTCCTATTTAAGGTCATATTGCATTGCCAATGAAAATGGGCTCCCTTGAATTCTTTACACAGTGGGAGATTAAGTTGAAAAAGTTCATGAGAAAAACTTCAAAATGTTATGGTCATTGGGCAATTGGAAAGTATTTTCTTCCCAAAATGAAAATTTAAAAAATTCTATAATATCTGACACCAGAGAGGATATCTTAGAAAACTCAGAATTTTAACTGGGCAGTCTCTTGAAATCCTGACTGGTGCTCAGAGAAATGCATAAAAGAAAATCCAAAGAGACTTCTACCCTTCAATTTAAAAGCATGACTTCAAATGACACAGTCTGTCTTCTGGGCTCTAACATAATGATGATAATTTGTACTTTTATAGAACCATTCATGGAGGAAGTTTCAGAAGGATTAACCCCAGAGTAATTACAGCTCACAGCAGTCATCGGAATCTGCTGGGGAGCTCTGTGTTTTTCAATTTAAATTAAATGTGGTCACTTCCAACTCTGCTTTCAGTATTCACACAAATCCAAGGCTGCCCAGAGAGGAAAAGCTCAGCCCCTGGACCAAATAACAGAATGTCTTAGAAATGTACAACCAAAAAGTAGGTGACCAGGATGATAAAGGGTCTAGAAATCATGACATATAAGGAGATGTTAAAAGTATTGTAGAAGAGAAGAATGAGGATGCATTTCTTTTGAAGGTGTCTTCAAGTATTTGGAGGGCTTTCCTTTCCTTTCCTTTTTCTTTTTAGACTAGATGATTTCTGGGGAGCTGTCCAGCTCTGAGATTTTATGGCTCTATGGACATCAGAGGCCACTAGGTGGCGCCATAGTGCACAGAGAGCTGGGTCTGGAGTTAGGAAGACTCCTCTTCCTGAGTTCAAATCTGCCTTTAGACACCTGCTAGCTATGTAACCCTGTGCAAGTCACTTAACCCTGTTTGCCTCAGTTTCCTCATCTGTAAAATGAACTGGAGAAGGAAATGTAGTCATGAGGAGTTGAACATGACTGAAAACTCTTGGATCACATGATCCATCCAGTATGGTACAGTGGAAAGAGTGCAGAATTTGAAGTCAAAAGATCTTGATTCAAATTCTGTCTCTGACATTGCTCCCTAGGCGGTCTTGGGTAAATGATCTAACCTTTCTGGGCTTCAATTACCTAGCCTACCAGCTGAAAGGATCGGACCAGATGGTCTCAAAGGTCATCTTTCCAGCTCTAAACCTGTGATCCTATTATAGCCAGCTGCTTGGGTAGCAGACATTACATTCCAGGTCAGAGGAAGGCCTTCTCCACTGTCATTTGATGTTTCTGTTGGTTTCTGCATAGCTAAAACATGGCCCTTTCCTAGAGAAACATGGATTTCTGGGTCAAGATATACCTCCGAATTATATATTCAGGAATTTTGTTATTAACAGTTAATATTTACTTAGCACCTTTAAGGTTTGCAGAGTGCTTTATACATCTTATCTCATTTGATCCTTATAGTAACCTTATGAGTTAGGTGCTATCCTATCTCCATTTTACAGATGAGAGAATTGAGGCTCAGAGAAATTAAGGGACATTCCAGAGCCATATGGTTAGTATCTAAGGTAGGGTTTGAACCCATCTTCCTGACTCCATGTATAGAACTCTCTTCCGTACACTATGTTGCCTTTCACATGCCAATATTATTGTATGTGTCTCATGAAGAATTCACAGAAATGAAAGCGACAGCCTGGGGACAATGAGTATACATGCAACCCAATTATTTGTGTACTGTGGAGGGACAGCTGTAGGGGAAGAATTGGGACCTATAAGGGATGATACTCTCTCCTTTCTTCCCTCTTCATTGTATAGCAGTAGGGGGCAAAGAAAATCCTTTTCTTGATCTCAAATGTCTTGCTGACTTAATAATCAGTTAACAGTCTTGGAAATGGACTTTTGCTTCATTAAAATCAAGTGCCTAAATTACCACCCAGATGGGCTAAATCTTTACAGGATGTGACTCCAGTCAGATATCTGAGCCCAGCCAGGTCAAGATACTTTAAGAACTATCATGGACAATGCTACAAGAACCCCTAATACCTTCAGGGTGTAGCTATACCCACAGAGACAGTGTTAGTGGTCATCATTTCTGCTCATTCCTTTCTTGGCTATCAGGAAATCTTTACTCCTAATTACTTTATACTTGTTCCTGTCTTGGCCTCAAATTTTGGTTCTCAGCTTCAGTGACTTGGACCCCTTCTGTCTCACAGTTAATTTTTTTTAAAGTTTTTTAAGAAAAGCCTTGTGATTCTTAGAAGGTGCTGTGTCTGTTTCCCAGAATCCTACACAAATGAGTGGAACTGAATCATCGGTGAGTTCTTGCTTCTCTGACATAATGGCCTTTATCTGGTCTCATTTCTAGCAGCCCCCTTCTTGTCAGTCCCTGCTGTCCTGTAAATTATTGGAACCCTGGACCCTCTTTGGATAGGCCAAGTGGGATGCCATGGGGCTGTGAAGTTCAAATGGGGATCAGGGAACCTACCTCTCTCCCTAGGTTGTTCTGCTGCCATCCTTAGCAGCCACAGTAACTTTCCTAAAGCACACATCTAGCCATGTCATCCCACTGTTCAAATAAACTCCAATGGTTCCCTATTACTTTCAGACCTAATACAAAACTCTTTGGTATTTAAAACCTTTTATAACATGACTCCTAATTTTTTTATTCTTCATTTCCCCCCCTCTACATTCTCTGAAGACACTTACTGGCCTTCTTAATGGCCCTCAAACATAGCACTACATCTCCCAACTCCATGGTTTTTCTCTAGTCATCTTCCATGACTGGAAGGGTCTTCCTCCTCAGCTCTGTATTTTGACTTTTCTGGCTTCCTTTAAAACAAGTCAAATCCCATCTTCTTCAGAAGCTTTCCACCTCTCCATCCTTCCTCCCCAATCCATCTCCTCTCCAAACCATAGCTTGTGAATATCCGCTGATATGGTTTTACCTTTGCCAGTCAAATATAGAACATACTTGGTTCATAACAAAAGTATTTGACCCAACTGCCCTCCAAAAAGCAAAAAAAAAAGTATTTGAACTCTTAGTTCCCCATAGTTGATTGCCATGGTATGATGGAGGAGATCCAGTTCAGAGTCAACAGTCGAAGAAAGAGTCCTGATGGATGTTGAGGTCCTCGAGGACATTATGTTGGTGTCATCAAATCCCAGAATATTGCAGAATCTCCTGGGAGACACCTATAAGCATCAAGAATTCAGCCTAATCACCTGCAATTAAAACCAAATGGAGGAAGAATGCCTTTTGCTTAGATTATGATATATATATATATATATATATATATATATATATATATATATGGGTGGGTATGAGGGAGAGGGAGAGAAGGGAGAGAGAGGGAGAGAGAGAGAGAGAGAGAGAGAGAGAGTCAATGGAAAGAGTAATAAATTTGGATTCAGAGGACCTGGTTCAAATCTCTTTTGCCACTTATTGCCTATGTAACTTTGGGCAAATCACTCTGAGCCCCAGTTTTCTCATCTGCAAAATTGTAGGACTGGACTAGATGGCTTCTAAGCTGCCTTCTAGCTCTAAATCTAGGACCCTATGACTCAAAGAACTTTCTCTGTCTCTGTCTCTCTCTTTTTCTGTCTGTCTCTCTGTCTCTGTCTCTCTGTTTCTCTGTCTCTGTATCTCCCTTACCCCTCTCAAATGTATATCCATGTATGCTTGTATAATACATGCATGCATATATATATATATATTCTTAGAGTAACTTTGTGAGTTGGGTGCTATCATCTATCTATCTGTCTGTCTATAGCTGCATCTATAGCTATCTATCCTCTTTCTATATCTATATCTATATCTATCTATCCATCTCTCTGTCTCTTTATCTGAGAGACAGTGCAAATGGATAATGAATTGGGTCCAGAGCTGAACAGGAGGATGAGAAGATTGCCTTTAGAAAGTTGAAAAGTTCTTTTAATGATCCCAAACTTAACCCAGAAACAAAGGCCTATATTTTGTAATACTGGGATTACTATATAGTAGTGAGACATAGCTGTCACTTAGCATTTAAAAATAAGTATCACACAAAGGACAAAGAGAAACACAGGGTGAACTCTTCTTATCTCCAGTTGGTCATCATCTCCTGGGTGACTTGATAACCCGAATGACATCCACTAGGGATATTGTGGCTGAAGTTTTCACCAGTCCTTTTAGCCATCGCCACCATTCACTGGGAGTAAAAGAAGCTTCTCAACCATAGTCCTCAGTTGAGAAATGTTAGTCTTCAGAGTTACCTGCAACTCATTTCTCAAACTACTAGAGGCGCCATGATTAGTAAGCCTTTCCTCTGCAACAAAGGTTAATCTTCACTCAGCTTTCTCAGTCAATAGCTGTGAAGTTTTATTCACTCTTCTTTGCTAGATTTCTCTTAGTTAGTGGCCATAAAGTTCTATTCTCCCAGCCAGGCTAAATCAGAAAGCATAGAAGCCTAAATCTGCCTTTCCCCTAGAACTTTTCCATTAACTTGAAGCCTTTGGCCTCTTTTTTTTTTGTATTTGTAGTGCTTAGCACAGTACCTGGAACATAGTAGGTGGTTAAAGAATGTTTATTGATTGATTAATTAACTTTCTTTTCTTCTCCTTCCCCAGTCTACCTGCTGGGGTATCTATCAGGAGCAAATGACACTAGGACCCCTTCCCCCAAACTTTTCTGCCACTACCCCTTTCCCTGTTCCTCTAGAAGGATACTGATTTGGAAGATGCTGGTTCTGTCATCCCCACTCTCATTGGTGGGAACCCAGAACTCATTCAATTCCAACTCTTGGGTTCACTATCCTCCCTCTTTAAAAAGGTCAAGGATTGGACCATCCCCTCCACTCCCCCCCCCCTGCCCACACTCTTTTACTGTCAGCCACCCTGCCTGGTTTCACCACAGACATTGTGCCTTTCCCCCAGCATAAGCGTATCACTTGAAATCAGCTTGGAGATACTGATTCAGTTTTGCTACTCAATAGCCTCTCAGCACCCTCAGTTGCCTCTTTCTTCTGATTTTCTCTTTTCCTGAGCTAAAGAGTGGAATGATGAACTCCACCTGAGGCCTCCTTTCATAGAGGACTCAGGCTTTTCCAGCTACCTTCATTTTCCAGCTGGTCTGCTTAGTTTTGACACTGTGAATATAATACCCCCAGCCAGGTAAACTTTGGCAGCCTTACCACCCCCCACACTCCCTTTCATCTCCTTTTTCTATATTGTCTTCACCCCATTAGATTGTAAGCTCTTTGAGGTCAGGGACTTGATTTCTTTTCCTTATTTATACCCCCAACACTTAGCACTGTGCCTGGAACATATTAGGTACTTATTAAATATGTGTTGACTGTGATGCTCATGACCACTGAGAGCAGATGGAAGAACAGAGAGTCACCAACATTCCTTCTAGGAAACTGGAGGACCACTGGACTGTACCACGTCTCTGCTGCTCCACCTTCCAGACCTGCACATCTGACCCACCAAGGCACCTAAGGATGACTAGACCTTGCCACATACCCTTCTTTTTATGTTGTCTTCCCCTTATGAGAATGTTAGCTCCTTGACAGTAGGAATTACTGTTCTATTTGCATACCCAGCATTTAGCACAGTGCTTGATATAGTAAGCACTTAAATGCTTTTCTGTTCATTCATTCCTATGAATTCTTTTCTGTTCCTCTTAGGTCTTCTTGACTCTTTTCAGCTATGAACTACCATGCAAGCTATTGGATATCTTGGTTGCCTTGGGTGTCTTGGTTCAACTGTCACCTAGATTACTGTCAGAAGCCCATTTTAGAATTTATCACATTCCTATGATGGTGCAGCAGATAGAGAACCAGCCCTGGAGTCAAGTGATCCTGAGTCAAATATAGCCTCTGACAATTACTATGTGACCTTAGGCAAGTCACTTAACCTTGCTTGCTGTAGTTTCCTTATCTGTAAAATGAGCTGAAGAAGGCAATGGCAAACAGGCCAGGTAATATGCAAATTCATATTGTTTATTCCCTTAAAGCTAACCGAAGTTAGCAAGCTTGTACATACAAGGAGCCAAAACCGAAGTTCTGACTGCCTGATACAAGACTGACAAAGTTTTTATATGTTTAAGGACAATCCCAGGATGTTTGTGTCCCTCAGATTTATGGTCTCCTTATGTTTTTTATTCATACCATGAATAAGGAAGTTTCCTAGTTGTGACACAATTGACAAAGTGGTGTCAGTTGAAATTTACAATTTCAGGATATCTCTGTTTTCACCCATCTGGAATAAGTCCCCAAGATAAGAAAAATTCCATTATTCTGAATTTCCAAGCCTCCTGTCACAAAGGGGAAGAAACACCCACTGCCGACCTTATCTTGTCTTTCAGGTTACAGACAAAGGGAAAGGGCATTTTTTTCTCTTTGCTTTTTGGAGGGGGAAAGGCAGGACAATTAGGGTTAAGTGACTTGCTCAAGGTCACACAACTAGTAAGTGTGTCAAGTGTCGGAGGCCCAATTTGAACTCAGGTCCTTCTGATTCCAGGGCTGGTGCTCTATTCACTATGCCACCTGGCTGCCCCAGGAAAGGGCATTTTTAAAGCAAAGCAAAGCAGTCTGATTGATTAGTTCAGGCTTTGAATCTTTTTGAGGGCCAAAAAAATGACATTTAATTATTATCAGGTGCTACCTTCTCCTACCCCTGCCCCAAGTCTTTTCAAGTCTTTTTTTCAGATGGAACACTTCCATTTCATATCTGAATGGCATGGTCTCTAGTCCTCTCAACATGCTGGACCCAGTTCCCTGGATGTATTCATACTATAGGCAGGCTGCAGGCAAGGCTCACTACTTTGTGCATTGTGGGCACTTAATTTATCTTCATTAAAACATTGAAATGAATTGAAATGACACTTACTAGGTGAAGTGAGTTGCCTGAGGTCACTAATAAATTACTGGCAGAGCCAGGACTGTGACCCAGACTCCAATCATTTTCCCCTACTAGGCTACATGACCTTCCAGCTCCTTTTTTTTTTTTTGTATGGATTAGGTAGAGTTTTCTTGACCAGTTGCAGAGGGTGAGACATGGGAAAAGAAGAGGAGGAGAAGGGGATAAGTTGAGTAGCCAAAAGGAGGACAGTCTCCCTCTCCCAACCTCACTGCCAAATCACGCTTTTCTTTCCATCTTTCTATCCATCATGACATGGTATAATGGAAAAAGTATAGAGTCAGAGGACCTGGGTTCAAATCCTGTTCCTGTTAATCTCTGTATTACCTTGGGCAAGTCCCTTTATAAAGTGAGGGAGTTGAATTAGACAGTACTGAAGGCCCCCTGTACCTATAGGTCTATGATACTACCGTGTTTCCCCGATAATAAGACACTGTCTTATTATTTTTTTGGACAGAAAAACACCAGAGGGTTTATTTTCAGGGGAGGGCTTATTTTAATGAACATTGACAGCAATTTTAATAAACAGGTAAATGTGAACAAAAAAATGTACCTTTATTCAATAAGCAAATCACTGGGGAAGAACAGGATGACGCGCTCACTGCTGCAGCTCTGATTGGATGCAGCTCGGAGCGCGGCGTGCATTTCACGGGGGGTACCATAATGTAGCATGTAGCGCAGGGGTTCACCTTCACTACAGTAGCAATCTTAATAGGGCTTATTTTCGGGGGAGGGCTTATTTTAGAGGAATCTTACACAGTAAGGGGAGGGCTTATTTTCGGGATAGGTCTTATTATCGGGGAAACACGGTATGACGTCTTCTTGCCTCAGTTGGGATGGCGTATCGTGAGCAGGACTAGATTACAGGTTCCATTTTCATTACAAACTTGCTCTCTCCCCACCATTTGCAATGGGTGCAACATAGTCCCAACAACAGACTTTTTCATGGCCTCCAACCATAGTGAGCCCTCAGTTTGCCTTCCTAGAGGTGGCAATCCTTCTTTCACAGAGTTCTATTGGAAAAACACTAGAGGGCACCAGAGAGTCACATTTAGTCAGTCAACTACACATATTGTAAAGAATACAAAAGGTCAGACAAATCCAGCTTTTAAAATTCTATAATTTGGAGATTTGAGTACTAATACAAACTATAATTGCTTTAGTATACCACATCCATATCTCCCACATCCAATCTTTTCTCTATATTGACACCACTGCCAGCCCAGATCATTGATACAGAACTAGGAGAAGTCTCAGAAGCATTCAAAGTCAGCCTCCTCAGTTTTACAAAGGAGGAAACTGAGGCCCAGAGAAGTGAATTGATTTGCCTATGGTCACACAGTATCTGAGCCAGGATTCAAATGCAGATCTTCCTGACTTCAAGTCCAGCACCCTATCAATTATGCCACCTAACTGCCCAAGGCCTTAATTATCACCTACCAGGAATATTGACAGATTTTTTTCTGACAGATTTTCCTCACCTCTATTTTATTCCTCCCCCTCCACTTCTCCTATTCCCTTTGTCCTCCTCTTCCTTCCTTTCCTCATTCAATATATCCTCTTTACCACTGCCTCAGATTGCCAGGATGGAACACTAGGCCTGGAGTCAGAAAGACATGAGTTCAAATCCAACCTCAGATGCTTACTAGCTATGTGACTGAGCAAGTCATTTACCCCTATGGTATTGACCCTAGGTCCTGCCTGACTCCAAGACCCATGCTTCTCCCACAGTTCTGCTGGATGATTGCCTCTAACATAATCTTAGGCTTCATTGAGAGGAATGCGGGCCTATTTTTGGCTGCCATGTTGCACTATTGGCTCACAGTGTGCTTGCAGTCTACTAAAAAACCCCAATGTTTTGTACATCATAGCTATATATGCTTTGTTTATCCCCCTATTACCATGTAAACTCTTTGAAGGAAGGATGAATTTCATATTTAAACTTTGTATATACCCAATACATAACATAATACTCTGCATACAATAGGCTCTTCTGGGGGCAGGTGGGCTTAGGAAAAAAAACCCACCAAAAAAACTTATTAGCAAATAATTAAAACTGCAAAATTTTACAAAAAATTTCACATTTGCTATCTCATTTGATCTTTGTAAGGCAAATGAGAAATGGAGGCAAACAGAGAGGTTAAATGACTTGCCCAAAGTCATATGGCCAGTGTCTGAGACAAGATTCTAACTCATATCTTCCTGACAATTTTTCTTTTCTTTTTTGCTTTTTGGAGGGGGGAGGGTAGGGCAATTGGGGTTAAGTGACTTGCCCAAGGTCACACAACTAGTTTTTTTTTTTTTTTGGTCAAGTGTCTGAGACTGGATCCGAACCCAGGTCGTCCTGACTCCAGGGCTGGTGCTCTATTCACTGCGCCACCTAGCTGCCCCTTCCTGACAATTTTTCAAGCGATCATACTAGTTTCTTTCTCTTTTTGAAAAATATTTTTTATTCATTTTTTTATATTACCAGAATTTTCTCCAGTATCTCTCCCTGCTCCCTCACAAAGAACCATCCTGTGTAACATTATTTTTAAAACAAAAAAAGGAAAAAAATCATAATGCATTTTAAAATATCTGAAGATATGCAAGGTGTAGCAACTATGGATCTTTTACCTCTGTCTCTCACATCTCTTATTTTGAGCCATGCTTGTTCTTTATTACTTTGCAACATTTATTTTTCATTTTTATATGTCATTGTACTTTTCATTTATATAGCTATAGTCATTGTGTATCTTGTTTTCTTGGCTCTGCTTACTTTCATTCTGCATCAGGTCATGGAGATCTTCCAATGCTTCTTTGTATTCTTCAAATTTGTCATTTCTCTTAGTCCAGTAATATTTTATTACATTAATTTGTTAATTTCTTTCTCAAAATCAATAGTAATTACTTTTAATGTTCTACCCAGGAAGAAATCTTCAATGAGTCACATTTCCTGGTCCCAGTTATCTGAATTGACTTTAATCTGAAAAGCAAGTTATCTGAAACTGGTAGGAACTCTATTACATAATTCTTCTTCAAAGCAAGACTCAATTTCTGCTTTCTGCAACAAGGGGATCCTAGAATTCAAAGAAGAGAGGTAGCTCTCAGCTCTACCTTTTGTTTCTAATTCTTTACTATCACAAAAAGTTCTGATGTAGATATTTTGGTGTTTGTGAGGACTTTCTTCTTATCAATGACCTCCTTGGGGCATAAATCTAGAAATGAAATCTCTGGGTCAAAAAGCATCAATATGTAAGTTTCTTTTTTTTTTTTTGCATAATTCCAAATTGCTTTCCATACTCACTCACCTGACAATGTACCAGTGTGTCTGTTTTCCTACAGCCTCTCCAACTTACAATAGATTCTTAATAAGTGATTGTTACAAGGATCAAATAAGATAATATTGCAAAAAGTGCTTAGGACAGTTCCTGGAACATAGTAGGTGCTATATAAATGCTTATTCCCTTTCCCTTCCTCCCATATTTGAAGGGAAGAAGTGAGATTGGAATATATTGCCAATCGTCTTGGAGAATCCTTTTTTCATCAACATGTGAAATCCCCAGACTTATAAAGCATGTTCACTGGGGTTTGTCCTCACTCCCCTGTTCTTATGGGACTGTGGAAGTGAATTTGCTATAAAAGGCAATTTTTAGTAGTCCTTGCTAAAGAGAGAGGGCATGACAAAGACAGCCAGTTTATAAACTTTGCCCACATAGATTTAAGACTAAGTAATATTATAGGGAAAGTATATACAGCTTGTATATGCTGTTATCATAATCATCTTGCAGTGATAGCAGGAAAGAAAATGTAATAAAGCTGTAAATACTTCATGTACTCAAACTAACCACTGAATTACAATTGCTTCATGAGTACTCCCTGCTATTTCATATCAATATAGGGGCCCAGCAGCCATAGTTAGATTGGCTGCCCAAATCTACTTCTACTTCAGGCAAATACCTGCTTTACCTGGGTCCCCTGGGGACCTGAGGAGGCACCTGAGGAACCCCTTGAATTACAGGGTAGGGCTGAGAGCTACCTCTCTTTTTTGAATTCTTGGATCACCTTGCTTCAGAAAGCAGAAATTAAATCCCACTTTGAAGAAGAATGACATGATAGAGTTCCTACCACTTTCAGATAACTTGCTTCTTAGATTAGCGTCAATTCAGACAACTGGAACCAGGAAATGTGATTCATCCAATATTTCTTCCAGGGTAGAACATTAAAAGTAATTACTACTGCTTTTGAGAAAGAAATTTTACCTTTGAACCTTATGATAAAGCTCCCAGTACAGACAGTTCATCATTACAATTTACTTGGACCACCCCTCCCCCAAATATATCCTGTATAAGTCTCATCTCTATGTCTGTTGAGCTATGAGCCCATGATTCATTCTCCTTACTCTGTAGGAAATATCTTCCCCTACCAATTATTTAAAGCCCAATTCTAAAATCACCTCTTCCGTGAAGCCTTTCTTAATCCCATTTGCCAGTAATGCCCTTTCTTTCCTCAAGTTCCCATTATACTTTATCTATATCACTCAAGGGTTTGTCCCTTTTCTCTGTGTGTGGTTGTTCTTTCCTTTTATATTGTTGTGCTCCTTGTGTAGACCGTTTTCTTGGTTCTGCTTACTTTTACTCCGTATCAGTTTATGGAGATGTTCTCCTTTTCTGTATTCTTCACATTTGTCATTTCTTATAGCATAGTAATATTCCATTACATTTTTGTATCACAATTTGTTTAGCCATTTCCCAACGGATGGGCATCTACTTTGTTTCCAAATTTTTTCTAACTCAAAAATTTGTTATTTATTGTTACTTGTATATATACCAAAGGACACCCCCTCCCCACTAGACTATAAGCTCAAAAAGGTCAGGGACTGTGCCTCACCTAAACTTTGTATCTTCTCACTTCCTAGTACTATGTCATGTATATAGAACTGAAATGAATTGAAAAGATTCAAACCTCCCATCTATAAGCTACTAGCAAATGATGCCCTGCCCTGAGAAAGGCAATCTTTGTTAACTCAAAGAAACCACAAAGTAAATTCTAAAAATCTTTTTCAGTTGGGAGTTACTAGTTCAAAATACCATGGGCTTTTCCCCCCCATTCATTCTCTCCCCACCAATCCGATAAGATTAGTACCTGAGAGAAAAACTCTGTTCCAATAAGGAAGGGGAAAGGAGATTTGAATTTTAAGGGAATCATCTCAAACAGGGTTCAAATTTTTCCATATTAAAGCATAAGTGTGGGCTATCACATTTTATTTAAAGGATAGACAAGTCTGCATATATAATATGTAGGTAGGAGGGGTGATTGTAAAGGAATGAGGTGACTTAAATGTGACTAGAGCAGCGATAGATGGATGATGGAGTGGCAAGGTGATTTATAGAGACGAGATGGAGATGGGAAGGAAGCAAGGAATGTGGGTGGGGAAGTAGGGGGAGGCAGGACTGAGAAGTTCACGAAAGGAACAAAAAGTAGGGGTGAGGATGTGCTGAAGGCATCTATGAGCAGAACCTTTGTCCTGGCTCTTATTAGCGGTTTGCTCCTGAGCAAGTTTTTTTGATCTCTTTGTGACTCAATTTTCTCATTTGTAAAATGGGAACAATAATGACTCCACTACATAGAACACGAGTGTGGGTGTGAGAAAAATGCTCTGTAAACCTTAAAGCGCTATGTAATTGTGACACTAGTATTACTATTTTTATTATTAACAACAACAAGCCAGAAAATTCTACATTATAAAAAGTCTATTTAATGCAATAAAGCTCTTCCTTGAGTATAGATACAATGGAAATCCCACAGTGTTCCATGCTTCAGTATCAGACAAACCCTGAGGCTCATTTTCTTGGGCCTCTCTTATATCCTTTG
The DNA here is from genome assembly GCF_028583685.1 of Petaurus breviceps papuanus. Lineage (NCBI taxonomy): Eukaryota > Metazoa > Chordata > Mammalia > Diprotodontia > Petauridae > Petaurus > Petaurus breviceps. The sequence goes on from NW_027185712.1 coordinate 20,064,027, forward strand.
TTCCTGAAGTAGTTATTTCTCTTTCTGGTTTTCATTTGGACTGCGTTTTTGTGGGGTTTTTTGGAAGGGCAATTGGTGTTAAGTGACTTGCCCAAGGTCACACGGCTAGTAAGAGTTAAGTGTCTGAGGCCAGATTTGAACTCAGGTCCTCCTGACGCCAGGGCCAGTGCTCTATTCACTCCACCACCTAGCCACCCCAGGACTGTGCTTTTTAAAAGGGAAAATGTTCTATTCTTTCCTGCTTCTGGACCCAGAGTTATTGAAAAGCCCTGGAAAAGGCCTTTTATCAGATGTGAGCACATCACCACCTCTATCTGGCCCTAGGTGAACTCTGACTCACCAAATGATTAGGGAATTTCATAACTGAGGGGGTTGTGAAGTAACTAATCACTGTCCCATCTTGACAACCAAATGCAGATCTTCAGACTTTAGCATCCTCTTCGTTTTTTGCTTCCTTTTGTTTTACATGGCATATCAGTGCTTAGTGCAGGATAAGGTCAAAGCACTGCCCAATCAACTCAGGGAAATAAAGTCATAATTAGATATGGAAGCACAGCAATTTACAATTGCCGTGGTCATGGTAGAGGGACAGTTTAAAAACACAAAAAATCTTGAAAATCATAAATTTCATTTTAGCTGCTATGACAGATCTCTTATTACACAAAATGTATTCAATTCAGATCAACACACATTTATTAAATGCCCTTGTGCAAGACATTGTATTGGTTACTGGGGATTAGAAAAAGGTGACAGAAATAAAATTGGAAAGTTGCATATAACCTCCATTTTAGTAAACAAAGCTCATTTTAAATGACCCATACTTAAAGAAATCTTGCTATGATTCATTTTGCAAACTGGAGAAATAGTGATGGCCTATCACTGATAAATTTAACAAATCTGGATTTTTATGTTTAGTTTTCTGTTTGGATTTGATTTATGTTGGGTTTTCTTAAGGCAGGACAACCTTTTAATTTCAACCACCCTTCCCATGAAAATGTAACTGCTAACAAAGATGCCTGTGAATTTATCATCAGAAAACTGATGCTCTCCATAATACTCAAAATAACCTCTCTTGTATTGGTCTCTATACCTTCATTCTCTTTTCCTGTATTCATTCCAAGAATTTTTCCCTAGTTTCTTATGGCACTTTGAGATTTTGCCTGGCACATAATAGGTGCTTGCTTATTCATTTATTTTATTTTATTTTTTTTTGCTTTTTGGAGGGCAATTGGAGTTAAGTGACTTGCCCAAGGTCACACAGCTAGTTAAGTGTCTTGTGTTAAGTGTCTGAGGCCAGAACTGAATTGACTCCAGGGCCTGTGCTCTATTCATTGCACCACCTAGCTGCCCCAGCTTATTCATTTATTAAAGATAAGGAAATGGGGACTCAGAGAAATGACCTGTCCAAGATCACTTAATGTAACACCCAAATCCAAACCAATGGTTTCTGACTGTAAGTAAAGACCTTTTTCCATTACACTATGCTTTTGCAGGGGGGAAAAAAAGGTAGGGAAGGGAAGAGAATAAGCATTAATATGGTATCTACTATGTGTCAGAAACTGTGATACTCACTTTAAAGTAGGACAAAAAAAGAGGGTAGAGAAAGGAATGTCTCTAGCGTCCCTATCTTGCAAGAGACAAAACTCTAATGATGTAGTTCCAGGTCAAGGAACCTCATCTCCAATAGGCTGTTCCTCTTTTCTACAACCTCTGTGGAACCTGGCTTCACAAAAGGTTGACCAAGTAGAAGGACTATCACCAACCCTCATTTCCAAGAAAATCTATGAACAATATCAAGATTCAATATGATGAATAAAATTTTTCATATTCCTTCTTCCTCAAGCAACATACTTCTGAAAAGTGGCTGTCCATTGTTGCTTGAAGACTGCCAGTAGATGAAACTCACTTAGCTTCTGAGACTTACCTCCTGAGATAAGATGCTCCATTTGGGGATGGTTCTAACTGTTAGGAAGTGTTTCCTTACCTCAAGTCAATATGTGTTTCTCTTCAACTTTTATCCATAACTTCTTGTTCTACCCTCCAGAGCCTAGAACAAAGGTGGGCTCCTACAACCTCGAGGCTACATGTGACCCTGTAGGTCCTTAAGTGAATTCAATCAGTCAAAGGGCTTCCCTTTGCCCAATTGTCTTGTCTGATGGAATTTAGTCACTTGAGGACCTAGAAGGCCACATGTGGCCTTGAGGCTGGAGGTTCCCACCCCTGACCTAGAGTCAGGTCTAGGAGTACAAGTCTTATTCTTCTATACAACAGCCCTTCAGAAAATAGCAATTATGTCCCCTCCTCATAGCACCAACACAATATTCACAGTGATGACAGTGACTATAAATATGCTGGCATAGTTCTCAATTGCAAAATATAACACACTCTCCATATAGAAGACAGAAGCAAAACATTTATTCAGACACCAGAAAATCAAATTCCCACATCAGAAAGTTATATCCACAATAGTAGCAAAGAAATTAATATACCATAGCACAGCAGGGAGCCACACCATCCTTTAACCTTCCCACAAAGAAACACTCACAAGCTGTCTCCCTGGGTGCTTCTTCCTGTGGGCTCTGCTCCACCCTTCAACAAACTCTTCCCATCACAGGCTCCATGTGATTATAGTCAGCCTATTAGGGGGCAGGGAAAATCTTCAAATCAGGAAGGGTCTTCAGATTCCCTTAAGTTTATTAAGGGGCTTTATTAAATTTAAATATTAAGGGTTTATTAAATTTAGTGAGAGGGTTGTAATTGAAATTCACATTCCCATTACACCCCTCTCACTAGATCTTCTCCTCTCTGGACAAACTTGCTCCTTTAGATGGCTCTCATGAGACAATTTCCGTCTTTCTTCTGTCTTCTGGACGTGTTTGAGTTTCACAATGCCTTTCCCAAAATGTAACGGCCATGACTGAATGCCATCTTCTCCTTGCTATCCAACCAGGATGGTGTACAGAAGGGCCTTCCTGTCCTGCATACTATGCCCCTTGCTGTTGCTTCCTGTTGAGCTTGAAAACCCAAAACCTTCAGATATTTTTCAGGTGAAATACTTTCTAGCCATATCTTCCCCATCTTGAACTTTTTTTTAAATTGATTTTTTTGAATCTAAGTATAAGACTTGACAATTTACATTTTTCACTGTTGCATTTCATATGATGACATTTGAACCAATGTTCTAGCCTGGCAATATACTTTTCAATCCTAACTTCATCTCCCAAGATGGGAACTATTCTTCTCAATTTTATGTCAGCTGCAGATTTTACTACTGTGTCTTCATTCAAGTCACTGATAAAAATGTTAAGTGATATGCAGCCAAGGACATATTTCTGGGACACCTCAATAAACTGTCTCCTGGTAACATTGAAAAGTTAATGACTACTTCAGCACTCACTCATTTAATCAGTTTGATTTTTTTTTACATTTAAAAATTTTTAATAGCATTTTGGTTTTTTTCCAATTATATGTAAAGACAATTGTTGGCATTTAGCTTTACAAGATTGTAAGTTCCAAATTATTCTCCCTTCTTCCCTCTCTCCTCTCCACTCTTCCTAAAATGCTGAGAAATTTTATATAGGTTATATATGTGCAATCATGTAAAACATATTTCCAAATTAGTCACAGTTGTGAAAGAACAGACCAAAAGGAAAAAACCATGAAAAAAATAAAGTGAAAATAGTATGCTTCAATCTTCATTCAGTGTCCATCAGTTCTTTATCTGGATGTGGATAGCATTTTCTATTATGAATCCTTTGTAATTATCTTGGATTATTGCATTGCTGAGAAGAGTTAAGTCTATCAAAGTTAATCATCACACAATGTTGCTGTTACTGTTGTAATACTGCTGTACAATGTTCTCCCTGTTCTGCTCACTTCACTCAGTATCAGTTCGTGTAAGTCTTTCCAGACTTTTCTGAAATCTGCCTGCTCATCATTTCTTATTGCACAGTACTATTCTATTACATTCATATACCAAACTTGTTCAGTCACTCCCCAATTGATAGATGTATTCTCAATTTCCAATTTTTTGCTACCACAAAAAACTGCTATAGATATTTTTGTTTGTGTAGGTCCTTTTCCTTTTTTTAGTGATCTCTTTGGAATACAATCATTTAATCAGTTCTTACTCCTTCTAACTGTACCTTCATGTTGGCTACAGCTTTCTTATTTATCCATAAAGCATCCTTTAAATAACATAATCTAAAATGCATTTTTAAAAAAAACCTCTAGAAAAATTAAGCTTATTGACCTCGCTTTTGCAGACTCCATTGATTTTTCTTTTGAAAAACGGAAACTTTTACCTTTCCTCAGGCCTAGTATATGTTAACTAACCATTTCTCTTCCATCCTTCTCAGTGCAAAGATCATTCTCTTTCTAGGGAAAACAAGTAAAAATAAGTCGAGAAATTCAAGCTCCTTGTTATCCTCATTATCTTCATCCCCATGCAAAAATTCGAAATCTTCCTTGATTGTCCTGCTGCCCCCAACGGAGCTTTTTAGAAAGTCCTTTGGTTTGTCTTCTTGAGCACTCATCCCCAGCCTCAAAGGCCTCGGTGCTTGAGCACTGGAGGTGGTAGAAAGGGATGGACAGTCTCCAGAGATGAGCTACCCACGGAACACCACAGAAGTTTCTAATGCTTTGGCAGCTCTTTTTATTACTCTAATTATTACAGGAAATAATTTTTATGGAGCTGCTAGCAATATAGTCCCTTAGAAAACTGAGCAACTTGTTTTCTTATTCCAGAAAGAGCCAGGCAGTGGGAAAGGCTGAACACCTTGTTGCCTTATTATGTAATGGAAAACACACTGGCTGGAGTGGGAAGAACAGTTGGCAATATCTTTTTTTTTGGGGGGGGGGAAATGATTTAATTGTTTTCTCACTCCCAGTGAGAAAATTCCCTCTACCAAAATAGATCTTCAACTTATGCTTTAAGAGAATTTCCTGGGGACACTGAGACTTTAAGTAATTTACCTAGTCTTTGTCTGGGGGCTGAGCTTGAACCCACGTCTTCCCAGCCAGGAACCATGCCAAAGTTTCTTGTGACTTTACTCAGCCTCTTAAAAATAGAGATATATGTATTACATATATATGTATACATGTATATACATATATAACATATACTAGTTAACATATACTTTAAAATATCTCTTAAAAATAGAGTAAACAAGTAAAAATAAGTAGAGAAATCCATGCTACTTTACAGAGTTTTGAGGATATTAAATGAGATAAATATGGGAAGTGTATATAAATAGGAACTTTTTTGTTTGTTTCTTCAGGAGAACTGGGTGAAAGGTATCCTTCAAGAAGGGGTGTTGGCCTTGTTTACCAATAGGAGAAGCTAATGAACTGAACCCTGGGGTTCACTGGAAACTACCTGAGGGCAGAGAGCAGCAAACCCCTCCCCATGTTATCATGATAGTGCTGTCAGAGAAAGCACAGGAGATTAGAGGCATAGTGGCCTGTTGACAAGAACCTTAGACTTGGATTTACCTCGCAGATCTGCCATTTTGCTCATGAATTTCCTTAGGCAAGATATTTCACATCTCTAAGAGAGATTACAAAACTACAAATTATACAATTACAATTATGATCCATTATAAAAGTTATAATTATGATTTTATATAATATGTAATTTTATAAAAGTAATACAAATTATAATCAGTTATAAAATTCAGAAGGTTGAATTAGTTGACTCTGAGGTACCTTTCAGATCTCAGAACCACCCATTATGGACATTCTTCTATGGTAGAGACAGGATAGTTAAATGAATAAACCAAGAGCACCCAGTGACTCATTTGTCGTTCTGCAGACCCTGAGATAATTGCTTAGGTCATCGCACTCTCAGTTCACTTGAAGCTAACTTCTAAATTGTTTTTAAGTGAATGAAGCATGATTAACCATCAACTAAAGGAAATGACATCTCAGGTGACCACTGAACCTAGGGGTTTTTCCAAGAAATACCTGCCCAGTACAAACTGTAGCCACATCAGAGCATCATTGAGATAGGCATGGAAGGGACCTTGGAAGGTCATTTGGTCTAACTTCATTTTACAGATTAGGAAACTGAGACCCAGAGATTTGGGTAAATAGTAAGGGAATGGAATGGTCTTCTGATAATAAACCTATGAAAAATTCTAGATTAAACAAGGGTTTTCTCTATTATTCCTAACTATTTTCATGGCTCATAGATTTGACCTCGAGCCTCAGCCTCTTTCCTGAGCTAGAGGCCTGCATTTCTAACTGCCTGCTAGACATCTCCATCTATCTGTACTGCTGGCACAGCAAATTCAATAATCGGTAAATCAAAACATTAAACTCCTACTATGTGCCAGGCATTCTGCTGGGCCTTGGACGTACCAAGATAAAAACAAAACAGTTCCTGTTTTCCATATTCTAACTTTCTAATGATAACAGTAACTGATGACACACATAGCAAAATAAAACTTTCAAAGGGTTTTACAAACATTAATTTGATCTTTACAACTCTGTTGTAATAATTATACCTGTTTTAAAGATGAAGAAACAGGTTCAGTTAAGATATACATATGTATCATACAAATGTATATTTAAAATATGTATATATACATACATACAAATCCAAAAATATATGTGTATATGTGTATGTATTTATGGGCAGCTAGGTGATGCAGTAGGTTGAATCACCAGCCTGGAGTCAGGAATATTTATCTTCCTGAGTTCAAATCCAGCCCCAGACATTTACTAGATTTGTGACCCTGGGCAAGTCACTTAACCTATTTCTTTCAGTTTCCTCATCTGTAAAATGAGCTGGAGAAAGAAATGACAAACCCCTCCAGTATCTGTGCTAAGAAAACCCTAAATGGGGTCACAAAAAGTCAGACAAGACTGAAAACAACTTAATAACAACAATTGTGTATATATATATGTATATCTATATCTGGATTTGTAGAGAATACATTTAGATACTCTCTTACATGGGTCAAGACTAGGGGCTGGACCTGTGATTTTTGTTTCTATAGGGGACATGAGGAAAATTCTACTAATGCAACTCTCTCTAGCTTCTCTGCAATTTATAGTCTTAGAAAGTCACCCAGAGTACTGGGGGGGATTAAGTGACTTGCCCAGGATCATATAACCCTTATGTGTCAGAGAAGAGACTCAAACCCAAATCTTCCTCTTCAGGTTCCAAAGTCAACTCCTTTTCTCTCTCTGATTCTCTTTCCCCCTCTATCTCTCTGCCTTCATCCTCCCTTTTTCTCTCTGTCTCTCTTTTTTCTCTATGTTTCATTCATTCTTTTTCTTCACACCCACAAAATGAATGCAAGGCAGTTTGAGATGAGGAACAGCCTGGGAGATAAGGAAAAGCTTTATGTAGGAGGTGCCACCTGAACCGATTTTAAATGCCACATTACCTGAGGTGACTATGCCAGCAAAACGCAAAATGTGGCTGCTCCTACCTAGCCAGAAGGCCTTCCGTCCTGGGTCTGACAACTGTGTATCTCTCATCTTCCAAACTAGCTAAGGATAGAGATGTTCATCACCAGAGTTTTGGTCACAAGGTAATGGATTTTTTTTTTTGAGGTGTGGGCACAGCAGCTTATGAAGACAGACTACTTAAAGTACAGAAGAGTTGAGATCTGCAGTGGTGGAGGGATTACACTGGATGAGTGAAATCCTGACTCCTTGGAATCCCTCAGGATCTTTAGAAAGGAAGAATGAAAAGAATGGGATCTGGAGTCCCAGGACCTGGGTTTGAATTCTGCTTCTCCTTTTTACTACTTGTGTATATTAGCAAAACAAGTCACTTTTCTCTGGAGCTATTTCCCTTTCTGTAAATTGAGAGGGTTGGATTAGATGACCTTTAAGGTCCCTTCTTTAAATATAAAATTCTATAATAAATAGCTTAAACCTAGAATATGTTCTTTCTTCTCTCCTATATTACGTTATATTCACTCTTATGCCTATATATCTTCCAATCATGTGGCCAAGGATTACCATTAAAATACACTTTAGAAGACTTAATCTACTTTTAGACACTTATTATTCTCAACTTTGCAGATTTTCATCAAACTAGATATTTCTGGGTTGTGTGTGTGTATCTGTACATGTGTGTGGGTTTTTTTTTTTGCTTTATTTTTTGGAAGGGCAATTGGGGTTAAGTGACTTGCCCAAGGTTACACGGCTAGTAAGTGTTAAGTGTTTGAGGCTGGATTTGAACTCAGGTCCTCCTGACTCCAGGGCTGGTGCTCTATTCACTGTCCCACCTAGCAACTCCTACACGTGTGTTTTTTTTTAAGACCACATCTCTCCATCTCTCCCAGGCTGGAAGTTCACATCCTAATCAGCCCAAGAGCTTTGCCTTGCTGTATTTTCACCTGGGGCAGGTTTATTCCTCCTTAGGTAACCTGGTAATTCCTGTACCTAGGGGACCACTGTATTGATGGTGAGCATAGTGAAGACACTGAAACTATATAGCCCACTGTAGCTCAGAACTCCCAAGCTCAAGACATCCTCCAACTTCAGCCTCCCCAAAAACTGGGATGACAGGTATATGCCACCACATCTGACTTAAACTATACATTTCTAGCAAAAATGAACGAATATATTTTTAAGTGTAAATGTTTTGAAGAATATATAATTTTTAAGGTATCTTTCCATTCTTATGACTAAAATCCACAATTCCTTCATGTCCCAAAGCTTTTGACAATTTTGTAGATGGAGTTCAGAGCCATAAAGAATTCCTGAAGTCTCACTCTAGTACAATCTATTGTGATACAGAATCTAGTATAAGGTGGTTGTATTTTAGACCAAAAGGAACTAATAATAGTGTCATAAATGTATTGGCCCCAGTCATGTATTCCAGGGATAGTACCATAGAAACTCCAGTATAAGTAAGCATTTGTCCTGCTTTATCATAAATGTTAAAATGTAATCAAGGCTTGCACTTTAAAAATAATTAGTGGCATAAATGTGCAAAGATAAATAGTATTTATGTAACCTGGGTTTACCCAATGGTACATTCAATTACTTTTTTTCAGAGGCATGGTTTATGATCATTTGACCTTCAAGAAAGTTGGCAAATTGTCAAAAACTGTGTCCATCAAGTGCTGATTTGAGCTGGGTTGTTGGTGAAAAAAAAATGGGTTAGATGGACTAGAAAGGCATCTGGGCCTTTTCAAGATCAGAGCACATAATAGGGTATTGTGTCCTACCATATTTTAGATTTCCAGAGGAGCAAGACCATAGTGGTGAGAGGACTGGTAACCATTAAAGAGTATTCGTTGGAGACACTGGGGATGTTTAGCCTGGAATGAAATTACTTAGAGGAGAGATGATGGAAGAAGGATTAGTTTTGTTCCATTTGACCCCACAGGGAAGAACTGGGACCAATGGGTGGAGGAAATAGAGAGGCAGATGTAAAGCAAACCTTCTTGACAACTAGCAATACGAAAGCACAGTCTATCTGTTCCCTGTTACTAGAGATTTTCTAGCAGAAGTTGAATAACTACTTATTGGAGATGTCATAGAGGCTATTTTTGCTTCATGTATATTGTGTTAGAGATGATCTCTTAGATTTCTTCTGACTTTAAAATTCTATGAGAAGGCAAAGTGAAGAGAGGGCTGGATTTGGAGTTGGGAAGACCTAGCTTTAAATCACACTTCTGACATTACCTACCTCCATGACCAAGTCACTTAAGCTTTGGACCTGCTTTTTCTCATCTGTAAAAGGTATATATTTCACAGCACTTTTACAATGCTCAACTGAGGCAATCTAAGTTAAACACTATATAATGAAAGTATTAATTATTATGATCTATGAAAAATTTGGATCTCCTTTTTTTTTAAAGGATGTGCATGAATCTTGAAGGGGTTTATGAAATACAGTGAATGCTCCTTAAGCAAACATATTGTATCATTTGCCATTACTCAGTTCATTTCATAAACTAAATGTGAAGAGAAATAATCATCCTGGAGTAAATTTTCATTTATACAGTGTAAGAGTTAAAGATACTAATTGCTTTTCCTTTTTTTTTCTTTTTAAATTATGTACTACCTCTAAGAAGTTGGGTGAAATGACAAGGTTGTTTAGGATTATAAATTAAATGCAAGTATACTTACATCATATTTTCCTGACTAGTTTCAATTATCCATATTTTTAATACATTATATCCAGATTCCACCTTAGCTCCTGCAATTCTACTGCAATGCCATTTGACCAATTGCCCATTTATAACATTGTTTCCATAGAACTAATGACCTCAGTAATGTTATTTCACCTAATGTCATGTTTTCCTGGAACCAGTTAATGACATTAACTATAGCGTCCCCTCATTTCTTTACATGACCATATAGGTATAATTTCATTCATGCTTACAATAGGGAAGTAGGTGCTTGATAGAAATATCATGGGTCTTTTCAGGGGACAACTAGCGGATAAATGGAGGAAGGAGCAGCTTTCCTGAGTTGGAAGGAATGGCTTAGAGATGGGATTGGAGCTGCTGTGATTCCCTTTTCTCAGCCAGAAGACGGCAGAACAAGGAGTTGCTGTTGTTCTCAAGGAAACGCCTGGCTGCTCCCTTCTGCTCTCTCATCACTGCCCTTTTGGGCTTTTTGCTGGTTTCTCACATCCTTGGGCACAAAATATGCCCGATATGCATGCCACCCTCTCCATTTTACCAGTATGAGAAATCAGTGTCAGAAGATCACTGACCCTGAAGAGCAGAGCGGCCGTAGCCCTTCCACTACTATGCCCAGCCCCTCAATGCCTCTCTAGTTCATTTTCTAGCCAGTCCAGAGCCTGGTACAATCTACTGCTTTTCCCAGTACAATCTACTGCTTTCTTCCTGCTACCTCTTTTCCCTTATTTTCTGAGTTTCTGTTCCCAGGCAGGGAAGGAAATGTGTTTTTCCTTTCTCTCTTGCCACCTTCCAACCCTTTAGTTTCCCTTGCAACCCCCAAAACGGCAGACTATCTTTCTAGGCTATTTACTATTTATAGAAATTTTAGAGAAACATTTGGAGGAAGGGGGTAACTCATTTACAAGATACACTAACAGGTAAATGCAACCTTTCCCACCCCATCTTACCACCACCCCCAACTCGGAGGCCCTAATGACTTCCACGGCTACTCCAAGTCATTTCAATAATCACACCTCCCATCCAGTACTTTCTCTATTTCTAAAAAAAAAAAGTTCATGGAAATTTTATTGATATCTTTTGTCTTTTACAACACATTCATTTCTCAATATAATTTCTCCTATTGAGCCTTCCCTTCATTATTATGAGGCAAACAAAACCAACCATCAAAACAACTGCATGTAAAAACATAAGCCACATCCTGCCTCATAAACTATGCCTCAATTTTCTCATCTGTAAAATGGGGATAATAATAGCACCCGAATCCCAGGGTTCTTGTGAGGGTCAAATGAGATAAATCTGTAAAACTTTTAGCACAGTGGCAGATACTCAAATGCTTGTTTTCTCCCTCCCACAGCACAAGTCCCCTATCTTTCAAACCAAGAGAAAGTAACGTATTTCATCTTTTCTCTAGAACTAAGATTGGCCACATGAATCAGTGAATTTTCTATTTTCAGACCATGTAGGTAGCACAAGTCAAAGTACTTTAGTAAACATTTATTATAAATGTTTTATTACCGAACAGCAAGTTAACTCAAATGAAAATAAATGGGCAGCAGAATAACTCTCATTGAACTACTGGGCCTACAGGATAAGGGTGAGAATTATTGCTAACATTTACATGGCACTTACTAGGAGTCAGGCACTGTGCTAAGTGCTTTACAGTTATTGCCTCAACTGATCATCACAACAGCCCTGGGAGGTAGGTGCTAATATCACACTAATTTTTTTTTTTTTTTGCTTTTTGGAGGGCAGTTGGGGTTAAGTGACTTGCCCAAGGTCACACAGCTCTGTGTGTTTGTGTGTGTGTGTGTTAAGTGTCTGAGGCCGGATCCGAACCCAGGTCCTCCTGACTCCAGGGCCGGTGCTCTATTCACTGCGCCACCTAGCCACCCCTTATCATACTAATTTTACAGATGAGGCTAGTAATTGTCTGAGGCCAGATATCCCAAAGATGTTATCCAAAGACAGAAATGGCATACGTCAGTCCAGATCGCCTGATGCTGAGAGCCTGGCATTTGTTCAGAGAATGGTAGCTCTTCCTCCTCAGCCATACTTAGCACTAAAGTCAGGCAGGCCCCTCTTCCATTCTTTTCTGTTTCATCCTCACTCTGTCTTATCTTCCTCTTGCCTTCTGCATGACCTTCTTTAACTATACCTTATTAGAGATGTTGACAAAAATCTACATTGTTCCTGTGCACCCTGCTGGTTGGATTTCCATATTTCAGTGCCTTCACATCTGAATCTTCAGTCCTTCAGTAATGGGTATGGGAGTCTAGTCTCAGGGCAAGTATTTTCTCCCACATGCCTCTCATCTCCTGCCTTTACTTTTTCCACCCAAATTATCATTTCATAGGATACCCGACCATACACTCACTAGTTATGGCTTCTTACTCCCTGATATACCCCATCCTTGGATACCAAGATAGAAAAACTCTCTTTTCTATTCTATTCAAGTTTCAGGTTTGATACTTCCCTCATATACAGTATGGTTATCTACATTTTCTGGATCTATAGATATTTGTCCTTTTTCCTCCATTAGCGATTTTTTCTCATTTGGGACAGTCTATAGGAAAAACAAAACAGAACAAAACAAAACAAAAAAACCTCTCTTTACTGGCTCAGCCCTTGCTAGTGAAACTCTTTTTCTATGCATTTCTTTTTTAAAATTAATTTGTTTGTTTACTTTTAGTTTACAGGATTCAATTCCACAATTCCTTGAGTTTCACATTTTGTTCCCGTCCCTCCCCCCATGGCGACATATGGATCTGTAAATACTTTCACATTATACATTAGTCAGGTTATAAAGATGGATTGTATCAGATGGAATGAAAAATGGTAAAGAGGACATAAAACCAAACAAGAAAAGGAAAAAAGATCAGGTATTTTGCTTCCCCCTGGATATAAACTCAGTTCTTTCTAGTTCTTTCTCTGGATGCACACATTTCTCTCCATCATGAGTCTTTTGGGATTGACTTATATCACTGCATTTCTGAGAAGAGTCCAGTCCATCAAAGTTGGTCATCAGTCTGTAATTGTGTACAAATTTCTCCTCGTTCTACTCTTCTCACTCAGCATCAGTTCATATAAGCCTCTCCAGGTAAATATGAAGACCATCTGCTCCTTGTTTCTTATAGCACAATAGCATTCCATGACATGCATATACCACACCTTGTTCAGCCATTCCCCAATTGATGGGCACCCCCTTAATTTCCAATGCTTTGCCACCAAAAAAAGAGCTGCTATAAACATTTTTGTACATAGGGGTCTTCCTCCCACTTCTATGATCTCTTTGGGATATAACCCTAGGAGTGGTATTGCTAAACCAAAGGATATGAAATTATTTATAGCCCTTTGGGCATAATTCCAGATTGCTCTCTAGAAAGGCTGGATCAGTTCACAACTCCACCAGCAATGCATTAGTGTTCCAATTTGCCCATATGCTCTCCAGCATTTGTCATTTTCCTGTTTTGTCATCTTAGCCAATATGACTGATGAGATGTGGTACCTCAGGGTTGTTTTCATTTGCATTTCTCTAATCAGTAGTGATTTAGAGCATTTCTTCATGTGCTTATAGATATCTTTAATTTCTTTCTCTGAAAATTGCCTGTTCATATCCTTTGACCACTTATCAATTGGGGAATGACTTGTATTCTTATAAATTTGACTCAGTTCTCTGTATATTTTAGAAATGAGTCCTTTGTCAGAGACATAGGTTGTAAAGATTCTTTCCCAATTTCCCACCTCCCTCTTAATCTTGGTTGCATTGGCTTTGTTTGTACAGAAGCTTTTCAATTTCATGTAGTCAAAATTATCCATTTTACATTTTATAATGTTCTCTAATTCTTGTTTAATCATAAAGTCCTTCCCTCTCCACAAATCTGACAGGTAAACTATTCCTTGTTTTCTGAGACTGCTTACAGTATCAACCTTTATGCCTAGATCATGCACCCATTTAGACTTGATTTTGGTATATGGTGTTAGATAATGGTCTATGCCCAGTTTCTGCCATACTATATTCCAGTTTTCCCAGCAGTTTTTGTCAAATAGTGAGTTCTTATCCCAAAAACTAGGGTCTTGGAGTTTATCAAACAATAGATTACTATAGTTGTTGATATGCATTTCTTAATCTAGAATCAGTCATATGACACAGAATTTCTTCCCAAGCTAGGTTATGTTCTGAACCCGAACCCTAGTAACTTTGGTGTTTTCACTCACTGTTTACCAAAGCATAATGGACATTTTCTTTGTTCTTACTTACAGGATCAAACCACTTCTCTATCTTACTCTGAATAATAGGAGGCTAGTGGTTGCACCACTCTCCCAGAAAATCCTATATAGGATCATAAAATTTAAAGCCAAGAAGGACTTTAGATTTGATCAAATATCTTCATTTGAAGATGAGGAACCAGGCCCAAGGAGGGTAGGTACTTTCTTAAAATTACCTCTCCCTGAGCCTCCACTGCCCCACACGATGCTTTCAGAGATCAGAGAAGATGTCCAAGCAGTGCCCAACCTTCAGAAGATGGGAGATATATCTGAGATCAGCATCCTATCCAGATACCAGTGATAATAGAAAGATACAAGGGCGGAAAAAAATTCTCTGTAATGGATAAAAGCTAATTCCTTGTACCAGATCATGTCAACATGAGTGAGCTAATCAAAATAATTAGAAGGGCGTACAGCTGAATGCTAATCAAACTTTCTTCCTATTGGTAAATGGACACAGTGTGGTGAGGGTTTCCACACCTAATTCTGAAGTGTATGAAAGAGAGAAGAATGAAGATGAATCCTTGGATATCGGATATGCCTCTACAGACATTTGGAAAGAAATCTTCAGTGTAAGACCTAGTACAAAGCTTCTATACTAGAATTTTTTAAAACCCTCACCCAGGAAAAAAAGTATGTTACCAACTCAGATTAATCAATTCATCTTATCACAGTTCACCAAAATAAAAGTATTACCTACCACCTTAGGGGGTTTTAGTAAGTTATCTTGTATTACATACATATGTATTGGGTAGTAATACATGTTCAATTCCAAAAGCATATGGAACTATTTCACATAGGATATCTTGTTTTTTAAGCTTACGCTTGAAAAACACCTTGCATTCTAAGTTACCAATAAAATGGGCACTGGAAAACACCAAAAGGATAAAATACAAACACAAATAAGTATGATGTACAATATTATATCATAAGTGTGTTAAAGAGATATAAAACAAAATACTGGGTGATATAAAATATATGTGACATAAAAAACTGTGTGAAACCTGAACTTTACCAAACAGACTAATCAAGTTCAGACTTAAGGGAAAATACAGTATTTGAGCTGGGTTTTAAAGGGCGGGTAGAAATTCAGTGGGCAACTAGGTGGCACAGTGAATAGAGTGCCAGACCTGGAGTAAGGAAGACCTGAGTTGAAATCTGGTCTCAGACATTCACTAGCTGTATGATGCTGGGCAAATCAATTAATTCTATTTGCTTCAATTTCCTCATCTGTAAAATAAGCTGGAGAAGGAAATGGCAAACTACTGCACTATTTTGCCAAGAAAATCCTGGATGGGGTCACAATGAGTCAGACATAACTAAAATGACTAAACATCATCAAAAACAACAAAAAAAGGATTCAAGGAATAGATAATAGTGGTAGGCACATAGTAGATATGTAACAAAAGCTTATTTGATCAATTGACCAGAGTAGAGAATGATTATAGTATGTAATATATGATAAGGCTAGAAAGGCATAACAGTGACAGATTGAAAACCAAGAAAAGGAATTTAAGCATTGCTCCATGGACTATAGACCACTACTGAAGGTATTTGAGCAGAGCAGTGGCATGACCAGATCTCTGCATATGGAAGATTATTCAGACAGTGTTGTAAAAGATCGATTGGAGTGGGGGAGAAAGTCAGCAATACTGGTAAAAAAAAAAAAACCAACCAGGGGCGGCCAGGTAGCACAGCGAGTAAGAGCACTGGCTCCAGTGTTGGGATGACCTGGGGATCAAATCCGGGCTCAGATACTTAGCACCACACCCAGAAAAAACTGGCCCTGTAACCTTCAGCAAGTTACTTAACCCCGATTGCTTTAAAACAAACAAACAAACAAACAAACTTTGAAAGCTGAAAGAACTATGACCAATTCAATGACCATACACGATTGCAGAGGACTGATGATGAAACATGCTGTCTATGATGGAGATGATAAATTTGCAGTGTTAAATGAGACGTATATGTATGTATGTTTATAGCAATTGAGGGAATTTGCTTATTTATTTGTATTTGTTCCAAGAAAATTGTTTTTACTTTCTTTAAATGGTTGAGGGTAGGAAGAAGATAAAATAGATTGCTGTTAATATGTTTTTAAAATAGAGAAGTAGGGAGTAAATCGGATGTGAAATATTGCATGCACTTTCATATGAGGTCACTGTATTATTAGTTTTGCTAAACCATTCACTTTGTTAAACCTTTCATGGACCGTTCATGAAGTAATAATGATAACAACTAACATTTCTGTAGCACATACTATCAGCCAGACACTGTGCTAAATGCTTTACAATTATTATCTCATTTGATCTTCATAATAACCCTGGGAAGAAGGTGCTATCATTATCCCCATTTTACAGATGAGGAGTTGATGCAGACAGAAAGTAAGTGACTTACTCAAGGTCACACAGCTAGTATCTGAGGCTAGATTTCAAACTCAGGTCTTCCAGACTCCAGGTTGGAGCTATCTAGCTGCCTCTAAGTAGGAATAATTTGTAAAAGTTTTCAATAGAAAATAAATAAAATCCATCAGTAAAACTTTACAAATAAAGGAGAAAACAGTTAATTGTCAGATGCAGCAGGACAAGGAAGATGAGAATGTTTTTTAAAAAAGGTATTTGGATTTAGTGATCATGTGGTCACTGAAACCTTTGGGAGGGCAGTTTTAGCGGTGTTGAGGGCAAAAGCCAGATTGTTAGGGCATAACATTAGAAGACATTAGGAAGAAACCAACATTAATTGGTTTCAATTGACCAAAAAAAATTTTTTCCATCCCATTTCTATTTTGTTTGCCTTATGGATAAAACAAATGCATTTCATCAATTGATAACTTCAAAGTATTTTAAATTCCAGAGGTAGCCAGTAGTGGTGAAGTGGAACCATGGTATATAAAGAGCTTTCCCAGATGTTTAGCTCTGATGGAGGGGAGAGAGATAAGAGAAAAGCTTTTTGCTTAGAATTGAGAAGACCTATATTTCTAGATAAAAAAGGAGATAAGAAAAAGGGAGACTGAAGATGTATGAGAGAGAAGGGATGGATGACTGCTGGATCCTGAAAAACGTAGGAAAAAACAAAGTCAAAGAAAGATAAAGTCGAGGGGTTAACTTTAGCAAGAAGTAAGCTTACTTACATGATAAGAGGGAAGAAACACAGAGTGGGTAATGATGCTAAAAAGTTTTAAGGGGGGGGCAGCTAGGTGGTGCAATGAATAGAGCACTGGCCCTGGAGTCGGGAGGATCTGAGTTCAAATCCTGCCTCAGACACATGACACACGGCACAAAAACTAGCCCTGTGACCTTGGGCAAGTCACTTAACCCCAATTGCCCTCTACAAAACAAAAAAAAGAAGTTTTAAGGAGAAAAAAATAATAATCTGAGGAAACTCATGTCTGATGACCCAAGTTTTTTCAGTGAGGTAGCAGGCAAGAGCATTTGCTCTAAGCTCAGAAGGTAGAGGTGAAGGTAGAAGAAAGAGGAGAGAGCAGAGATTTGGAACAATGGCTGTGGGGAATGAAATAGGGAGTTAATAAGGTTAATAAATAAAGTTAATAAGTAGAAAGATCATCAAGCATGAGGGCAGGTCTGGTTTAGGCAATGGGAATTAGACAGACTATCAATCCCAGCTCTGCTTTGGTCAAGTCACTTAATCTCTCTTTGACTCTGTTTCTTTACTTGTAAAATGAGGGGATTTCTAAAGTCTCCTCCATATCTAAATCCCCTAAAGCCACTAATTTGTGGGCTTTGGGGGCCAGGACCTATGATTGAATCAGGATAGGGAGCTACATAGAAATTCTCTCCAGATGCCGATCAGCTACTTGTGCTATGCTTTATAGTCTTGAAGAGTTATTTGGAACTCCCAAAGGTTGTGAATTACCCAAACTTACATTGCTGCATGTGAGAAGCAGGCTTTGAATTCAGGTCTTTTCCTACAATTTTCAGGTCTTGAATTCACTGTGCACGCTGACTCTAGAGGTTATTCTTCTATGACCTAAATTTTTGTGAGTGAAGTCAGCTTAGTGTTATTATTTCCATCAATGCCCCTTCAGTAGACCTGGAGCAGGAGCAGAAAAGTTTTGGATGACTGAAGCTACTCTGGGATGGGAATTCGAAGACTGAGAATAGTAGAATGCTGGAGGGACAAAGGGATTTTAAGGAAATAGCTAGTAAAAAATTAAAGTGCCAGATGGTATAATTGAGGCCAGGTATGGGTACCGAGGAATGTGAAGCCACACTGCATGAGCTGGACTGGGAGAAGAAAGATGGGTCCAAGAACCAGCACATGCAGTAACATAAGCCCTTAGAGGGCATCTAGGAATGAATTTCCCCAAGGGTACATAAGCAGTTAGTGGCAGAACTAGGATTTGAATCTTCTGGCTCCAAATCAAGCCACCTTTCCACTGTACTATGCTAATCTTAGCAGGTAAATATTTCCTTAGTTGCCTGATAAAACAATGTACAGGGTCTGGAGTCAGGAAGACCTCAGTTCAAATTTGACTTCTCATTTATTAGCTGTATGACTCTGGGCAAATCATTTAACGTCTGTTTGCCTCAGTTTCCTCAACTGTAAAATGGGAATATTAATAGCACCTCTCTTGCAGGGCTGTTGTGCAGATCAAATGAGATGGTATTTGTAGAGCACAGTGCCTTACTCAGCACAATGTAAATGCCAGCTGTTATTATTAATACTATCCTTATCTCTCTGGTCTCCTGATATTCTGCAGTTCTCAACTTCTAAGTGTTCATCCCTGGGCAACTTCCCATTATTCAGTTTTTTTAGCTTCTGCTCCAGGACTGGTGAGAGTGTGGAAAAGGTAGAAGGTTATAAGAAAGTAATTTCAAAATTCTGAATGTGGGAAGTGGAGCAATTCTAAGAGATGGTGAGGACAAAGGGCTGGTCATGACAGAAGTAGGATCAAGTTGTGAGGATATAGATTTTGGCTCAAAATAAAAAATTTCTTGCAATTAGAACTTTGTAAAAATGAAACGAGAAGCCCAGGAGGGTAACAGGTTCCAGCAGAGGCTGAAATGGCCTGTCCAGGCAGTTGGAGGCAGGATTTATTTGTGAGAGAGGGTGTTTGTTGGGATAACCTCTGAGGTGCCTTCCAATCTCCTCCTCCTTCCTCATTCTTGAAGTCCCTGCCACCCCATTCCTGAATGTCTGCAGCCCATCCCCCAAGTCTGGAATGTACCCTTTCTTCCTTTTGGCCTTTCCAAATCTTTGTTTTGCTTCAAGTCCCAGTTTAGGCACCACCTCTTCTTAATCCTCCCTTGATCCTTTCTTCTAACCTTCCCTCCCCTGTGAAAACATCCTCTCTGGATCTCTCCTTTGCCCCCAATTCCACCCTACCTCAGACAATATTCATTTGTGTGGAAGGCATCTCCACTGCCTAGCCACCTCACACCTACCTAGGTGCTTGTAAAGTCCAAGGGCTCCTAATTTTTAACATTTACATACCCTTCACCTGTTGCAATGCCTTATTTATAGTGGGCACCCAATAAATGTTTGTTTACCTGTATTATTCTCTTCCAAGAAGTATGTTACCTTAATACCTCAAATTGTCATCTTAAATTTTAAAAATTTGGCCTTTTTCATTATTTTAAATTGAGCTTTTCCCCCCAGCTTAAAAAAAATATTTTCTGCAGACTTTAGGCTAAAGAGTTTGATGCCAATGCCCAGCTAAATTCTAGAATGAATTATTAAGGGGCGGCTAGGTGGCTCAGTGAATAGAGCACCGGCCCTGGAGTCAGGAGGACCTGAGTTCAAATGCAGCCTCTGTAATGGGAATGTAAATTTTTAAGATCTTCCCTGCCCCTAGGCTAAAGTGCACCTGGAGCCTGGGGTGGGAGGCTTGTTTTTCAGTAGATACTTTTTGATTGGGCAGTGGGTCAATAAGGTTGTTACATTCTCTGAGCCAGGAGAAGGCTATATAAGCCCTGATGTATAGCTTTGTTCTGGGGCTCACTTTGAGAAGTGTTCTGTGATTTGATCAGATGAAACTCTGGGAAGCCGTTGTTGAGAGCCCCCTGACTTTGAAAAACCCAGATGTTGATTTGGTATGGATGGACAGTTTGGAAATCTGTCTACTTGATCTGTTTCTCTGTCTTGATAATTCTGTCTGTATACTCTGAAGTTTGGGGTGCTGACCTTTTTCCCCTGAACTAGGTAAAGATACATGTTTGACTGATTAAAGTAAGCTTGTTAACCCATTTTGAGTTGCTTTCCTTTATCAAAGCAGATCCAAGAACCTGTGTTGGCAGCCACCCTAGGGATGCTGGGGTGCTTGCTGCTACAGCCTCAGACACTTAACACTTACTAGCCATGTGACCTTGGGCAAATCACTTAACCCCAATTGCCCCTATGAAAAACAAACAAAAAAAGAATTAATTATTAAAAGAAATGTTTTTGAGCATTTAGAAAGGGAAATGGTTCACTCTGAGCTGGCACAGGCTGATTAAGAACAAATCTTACCAAATTAACTTCATTTTCCTCTCTGACAGTTATTAGACTAGAATAATCTTCAGAAGTTTAAGAAGGCTAGTAGTGATGGAGTACTATTGCAACATAAGGAAATGTGAAAATAGGTGTTTTCAAAGAGACTTAGAAAGACATATGAACTGATGTAGATTGAAGTAAGCAGAACCAGAAGAAAAATTCATACTATAATATAAATATTGTAAAAATGAAAAATGTTGAGGACCTTTATAAACTGCTAAGGAAAGAAACGAGCAGAATAGGAGGACAATTTATATAATTTATATAATAATCTGTAAAAACAAATAACTTTCAAACCCTTCCAATGGGGCTTCTGGAATGGCTGCTCCAAAGGAAACAAACTAGATTTTATCTTAAACCTTTGTCTTTCTTGTCTCCTCAATCTTCTTCCATTCAGTAAACCAGGGCTCCCTTCTGATGGCATATTTACCTGGTTACCCTTTCCAGTACTGCTTGTCCTTACTAAACTCATTCCATGGGACTCATTGGAGTGGTGGGGATAAGGACTACTCCTTACTCTACATTGCCACTTCCAGACTCTTCATCCACCTTCATTGCTCAGGAGCTTCTCTTTTGACATTAATTCAATATATATCTATCATTCAATGAAGATTCTGGTAACTATTGTCTACAGACCTCCAGGATATTCCCCTTTCTTCTTTAATGACTTCAGTGCCTGGCTTGGAGTTTTTCTCTTCTCCCTAACTCCTATCACACTAGGGGACTTCAATATACACAGTGCTGTTCCTCCAATACCCCAAGCTCTTAATTTCTCAACTTACTCATTTCTCATGATCTTCTCTTCCATTTAGTTGTTGTTCAGTCATGTCCAAAGCTTTGTGACCCCATTTGGGGTTTTCCATAGAAAGATACTAGAATGGTTTGCCATTTCCTTCTCCAGCTCATTTTACAGATGAGGAAACTGAGGCAAACAGGGTTAAGTGACTTGTCCAAGGTCACACAGCTAGTGTCTGAGGCCAAATTTGAACTTAGGTCTTCTAGTCCCCAGAGCTCTATCTACTGTGCCACCTAGCTGCCCTAGATCAGTGGCATCAAACAAACAGAAATGGACCCCTACTGTCCATATATTGACTTAGAAAACCAGACATAAACACTATCTATGTTTTATTGTATTTTTATTTATTTTGTCAAACATTTCCTAAATTTCATTTTAATCTGTCTGAAGCCTATTCAAAAGTATTGTCTAGTTAAGTAAATTTCTGTGCTATAGTATCACGCTTTAGCTAACCATCACAAAATGGGCAAATGGGTTAAAAGATTTTTCCAAAAAAAAAAACAGGGATTTAAAACAATATTAAGTGAGCACACTTGAATCACATGCAGCCAACAGGTGGTGTGTTTTGGCATCTCTGGACTTGATGATTCTGGATTCACCAACTGAGGAGATTTTTATTGTTCTGGATATTCCAATGTTATCAGCCTAATGCCGGCCTACCTCATTTCCTTGACTCCCTGGAAAGTCAGTATTCTCTTCTGACTTCTGAGTTCACCCCAAATCCAGTGTGAGCTTTACAGGTCTTTGACAATTTACTCAGCCCTAAGCTATGACGTTGACTGATTTAGTTTTAAAAATTGTTTCCTTTTAAATATTTGGCACAGATTATTTGTTTCACTGATTAGGGGGGAAACTACCAGATTGGAAACAACGATGCAGTCGGACAGCTTCTTTGTAACTTTGACGGTTGCCTAGGGCACACAGAGCTTGGGGTACTGAAGGAGCATCACTATGTATATTGAAGTCCCTTAGTGTGATAGGAGTTAGAAGAGAAAAACTCCAAGCCAGGCACTGAAGTCATTAAGGAAGAAAGGGGAATATTCTGGAGGTCTGTAGGGTACAGTGATTTGTCCATGGTTGCACAGTCAGTATATGGTAGAAGAAGGACATATACCCAGGTCTTCCTAATTCCAAGAACAGCCCTCTGTCCCATAGACTACATAATTCCAAAGTGGGGTTCATGCATCTCAGGAAGGATGCAATGATCCATTGAGAAGCACCAAGGGGGAGAAAAATATCAAAACTTAGATTTATTTTTACTCTCCCCAAATAAATCAAGCTTTAATAATATTTTCTGTATAGAATGCCACTGGTATTCTCACTCAGTCCACAGGTAGATGGTCAGATGTTACATATAGTGAGTAAGGTATCCTGAGGGAAGATTAGGAGTTCCTCAATGAGAAGGGATTGTCTACTCTCATTAATTTGTTTGCTTTCAGGGACGGCTAGGTGGCACAGTGAGTAAAGCGCCTGCCCCGGAGTCAGAAGAATCCCATTTTCCTCCAAAAAGGCAATAAATAAATGAATGAGTGAATGAATGAATAAACAAACAAACAAATAAATAAATAAATGAAAACCTAGCCTGCATGGGGCAGGGCTCGGAATGTAAAAAAAAAATTTTGCTTTCTGTATATGATAATGTGTTCCAGTTTACATATGTCTGGTTAAGTAAATTTCTATGTTATACTATCAAGCTTTAACCATCACAAAATGGACAAGTAGGTTTAAAAGATTTTTTCAAAGAAAACAGGGATTTAAAATAATATTAAGTGAGGACAATTGAACAGCAATAAAATGGTAGAGCTTAGACTTTCCCACTTCATGTTAGGAACTCTTTGTCAGTAGCATGATGAGGTTAAAACAATGATAAGCTAATCAGATATAACAAAAAAAAATCAACCAAAATGTGAAATTATCAGGAAGATCATTTGAAATAGAGATTAATATTCAGCATAATTGACAATGAGACTTAGTATATATTGTGCCTTGAGGTTTCAACTGAAGAGAATATTTGAAAACCAAACTTTTGTTGTTAAAATGATATAAAAAATGTTACCTATAAAACTTTCATATATGTATATTTTAAAAATTGGAAGTGGAATCCCTTTAAAAAGCTTTCAAACATGGTGTTTGTGGGTTATTAACCCATTTGTTTAATATAGAAACTTCGACAACTTCCAATGAAGTTTCAAGAACAGCTGAATTGGCATCAGGGAAGATAGAAACTTCTTAGCTGAATATCAACAAACATTTTTTCATAATTGGTGGATGAGCCTAGAAAATTAGTATCATGATTTAGTAAGTACAGTAAATGATGCATTTCTTCCATTTGGATCTCTATATCTTTTTGAGACATCTTTTTCAGCTATTATAGGCATTAAAACAACAAACTGTTAAGATTTTAAAAAGGAAGTATGTTCAATATATTTCTCTTGCTAAAATAACATTAGTAATCAATGTTGTATTAAGAATAATACTTAGTTGGGGTGGCTGGGTGGTACAGTGAATGGAGTGCCAGCCCTGGTGTTGGGGGGACCTGAGTTCAAATCCAACCTCAGACAGTTAACACAGAAAATAGCTGTGTGACCTTGGGCAATTCACTTAACCCCAATTGCCCTACCTTCCCCCCTCCAAAAAAACTGCCAAAATAATAATAATAATAATAATAATAATAATAATACTTAGTGAGAACTAGACAGTTTTGTGCCATTAAAATAACATAAAATTAATTTTAGAATATCATCTCATCTTTATGTCATTTTAATTTCTATTCTTGTATATTTTACAATGTATATGATATATTAGTTTAATAGTGAATGTGTCTAATTCACTTTGGACCAGACTATGATTTCACTGACACAGAGAATTGATCAGGAAACTTCCTCTAACAGGGTGGATCAGCACCTTATTTGTGACTTGCACTCTCAGAGAGTAGCTTAAAGCAGAAGGGTCAAACATGCAGCCCATAACACTCCCAAGTGCGTTTGAACCAGGTTAAAATATGATTGACAAATAAAAATATGATAAAACATAGATTATATTTAAAAACTAAGTCAATATGCAGCCTGCAGGGATCCTTATGTTGCTGTTGTTCTACAGTTGTGTCTTCATGACCCCATCTGGGGTTTTCTTGGCAAAGAGACTGGAGTGGTTTGCCATTTCCATCTCCAACTTACTTTACAGGCAAGGAAACTGAGACAAACAAGGTTGAGTGACTTGCCCACGGTTACACAGCTAGTAAGTATCTGAGGTTGGATTTGAACTCAGGAAGAAGTTTTGTCCTGACTCTAGGGCTGATGTTCTATCCACCATACCACCTAGCTGCCCCAATCCTTCGGGACCTTTTTCTATTTAAGTTTTATACCAATGGTCTAGGACACTGAGATTAAGTGATTTAGACAGGGTCACATATCCCATATGTGTCAAAGGTGAGACTTGAACACAGATCTTCCTGATGCTAAGACCATCTCTCTATCCACTACGAGATATTTCCTCTGTGTTTAATAAATATATTATATAAATATTTGAAATATTATACATTATATTATATAAATATTATAAAATAAACAATATATTAGGGTTGTATGTGCAAAAATATTTTATTATGGGGTCCACTCAAAATCCTTGGAGACCATTACACTACACCATAGCTTCCTCCCTTATCATAGTTGTTATTGATACTACTCTTTTAACTTTAATATTGACATGGAGGCAAAAATCCAATCCACGCCTGATCTTAGTTTATCTCAAAGACTTCAAGGTACTAACAACTAACTAGAGCTCCCGATAACTCAGCCTCCATGTTGATAATAACTTAGAAGAACAGCCAAGTTAAATATAGCAACTTCTTTTTTATCAGTCACATACATATCAAGCCTGGTTAATCACTAAGCATGAGTGAGAGTAAAAGATACAATGGTCCTTTGTCCAAGAAATTTCCCGAGAACGTGCACACTGCATACAAGACTGAGTCCAAGCCTGATTCTCTGTTTCAATTAGTGTTGAATTTAGATGCATCAGACCTTCTGAAAGAGACAGCATAGCATAGTGGAAACAGTGCTGGCCACAAAGCCAGGAGCCTCTGGATTCAAGTCTTACCTCTGATTCCTACTGGTTCTATTACCTTGGTCAACTCATTTAATTCTTAGTGCTTTTATTGGTGTTGTTGTTGTTGAGTCATGTCCAACTCTTCCCATGCTGTTTTCTTGGCAAACATACTGGAGTGGTTTGTCATTTCCTTCTCCTGTGGATCAAGGCAAACAGAGGTTAAGTGACTTGCCCAGGGTCACACAGCTGCTGTAAGTGTATAAGGCCAGATTTGAACTCAGGTCTTCCTGACTCCAGTAGTCTATCCACTGAGTCACTTAGCTGCCTCCTCAGTACTTTTAGGAAACTTTTTAAGACTGTAAGTTGCACAGTTGGTAAAGGGAGCTTCCTTTCCTGGACGTTCTCTTAATAGTGTCAAACTCAAATTGACATGGTTTCCTGGGGGCCACATATTGACTTAGAAAACCTCAAATTAGCAATATCTATATTGTATTGTATTTTTATGCATATTGGCTTAGTAAACCACAAGTTAACATTATGTTGCATAGTATATTTATTAATTTTATATTAATATTATGTATCTATTGTACTGATAGTATGTACCTGTTGCCAGTCAACTAATATCATCTGAGTCAAATATTTCCTAGTTGCATTTTAATCTGATTCAGCTGCACTGGGAGTGTTGCAAGCTGTGTGTGGGTTTGACAAACAAACCAATAAGATCACAGGTACAGACCTCTTGACAACGACAAAAGCAGAAGAATGTTGGGTATTACATGACTTCATTTGCACATTTGAGCTTATCTTCATTCTTTAACTTTCCCAGATTTTCATTGCTCCCTCTCTTGGTAGTTCTTGGGTAACTTTGAAGTAACCCAGCATCACTGGACAAATTTGACAAGCATGAGAATCTCTGGATTGAGAATGCTAGGATAGCAACTCTATGAGGATGATAAAATTAGAACGTGGTGAGACAGTAAGAGGTGCAGACAAATGCTAATAGGATGCTAAGGGACATGACTGCAGGGCAGTATGCTCAGATGCAGTATAAGAAAAGATGGGGCAGAGGCCCAGAAGACAACCCCGGGCACTGCAGAGGCCCGGACGCCGTGGCATGCAGAGACCTGGACGAGGCCTGATCAACCTGGCGGAAAGTTGACCCACCAACCAACCACAAGGGCCACTGCCAGGCCTATCATTTCAGGACTGGGACTGGACAGAGCAGGGTAAGAGTCAAATGCAGGGGCCCTGCCAGGGGCAGCAGCTACTCCTGGGACTGCCAATCCACAGCCTAGAAATTTAAAAAGCCCCTATCTGGACCTCCAGGGACCAGGATGGCAGAGTGAACCCCAGCTGCTCCAATCCCCCCCCCCCCACTCTGAAAACATATTGCCCCAGGGAAAAATTTTAAACAGTAAAAGCTTGGGAACCTTAGAGGAAGGGCATGGTTAGGGCCCTGCCTCAAAATGGGTAAAAAGCAGACTGCAAAGACAAAGACTCTGGAGTCCTAGTATCAAGAGAGAAAGGAACCAAATTGAGAGGGAGTGATGACTCCACACCCACAGCTGAAGCCTCAACAGGGAACTGGTCTCAGGCACAGAAAGCTTTCTTAGATGAACTCAAAAGGAACTTTAAAAACCAAATGAGAGAGATAGAAGATAAAATGAATAATTCTTTTAAGATCAAAATTGCAAAATTAGAAAAATATTACAATGAAGAAAACAGCTCCTTAAAAAGAAAAATGTGTGATATGAAAAAGTTCAAAAAACTAGCTGAGGAAAATAATTTGCTAAAAACTGGAATCAACCACATTGAAGCACATAACTCTATGAGGAACCAAGAATTAGTCAAACAAAACATCAAAAATGAAAAATTAGAAAAAGAGTAAAATATCTCAATGGAAAAATAACTGACCTGGAAAACAGATCTAAGAGAGATAATCTGAGAATCATAGGCCTACTGGAAAATCATGATGAAAAAATGAGCCTGGACAACATCTTCCAAGAGCTCATCAAGGAAAACTTCCCTGAGATACCTGAACCAGAAGGTAAAATAGAAATCGAGAGAATCCACCAGACACCTCCTGAAAGAGATCCCAAACTGAAAATCCCACGAAATGTTGTGGCCAAAATCCAGAACTACCAGGTAAAGGAGAAAATACTACAAATGGCCAGAAAGAAACAATTTAAATATCGAGAAACTACAGTGAGGATTGAGCAGGACTTGGCAGCCTCTACACTGAAAGATCGGAGGAAGTGGAATACAATTTTCCTCAGGGCAAAAGAGCTCAGGTTACAACCAAGGATCACCTATCCAGCAAAACTGAACATATTCTTCCAGGCAAGGAGATGGTCATTCAATGATATAACAGATTTCTACACTTTTCTGATGAAAAAGCCAGAGCTCAATGGAAAATTTAACCTCCAATTACAAGATGCAAAGAGACATGGAAAGGTAAACAAGGAAAACACACACACTATTATTTAATAAGAGCAAACTGCTTATAGACAAGTAGAGGGTATGGGGATAAATTACACAAAATGATGATTTAAAAAACCTTATTAAGGGCTACAAAGGGACTGCAATGGAAGAAGAGGAAAGAATGAAGAGGAAAAAGATAAATTATGCCACACAAAGAGGCATAAAAACAATATAATAGAGGGAAAGAAGTGAGGGAGATGAGCATTATATGAGCTTTTCCCTCATTGGCACTGGTGCAAGGAGGGAATAACACAACCAGTTAAGCATAAAGGACTCTACTGAGAAGAGACACAAAATGTATCATAATAGAGGAAAAGAGGGGAGGGAGAGGAGCTTTACATGAGATCTGTTCTTGTCAATCTTGGTTCGAAGGAGAAATAACATACTACATTAAATATAAAAATCTATCATATTCTACAGGGAGTAGGAGGGGGGAAGGGCTACTAAAGGGGAGGTGGTTAGAAGAGAGGGAAGAAGTAAGGGGAAAGGGGGAGAAAAAGGGAGGGGGGCTGATAAGAAGGGAACACTGAGGGAGGCAGTAGTTAAAAGGAAAACTCTTAAGGAAGGGAAGGGAGAAGGGGAGAAAAATAAAAGCATAAACAGGAGAGGGAATAGGATGGAAGGAAAGAGACAGATAGTAATCATAACTGTGAATGTGAATGGGATGAACTCTCCCATAAAACGGAGGTGGATAGCAGAATGGATTAAAAACCATAATCCTACAATATGCTTTTTACAAGAAACACATCTGAAACAGAGGGATACACACAGGGTAAAGGTAAAAGGCTGGAGTAAAGTATGTCATGCATTAGCTAAAGTAAAAAAAGCAAGGGTAGCAATCCTTATCTCAGATAAAGCAAAAGCAAAAATTGATCTAATTAAAAGAGATAAGGAAGAAAACTATATCCTGCTAAAAGGCATAATTGAGAATGAAGCAATATCTTTACTTAACATATATGCACCAAGTGGTAATAGCATCCAAATTCCTAGAGGACAAGGTAAGGGAATTAGAGGAAGAAATAGATAGCAAATCTATACTAGTGGGGGACCTTCATCTCCCCCTCTCTGAACTTGATAAATCCAACCTCAAAATGCACAAGAAAGACGTTAAGGAGGTGAATAGAATTTTAGAGAGGGTAGGTATGATAGATCTCTGGAGAAAACTGAATGGGTATAAAAAAGAATATGCCTTCTTCTCAGAGGTACATGGCACATACAAAAAAATCAACCATGTACTAGGGCATAAAAACCTCACAATTCAGTGCAGAAAGGCAGAAATATTAAATGCATCATTCTCAGGTCATGATGCAATAAAAATCATATGCAATAAGAGGCCATGGAAAGATAGACTAAAAACTAATTGGAAACTAAACAATTTAATCCTAAAGAATGAGTGGGTCAAACAAGAAATTATAGAAACAATCAGTAACTTCATTCAAGAGAATGACAATAATGAGACAACATACCAAAATTTGTGGGATGCAGTAAAGGCGGCTCTTAGGGGAAATTTTATATCCCTGAGTGCATACATGAATAAATTAGAGAAAAGGGAGGTCAATGAATTGGACACAGCCAAAAAAGCTAGAAAAAAAAACAAATTGAAAACCTGCAATTAAATACTAAATTAGAAATAATGAAAACCAAAGGAGAGATTAATAAAATTGAATTTAAGGAAACATTAATAAATAAAACTAAGAGCTGGTTTTGTGAAAAAAAAAAAAACAATAAACCTGATAGACCCTTAGCCAATATGATAAAAAAAAGAAGGAAGAAAACCAAATTATAAGTATCAAAAATGAAAAGGGTGAATCTACCTCCAATGAAGAGGAAATTAAAACAATAATTAGGAATTGTTTGCCAAGTTATATGCACATAAATTTGACAATCTTAGTGAAATGGATGAATATTTACAAAAATACAAGTTGCCCAGATTAACTGAAGAGGAAGTAAATTACTTAAATAACCCCATTTCAGAAAAAGAAATTGAACAAACCATCAGTGAACTCCCTAGAAAAAAAAAATCTCCAAGGTCAGACAGATTTACTAGTGAATTCTATCAAACATTTGAAGAACTATTGATTCCAATACTCTACAAACTATTTGGGAAAATTAGTGAAAGAGTCCTACCAAATTCTTTTTATGACACAAACATGCTACTGATACCTAAATCAGGAAGAGATAAAATGGAAAAAGAAAATTATAGACCAATTTACCTCATGAATATAGATGAAAAAATTTTAAATAAAATATTAGCAAAAAGACTACAGCAACTTATCACAAGAATAATACACTTTGATCAGGTAGCATTTATTCCAGGAATGCAAGGATAGTTTAATATTAGGAAAACCATCAATATAACTGATCATATCAACAATAAAACTAGCAAAAACCACATGATTATCTCAATAGATGCAGAAAAGGCTTTTGACAAAGTACAACATCAATTCATATTAAAAACACTAGAAAGTATAGGAATAAATGGAGCCTGCCTTAAAATAATAAGTAGCATCTATTTAAAGCCATTAGCAAGTATTATATGTAATGGGGAGAAGCTGGAAGCATTTCCAATAAGATAAGGAGTGAAACAAGAGTGTCCACTATCACCCCTCTTATTCAATCTGGTACTAGAAATGTTCACAATAGCTATTAGAGAAGAAAAAGAAATCAAAGGAATCAAATTAGGCAAAGAAGAGACCAAGTTATCACTCTTTGCAGATGATATGATGATATACTTACAGAATCCTAAAGAATCAAGTAAAAATTGCTTGAGACAATAAATAAATTTGGCAAAGTTGCAGGATATAATATAAACCCACATAAATCCTCAGTATTGCTGTGTATTTCTAATGAAATCCAACAGCAAGAGATAGAAAGAGAAATCCCATTTAAAGTTACTGTAGACATTTTATAATATTTGGGAATCTACCTGCCAAAACAAACTCAGGACTTATATGAACACAATTACAAAACACTTTTCACACAAATAATGTCAGATCTAACTAATTGAAAAAACATCAATTGCTCATGGCTGGGAAGAGCTAATATAATAAAAATGACAATTTTACCTAAATTAAATTACACATTTAGTGCCATACCAATCAAATTACCAAAAAATTACTTTATAGAGCTACAAAAAATAGTAACAAAATTCATTTGGAAGAACAAAAGGCCCAGAATATCAAGGGAATTAATGAAAAGAAATGCTACCAGATTTTAATCTGTATCATAAAGCAGCAGTCATCAAAACTACTTGGTACTGTCTGAGGAATAGAGCAGTGGATCAATGGAATAGAATGGGTACAGGAGACTCGGTAGGCAATGACTATAATAATCTACTCTTTGATAAACCCAAAGACCCCAGTTTTTGTGATAAGAACTCGCTATTTGACAAAAACTGCTGGGAAAACTGGAATGTAGTATGGCAGAAACTGGGCATAGACCATTATCTAATACTGCATACCAAAATTAAGTCTAAATGTGTGCATTATCTAGGTATAAAGGATGATACTGTAAGTAATCTGGGAAAGCAAGG
This sequence comes from Petaurus breviceps papuanus, assembly GCF_028583685.1. Taxonomy (NCBI): domain Eukaryota; kingdom Metazoa; phylum Chordata; class Mammalia; order Diprotodontia; family Petauridae; genus Petaurus; species Petaurus breviceps. The sequence goes on from NW_027185712.1 coordinate 20,095,762, forward strand.
AATAGTTTACCTGTCAGATTTATGAAGAGGGAAAGACTTCATGACCAAACAAGAATTAGAGAGCAGTATAAAATGCAAAATGGATAACTTTGATTACATGAAATTGAAAGCTTCTGTACAAACAAAGCCAATGCAACCAAGATTAAGAGGGAAGTGGGAAATTGGGAAAGAATTTTTACAACCAATGTCTCTGATAAAGGCCTCATTTTAAAATATACAGAGAATTGAGGCAAATATAAAAGAATACAAATCACTCCCCAATTGATATGTGGTCAAAGGATATGTTCATATCCTTTGGTAGTTCTCAGAGGAAGTTCTCAGAGGTAGTTCTCAGAGGAAGAAATTAAAGATATCTATAAGCATATGAAAAAATGCTAAATCACCATTGATTAGAGAAATGCAAATCAAAACAACTCTGAGGTACCACATCTCACCAGTCAGATTGGCTAAGATGACAAAACAGGAAAATGATAAATGCTGGAGAGAATGTGGAAAAATTGGAACACTAATGCACTGTTGGTGGAGTTGTGAACTGATTCAACGATTCTGGAGAGCAATCTGGAACTACGCCCAAAGGGCTATAAGTAACTTCATATCCTTTGACCCAGCAATACCACTCCTAGGGTTGTATCCCAAAGAGATCATAGAAGCGGGAGGAAGACCCACATGTACAAAAATATTTATAGCTGCTCTTTTTGTAGTGGCACAGAATTGGAAATTAAGGGGATGCCCATCAATTGGGGAATGGCTAAACAAGTTATGGTATATGAATGTAATGGAATACTATTGCACCATAAGAAATGAAGAACAGATGGACTTCATATTTACCTGGAGAGGCTTATATGAACTGATGCTGAGTGAGAACCAGGAAAAATTTGTACACAATTACAGATACAATGTATGTGTGATGACCAACTTTGATAGACTGGACTCCTTTCAGCAATGCAGGGCTGTAAGTAAACTCCAAAAGACTCATGATGGAGAGAGATGTCTACATTCAGAGAAAGAACTAGAAAGAACAGAGTTTGAATGCAGATTGAAGCAAATTACCTGCTCTCTTTCTTTTTCTTGTTTGGTTTTGTTTCCTTTTGCCCATTGTCCATTTCATCCAATACAATCCTTTTTTATAACCTGAAAAAAAAAGAAAAGAAAAGATAATTCTCTTTATATTCTCCCTCACTGAGGGTAAGCATGGCATAGTGAATGAATGAATGAAGAAAGCATGAATATAAGCTTATAATGTGCCAAGGACTGCTGCAAAGGCAAAGACAATCCCTGCTCTCAAAGAATTCTACTAGGGGAGATAACAATACTGGAGTGGTAATGGAGGAATGATATTTTGATGCGGAAAGTTACAGAGATGACAGCGGATAGAAGGCTAGGCTTGTAGTCAGGAAGACTTGCCTTCATGTCCTGCATGTGACAAATGCATAACCCTGGGCAAATAACTGAATTTCTCAGTACCCTCAGGCAACTCTCTTAAGTCTATAGGTTACTGAACAATTGTGGCTCTACCAAAAATAATATTCTTAGCTATCCAAATAATAGGTCTCTTCTGGTACGTAATGTCCCGCTGAACTAATTCCTCATCCCCTTTTTTTTCTATCAATCTTCTTGCTTATGAATGGTCTGATTCCCCATGATATTTTCTTTTAAATTGTTACCTGGGATTATTGGAGACATTCTGCTTAAAATGTAGTGATAGTAACAACAAAAAAGCAAGCCAAAATACTAACACTGATTTCATATTCATTACCTGGGGAAATAGAAAGTAATTTAAAAGGTTACATTCTTATCTGTGAAATAATATAGGAACTACCTTTTAATAACTGTCACAATATCCTTTTCTGCCTCAGCCCATTTTATTTATTTATTTATTATTATTATTTGCTTTTTGGAGGGCAATTGGAGTTAAGTGACTTGCCCAAGGTCACACGGCTAGTAAGTGTTAAGTGTCTGAGGACAGATTTGAACTCAGGTCCTCCTGACTTCAGGACTCTATTCACTTTGCCACTTAGCTGCCTCACTTCCCCCATTAAAAAAAAATCAATCGTACTGAAGGAGTAACTCAGAGAGAGTGGCCACGAAGTAGGAGACTTTAAGGATGCTGTTAATGTCCCAGGGCTTTTAGGAATCTTTACTTATTCAACAAGTATTTATTTAGGGCCTACTATGTGTCAAGAATTGGAGGTTTGTTGTTGAATCATTTCAGTTGTGTCCAATTCTTTGTGACCATTTGGGGTTTTCTTAGCAGAGATACTGGAGTGGTTTGCCATTTCTTTCTCCAACTCATTTGGCAGATGAGGAACTGAAGTAAATGAGGTTAAGTGACTTGCCCAGGGTCACACTGCTCATAAGCATCTGAGGTCAAATTTGAACTCAGGTCCTCTCGACTCTATGTCCATCATTCTAGCCACCTACTTGTCCATAAGGCATTGGTGGTACAAAGACATACATGAAACAGTCCCTTCAAGTAGTTAACATTCTGCTGGGGGGAACATACATAGATAACTAAATAGAAAAACGTACAAGGTAGATTTAAAGTAACTGAGAGGAAACAGGGACACTAAGAAGTGGGGGCATTATATAGGAAGTGGTACCTGACCTGGTCCTTGCAGGGAGCTAGGGATTCTACAAGTGGGTGAAAGGAGGAAGAACGCTTAAGGTAGGGGAAGGGGCTAAAGCCCATGAGATGGAACAGGGTCCCCTGGGAACAGCCAAGAGGCCAGTTTGACCAGAACAAATAAAGATTCCTAAAAGTCCTGGGGCATTAATAGCATCCTTGAAGTCTTCGACTTTGTAGCCACTCTCTAAGAGCTACTCCTTCAGGTACCCTTGATTTTTTTTTAACAGGGGAGGAGGCAAGAAAGGGTATTGTGACAGTTATTAAAAGGTAGTGCCTATATTATTTCACAGATAAGAATATAACCTCTTAAATTACTTTCTATTTCCCTAGGTAATGAACACTACACTACACTACATTACACTACACTACACTACACTACACTACACTACACTACACTACACTACACTATACTACACTACACTATACTACACTACACTAAACTACTTTGACCTCCAGAATATCATATTCCAAGCCCTTCCATCCCTCAGTGTAGAAGCTTCCAGATCCTGGGTTATCCTGATTGTGTTTCCACAATATTCAAATTGTTTCTTCTTGGCTGCTTGTAATATTCTCTCCTTAATCTGGGAATTCTGATTATATATAAAATATATATAAAATTCTGATTATATATAAAACCTGGCTATAATATTCCTAGGAGTTTTATTTTTGGGATCTTTTTCAGGAGGTGATTGGTGGATTCTTTCAACCTCTATTTTGCTCTCTGGTTCTGGAATATCAGGGCAGTTTTCTTTGAGAACTTCCTGGAGGATGATTTCTAGGTTCTTACTTTGATCATGGCTTTCAGGTAGCCCAATAATTTTTAAGTTGTCTCTCCTGGATCTATTTTCCAGGTCAGTGGTTTTCCCCATGAGATATTTCACATTGCCTTCTATTCTTTCATTTGTTTGGATCTGTTTAACAGCATCTTGATTTCTCATAGAGTCATTAGCTTCCATTTGCTCCAATATAATTCTGAAGCAATGATTCTCCTCAGTGAGCTTTTGAGATTCTTTTTCCATCTGGCAAATTTGTCTTTTTAAGGTATTCTTTTCCTCATTGCCTTTTTGAGCCTCTTTTGCCATTTGAGTTAGTCTATTTTTTAAGGTATGATTTTCCTCAATCAGGCTGTTGACTCTCATTTCATGATTTTCTTGCATCATTCTCATTTCTCTTCCCAATTTTTCCTCCACTTCTCTTATCTGCTTCTTAAGGTTCTCTATGGACTATAACCAGCTTGTATTTTCCTTTGAAGCTTTTGGTGCAGGAGTTCTGACTTCACTGTCTTCCTCCTGTTTCATGCTTTGCTCCTTTTTGTCCCCAAAATAGGAGTCTAATGTTAGAGTCTTCTGTTTGTTTTGCTTCCTTTGTCTGGTCATGTTGCCCCTCAGTCACTTGACCCCTGGGCTTTTTGCTACAGTAGTACTCTGCCACCAGACAGGGGAGCTTTCGTCCCAAACTCTGGGGTTTTCTCAGCTGCCAGAGGTATTAGTTGGGTGCCCTCTCTGAGGCCTCCACATGTTCTGGCAAGCTGGAAACACACCCCAGGACCTCCACCCTATACTGCAATCCAGATCCATGCAGGTTAAAGAAAGAGCTAATACCTCTCAGACTGGTCGCTTGGTCCCCCTACACTCTGCAGGACAGGAGCTGAAGCTGCCAAGTGGCACTGGCTGGCTGTGCAGGCATCTCAGTGGCTTCTTGCCCTGGGGGCAAAAGCCAAAGCTCTCCCAACTACTGGTCCCAAAGTCCACACTGCACTGACATCTCACTTTGTCCTTTGCATCTATGTGTTGATGAATCTGGAAACGGCCACAGCTGCTAGTGATCTGGAGTCCCTCTAGCTGGTGGCTGGTCAGGCCTGCCCTGGGGCTAAAACCTCTGGCTCAGGAGGGCCTGTGCTAGGCTCCCAGAGGGCTGTGCTGGCCAATTCTTCCTGGCCTGCCAGGCTGTCCTCAGTGGGAGGTTAGCTTCTCTTTCATTTTGTGGGTTCTACAGCTCCAAAGTTTGTTTAGAGTCCCCTTTTACATGGATTGGAGAAGGTGGAAGCCGGAGCTGCAGGGAGGTCCTGCTTCTACTCTGCCATTTTGACTCCACCCCCTAGAATGTTTTTTAAGTACCTAAATAAAATGTGTAGAATTACAAAAGAAATTAATTGCATTAAAATAGTTCTTAAAATATCAAAAACACAAACTGATAGACTCCAAGTTATGAACCCTTGCCCTATACTGTAAGCTCTTGGAGGGGAGGAGCTATTCCTCATTGATCTTCCCATTTCCCAGAAGCAGTCAGAATGATGTCATATACATAGTAGGTGTTGAATTTGTTCTATGAATGAATTGCTGAGTGGTTGGGGTAGGATTTTCAAATTTACCTTCAATGTTATGCTACTATCTCAGCTCTCATTCACACATTACCCATCAATAGTCAATTCTTTATTTACCTAGACTTTTGGTTTTCTACTACTTAAGGTGTGAAACTCAAACCAATCAATTTCCTTACCTTTTATCATCTCTATAAAGAAATTATCATAGAAGGTGGTGAAATAATGGATAATTTGGGGATTATTTTAAGCTATTTCATTATATTCCAATAATATTTAGGTCATTTTTGAATCTCATTACTATAGGTAACTAAAGGTAAAATGTATTTACATTGTCCACGAAGTTAAAATGCCAATGTTTGCAGGAACTGGAAAGTAATTTATCCAGCCTCTTTGCTATGCAGAGGAAGCATGAGAAAGTAAACTTCCACAGGAAAGCAATAATTCCCAATGGTCAAGGAAGCATTTTCTACTATCTTGGCACCCAAGATATATTTGATAACAGTAATAAAGATCAAAGTCTACAAACTTTCAAGATTTAACATGCTATTATGTTATTAAGTCTCAAGTGGAACCATTAAACCACAAGTAATCACATACAGTCTTTCAGATTAAAAATATATTTGTTGAAAGATACCATTCTTTAGCCTTGGGGCTGTACTGTATTGAGTAACTGACCAATGAAGACATGACTGAAACTAAATTAGGAAGACTTTGCTTTCAAAACCACCCTGATCACATTCCCATGCCCATTCTCGAATGATTATTAAACTACTCACAATAAAAGAATCTGAGGGAGGAAATAATATTATTAACAATTCTCCCCAAATCCCTTCCCTCAGCAAGTGAAAAATACATAACATTGTCTAGGGCTGGGCAGATGCCAAAAGAACATTCACAAGTAGGCTTGAACTTATTGACTGCTTCTTGAGACTGAGATGAGCCTGTTGGTACTGAATTGTGCTGTCTGTGGCTATTTATCTCTGACTTTCAGTTTTCATTTACTAAGGGTTATTTAGAAGTATAAATGAGTCAAGGTCCCCAAATAACGCTTTCAGCTTGATGGCCTTTTCTTCCCTTTTTGGAGAGTATATTTCAAATTTAATACAATAACAACAACAATGCCCTATTTGTCTGGGTCCCTTTTTGAACTTTCTTCTGCTCTTTTCTTTTTTAAAAAATTATTCATTGACCTTGTTTCTTTTTTCCCTATCACTATCACTAACCTTTTTTCCAACTATTCCCCTTCCTACATAAAAACTCTTCTTTGCAACAAGTAATTATTATCATGCAAAATAAATCTGTATCTTGACCATCAGTGAAAATGTTTCTCACTCTTTATTTCAGGTTCTTTGCCAGGAGGTGGGAAGCATGATTTATCATCAGTCTTCTGGAGATATGATTGATCATTGTGTTGATGGTTCTGCCGTGTTTCACAGTTTTTTTTCCTTTATAATGTTGTAGTTATCTTATAAATTATTCTTTGTGTTCTGCTCCCTTCATTATGAATCACTTCATACAAATTCTCCCAGACTTCCCTGAATCTGTCCCATTCACAATTTCTTATGGTGCAATCACATTACATTCATATACTATAATTTCTTGAGTTCACTAACAGTTGATGGACACCCACTTTATTTCAAATTCTTTGCTACAACAAATAAAGTGTTGCTACAAATATATATATATATGTATAAAATGATTTCTTCTTTATGATGTTTGCTTTAAGCCTAATATGTCTAAATTAGCTCCAAAAGGGGAAAACACAATATTACAAAATCTATTCATGCCAGAACTATTTGTGTCCCTTTTTTCAGAAGGGCTAAGTGACCACTAATTTGCTTGTAATCAGCTGACTAAAAGAGGCAAGCACTAAAGTAGGCATCATCTGATCCACACTCTAAATGCCAGGGTCTACGGGTCTGCAGCATTGTTGCAACTCTGCAGACCCCAGGAGAAGTTGGTAGCCAGAACAACTGGGGCAATTGTCCCATTGCATTGTTTTCAGTTCAGAGTGCTACTTGTTAGGAGGAACACAGACCAAGAGGAACAAGGTCAGAAGAAGGTTGAGGGTAGTCAAGAGTATCATATAAAAATGAAGGAACTGGGGGGTGTTTAGCCTAGAGAAGAATTGGAACAAACCTAACAGGTGCCTTCAAATATTTGTTTCATGGAAAGGGGATTGGGCTTCTTCTGCCTAACTCTAAGGGCAGAATTAGAACCAATGGGTTGGAGTGGCAAAGAGACACCTTTTAGTGCAACATAAAGAATTGTCTATTAGAATTCACCAGAAACAGAATGTTCTGCTTTGTAAGGTAATGAATTTCACTTATCGGAGAAGAAAGGGTTCCCATTTAGGTACGATTTGGACTACATTATGGTTAAGATTTTTGACAGCTTAATGATTCTATAATTCTATTTCAGGATCTGTGTTGGTATTGGGCCCTCATGACTCTTGTAAGTGTGAAGAAATTTTGGAGATGCTAGTGAGTGACCTGGGATATTACTGGGATTCTCCTAGAATAATATGGACTCTTCTGGAATTTCCATAATGAATTAATTGTCTTGAAAAATCAGGCCTAGAGCAACACCAGGCTTCCCCAGAGTAGCTCCAACTTAAATCCAAAGGTTTCCTTGAGGTATCTTACTCAACTACCTTAATTCACCTGTGACTTTATCAATGTATTCCCTCCAAAAATGGCCATCATAACCTATTGATGCCTTCTTCTACTCTGATACTTTCATCCATAAATTCATAAAATGGGCGTGCAATTCAGTATGATAGAGGCTGCCTCAAGCTCATCGGACACCACAAAGAAATAGATGAAGTTCATGGGTTGTCCATCCATTGTTTATTATTGTTATTATTATTTGCCTTTTGGAGGGCAACTGGGGTTAAGTAACTTGCCCAAGGTTACATGGCTAGTTTTTTTGTGTGGGTGTTAAGTGTCTGAGGCTGGAACCGAACTCGGGTCCTCCCGACTCGGGGGCTGGCGCTTTACTCACTGCGCCACCTAGCTGCCCATCATTGCTTATTTCTTACTCTTCCTATCCACTTAACTCATCTTTTTCAACTCTACATTTCTTTAAGGAGATCCTTTACACCAGTTTCCCATCACAATTTATTGTTTCTAATATGTTTTAGCCTCTGCTCACATCTATCATGAACTCTTTGGGCGATCCTTAACCTTACCTCTTTGGAGGCTATCGTAATTTTCCATAATTGTGGCCACAAAACATCACTTGAAGAATATTGCATTAAAAGGATGGGTCTTTGTTTCAGAAAGAAACTTGGGATCAGGAGAACTTTGCAACATCCCAAAGGCAATCTAAGTCACTCCCTTTCTCGTGCTCTGTTCTAAACCCAGCTCATTGTCTATTTGCAGTACTTGTGCTAGATGAACTCATCCTGATGAATGAACTCTAAAATTGTTCCTCCAACTTCATATCATAGTTTGTACAATGAGCCATCTTAACTCAAGTGTTGTGTGTGTATGCATGTGTGAAGAGTTGCACCTAAAGCACTCTAAAGATTGATTATAGATGTCTTTTAGAAGGCTTTTCAGATTTCTATGGTGTGATGCAATCACTAAAATGTCATCTGCAAAGAAGAATATCTGGAGGACCCATCCTTACTAGAAAAACACTTTTCTTTTTTTTATGGAGAGACGAAGGTAGGGCAATTGAGGTTAAGTGACTTGCCCAAGGCCACACAGCTAGTGTGTGTGTGTGTTAAGTTTCTGAGGTCAAATTTGAACTTAGGTCCTCCTGACTCCAGGGCCGGTGCTCTATTCACGGCGCCACCTAGCTGCCCCAGACCACTTTTCAACCTGATTTTGCAATGAATCTCCCCCGTGACAGTGGCAAAACATTTGGTAAGTGTACATTTATCTGTTTTATGCTTCACTTACTGTTAATGATCCTTTTCAGGCCTGGAGAAGCTGTGGCCTCTAAGCTACCTGTTGCCCTCTACCTCCTCAAGTGCAGCCCTTTGACCAAATCCAAACTTCACCCTTCAATCAAAGGGCAGCACTTGAGGACCTAGAGGGTCACATGTGACCTTGAGGCCACAGGTTCCTCACCCCTAATCAAATAAAATCATCTCTTTTCTATCTTTTTGTATATTTGACATAGTATCTCACTTTGTTGGAGAAAAGTATTTAAGCTTGCTTTACCATATTGAGTGTTTTCTGTAGTCAGCATACAATAAGAACCATGTGATTTTTTTATTTGCAATATCTTTTAGTTAGATGTTGTCTACTATGGAATATTGCTTGGAAAAGCCTACTATTCCTTTCTATTTTTATTTTTTTTCCTTTTTTTTGGAGGGCAATTGGGGTTAAGTGACTTGCCCAAGGTCCTACTATTCCTTTCTAATACTCTCATCAAGAATACTCTGATTGTATGTGTAGATTATCCACATAAGAATATTACATGGATGGAGATAATAGGTCTATGGATCACTAGTCACTCATATTTTCTTAATAACTTTTAAGAAAACCATACCAATATGGTCCAAGAATATTTCCACTCTCTCGTCATCTTCCCTTCCTTCAGATAATTGAGACTCCATTCCTCAACATCCTCAAAATTGTGCTATCTCTAGCACAGACCTTTCAATATATTTGGACTAGTCTAGCTACTTTTTTCAATCTATTTCCTTTTCAACACCATTTCTACTACTTCTGTTAGTATATTTGGAACTGTGTTCTTAGAGTTCAAAAGCATTGGCTCCACTACCCATGATGGGGAAAAGAGTTTGTTTTAACAATCCATTCTGGTCTTTTCTACATTTTATCTGTTAGTTTTCCTACTTCCAATTTCCTTTTTTAAATACCCTTAGGATGACTTTGCTTAATTGAGTCTCTCATCAAGTTTTCTTCAAAATGGACTTTCCTTTCACCATTTCTCACTTTTAAAAGAAAGAATACTTCTCATGATCTTCTACTATATTTATCTTTAATATTTACAAATAAGTCTGTGTTTTAAACTGATTTTTGCTGTGGCTGCCATATCCTGTTGACAAGCAAACCGTATGTTTTCTAAGGCAGTTTTAAAAATTGTTATAAAACTTACAAAGGTTATATCAGCAATGCAATATTCACAATGCCTACGGTAATTATAAATATGCTGGTATAGTTATCAATCACAAAATATATCAGGCTTTCTATATGGGGGATAAAGAGAGAACATTTATTAAAATACCAAAAGACTGAGTCCCAAAACCAGAAAGTCAAAGCCATCAGAGTAGTTATGAAATTGGAACAGGTAGATAAAGTAGAAAGCACCCACATTCTCAAGCCTTTAAAACAGAACAGGCTACCTCAGGCAAAGGTCCTCCTCTCCCCACTCACAGCAACCACCCAGCGTCCAGGAAGTGTGCTCCCAGCAGCTCCGGCCCCTGGCAGTCCTCAGCAGGAGTCCTTAGCAGAAATTCTGGCTGACTCAAAAAGCGGTTTGCGCTTCCGCTGCCACTGCCTCTGCTTCTGCTGCCACCGTAGCTGCCACTGCTAGCCACCGCAGGAACTCTAGCTTGGCTTCCACTTCCTATTGCTCCACCCCTTCCTGCTAAGTCAGCAAGTCCAATGGGGCATGGAAGATCTTTAAATCCCATTACCCTTGCATAGGTCAATATCCTTTTCTCCATGCATTTCTCATTTTTAGCCTCAATAACTTGTGCAAATAGATCAAGTTGAAGTTGTTTTAATTGAAGATCATATCTTTTTCTCATTTTTAATTCTTTCTTCTAACTTTTCATTAATTTGCTCTTTGCTCTAACAAATTATTGACCCAATTGCAGACAGCTTATTCATAAATTGTTCTCATATCAGTAACTACATAATTCTTGTATATTAAAATATAACCAATTTCTTTCTCTTTTTTTTTTTCTGGCAGTGTTGTTGAGATGCTCACCATGTCCAAGGCAGACTCTTTTTTCTTTTAAAAATATGTGCTGTTTATTATTTTAAAAATAATAATCATTGACATTATATTGTGCTTTAAGGTTTACAAAGTACTTTATATGTGAACCCCACAGCAATTTCATAAGAAATGTAGACCAGATATTATTATTCCTGTTTTATAGATAAGGAACCTTGAGACTGAGACAAATCTCAGAAATGAGTTACCCAAGGTCACACAGCTGGTACACATCAGAACTGGAATTAAACTCAGGTTTTCATATTTTAAATCTACATGCAACCTTTTTACTATATCACAGCTGCCTATTTTACTCAGAATGTAATGAAAAGTATTTTTTTTCTTTTTTTAAGTCCTTCCCACTACCTCACCCCCAGTATGAAAATTTTAAAAAAAGAAAAAGAAGACCTTTAGTAATACAGATCTAGCAAAACAAATTTCCACAGTGGCTGTGTCTGAAAATGTTTTGTCTCTTTATGCATTTTAGGTTCATCCCATCTTTGTCAGGAGGCACATGGTGTGTTTCCACTTCATTCTTTTGGATTCACAGTTCATTGAATTGAGGCGGCTAAATGGCATAACAGAAAGTACATTGACAGGGCAGCTAGATGGCACAGTGAATAGAGCACCAGCCCTGGAGTCAGGAGGACCTGAGTTGGAATATGGCTCCAGACACTTAACACTTACTAGCTGTGTAACCTTGGATAAGTCACTTAGCCCCAATTGCCCTGCCTTCTCCCCTGCAAAAAAAAAAAGTACATTGAACTTCAGGTTAGGATGACTCAGCTTTAAATCTGGCCTCAGATATCCACTAGCTGCATGACCTTAGATAAATCACTTAATGTCTGTCTGCCTCAGTTTCCTCTACTATAAAATGGGGACAAGAGCAGCACCTATCTCTTAGAATTGGTGTGGATTAAAAGAGATAATACATGTAATGAGCTTTGCAAATCTTACAAATTTTGGTATATAAATGTAATGTAGTAAATAATTAATAGTAATTGCAAAAAAATTCATATGCAAATATAATAAAAGCATTCTATTATGATAATGACCAGAGCTTTAAAGTATTTCAAAGTTGCTCTTCTCTATAATGTGGTTACTGTATAAATTGTTCTAGTTCTACTTATTTTGTTCTGTATCAGTTTATAGGGGTCTCCCAAGTTTTTCTCTGAAACTAGCGATTTCAACATTTCTCATGTCATAATAATATTCCACTCTATATACTAAAATGTGTTTAGTCATTCTCCAATAGGTGAATACCATTTAGTTTTCAATTTTCAGTCTTCTTTCTTTACAAGTCTGATGAGCATTAATTAAGTGGAACTTCAAAATTGTTTTAATTTGCATTTCTCTAATTATTGGTGGTTGAGAGCATTTTTCACATGGTTGTTGATATGATTTTTCATATAATTCTTGAATCATCAAAATCAATCAATAGTGGTAGGAGGTCCTGAGTTCAAATCTCACTTATCCTGCTTACTACTTGTGTGACCACGGTAAATCATTTAATGTCTCTGTGCGTTGTTTTTCTCACCTGTAAAATAAACAAATTGGACTCTAAATTTATGATGCTACCACCTATAGAAGGAATCCTTTGAGCATACAGTAAAGTCACTCTTCAAAGAATCCTGCAGTTTTCAAACTACCTATAAGTATTAGCTTAAACATTGACACTCTAAATGTGAAATACCCGTCAATGACATTTTAAAGAGGGACTGAATCGTATCAATGTTGACATTTTCCTTTTAAACTAAAGCAGAAGACAGAAAGAAGATCTCACTAAATGGAGAGATAGCTCATAGATGCTCTTTTGAAAAACAACAAAAGAGCTGTTTTTATCCTGTACCTAAAGGGAGCAATAAACATATCTTGGGATAAAGGTTCAAATATTCTACCACTGTGTTGTGCTTGAGGTCCAATGGGAAAGGTGCACTATAAATAGCTGAGGCCAACTCTTGAAGCTCCAAACTCTTCCTAGACTTCCTCCTAGGTTTGCAATCTCCTTAAGGTGAGCAGTGGATTCAGCAAGAACATGTCTCAGTGGCTGTTTTTTTGTCACAGTCCATGAATATACACACTAACTTGCTGTTCAGTTCAGTTGTTTTTCAGTCATGCCTGACTCTTTGTGGGTTTTCTTGGCAAAGATACTGGAGTGGTTTGCCGTTTCCTTTTCTAACTCATTTTTCAAATGAGGAAATTGAGGCAAATAGGGTTAAGTGACTTGCCCAGGGTCACACAGCTAGTAAGTATCTGAGGTCAGATTTGATTTCATGAAGATGAGTCTTCCTGACTCCAGCCCTCTATCCACTGCAGCCCATGTATTCATGATCTGTAATTTCACTGATTTGGAAACTCCCTCCACCTAGGCAGCTTAAAACCTAACTAATTAAATAGATAACTCTTAAAGAGTTCTTTGAGTCCCAGAGAGTTTAAGTGGATTCCCTCAGAAAAGGTTCTTGCTGTTTACAAGCCTAACACTCCCCTTAGGTAGTTTAGGCGTCTAGTCTGCTGCTAATTCCACAGATGGAAATGACTCGATTCCTGGTCAGTGCTTTTCCATCTAGAGTTCATGAGCTCAGCCTGATTCATTTAGAGGGAATTATTCTGCATCAACCCACAAGGGCTTAATGTTATTATCTAGTAACTGGATCTCAGAGAAAATAGAACCTTTGGAGAGTGAGTAAGGGATTCAGTGCTTCCTCTGTCTTGGGTGTGGTGGCTTTCCTTGACCAGCTAGGAGGCGTGTGTTGGAAGGGGGTAGAGGAATAGGTAGTCCCAGGGGAAAACAGTTTGTTTTGCTGATGAAGGCAATCCAGCATTTAATTGGCCAGCGGGAAAGGTTGCAAGATATGGTCTATTTGCCTTGGCTTTCTCCTCCCCCTGGAGTACTAAATTTGCTATATGCTACCTGAGGTTTTTACTCTTTGTAACTAGCAGCACTAAATCTGTACTATGCCTGAGTTTGCACAATAAGAGGGGCCGGGTGTATTTCATAACTCCCTTGGAGAGCAATATTTTTCAAAGCAAATAGCCCCCTTACTTGGTCCATCTGGAATTGCTGAATGTGTGGTGTTCAGCAGGAGTCTCGGTAGATAAGGCATTAATAAGTGTCTGGGCAATGAGTTGACTTACTGAATCAAATGATTTGCTGACACTTCCCTTCTGCCTCAGGTGCTTGAGGTAGAGTGTCAAAGGTTCACTATAAATAGCTGAAGCTAACCCTTAGAGCTTCCACTCCCCTCAGACTGCCCTATCTCACTGACTGCCTGGTAAAGACTTTGCTTGGGCTAGTGGAATCAGGTCCTAGGAAAATCACACCATGGTGAGGCTTGTGCTACCCAATCCCGGCTTGGAGAATAGAATAACGACACTTGATGAGCTTGAGACCATTGAAAAAGAAGAGGCAAATTCAAGACCCAAATGGGACAACAAGGCTCAATACATGCTAACCTGCGTCGGCTTCTGTGTGGGGTTAGGAAATGTGTGGCGATTCCCTTACCTCTGCCAGAGCCATGGAGGAGGTATGTAGTGTCTGTTTATTCTCTGTGTCCTGGGGGGGGGAATGGGGCAAGTGGCAGCTGCCAAGTTAAACAGCAAAATGGGCAGGCAGACTTTTTTTGCAATATTCAAATGCACTTTCAGCACTAGACTTAAAGCTCCATGAGAGCAGGAATCATTCTCATCTAAACTTTGAATCTCCATCAGTGCCTATTACAATGTGCCACTGCCCAAGTGGGTATTTGATAAATGTTACTTGAATTGAATTGACCTCAACACTATACCCAGGATTCAAGTATATATGTACAGAAAAGGCCAAAGTGATGGGAAAGTGGTCCACTGCTACATTAGTAGCTCACTTGGCTTCCCCTGGGGATTGTACTGTTAAGCTGGGGGAAGAGTAGATTTGGCAGAGCTTCACATCTCCAATGCAGTAGGATTGCACAAACATTCTTTTGCTTCTTTCCTGCTTTCCCCTCCATTAAATTGCAGGGGACAGAACTAGAGAAGGTAGGTGGGGAAAAAAAGGCATTCGATATCAAAATTTCACTTTCTCATTTATATAATTTATTACCAAGTAAGAATTGTTGTCTGTAGTTCTCTTCACCATTTTTTTAAAGCAATTAGGGTTAAGTAACTTGCTCTAGATTACACAACCAGTTATTTCTGGGTGTGGTGCTAAGTATCTGAGCCCAGATTTGATCCCCAGGTCATCCCGACACTGGAGCCTGTGCTCTTACTCACTGAGCCACCTGGCCGCCCCTCTCATCACCATTTTCCACAAGTATCTTACCTTTAGAAGAATATGGCCATTGATAGAATGCTGGCTTTGGAGTCAGGATGACCTGGGTTCAAGTCCTTTCTCTGACACTATGTGATGGGTAAATCAGCTCCTCAGTCCACTCTTTGAGCTGCAAAGTTAGAGCTAAGTTACCATTGTGTGTGTGTGTGTGTGTGTAAAAGTTTTCATATCAGAAGTTCCCCTGTGTGATTGAGATCATAGGTCTGAATAGCAATAAAAGGATGTGTTTAAGGCTTTAATGACAAGCATTCTGAGCTTCCAGTACTGCTTGTAAAGTCTTTTTTTTTCATAAACTCTTCATGCACCAAAAACTCATTTACTGAATGAATCTCTTTGGCCTGAAAGAGTTATTGCAGTTCTCCAAAGTGCCAGGGTGATATTTCCTCATGGGGGCTCCTGGTATTCTGGAAGAATTGACTCATTTCACATTCTCATCTCTCCTATGGGCTTGGAAAGACACAAGCTGTAATATACTCTCTCAAGAAAAGGGCAAAATAAATTCTCCCTCCACATCCCCCTCCCTTTTTTCCCTATAGGCCTTCCTGCTTTCTCACTTGTGGCCAAGAAACATTTACTAATCACCTATTTTGTGCTAAATTCTGGGGATATAGAGATGTAAATAAAAGAAAGTATGATGAAGGCTAAGGAGAGATGCAAAGTACTCCAGAAAAATGAAAGCACTTTAAATGTTAACATACTTATTCCACCTTTTGGATCCTATAAGGTTACTAATGATGTGAGGATGTATACTTTTTTTTTTTTTGCTTTTTTGGAGGGCAATTGGGGTTAAGTGACTTACCCAAAGTCACACGGCTAGTAAGTGTGTCAAGTGTCTGAGGCCGGATTTGAGCTCAGGTCCTCCTGATTCCACGGCCGGTGTGCCATTCACTGTACCACCTAGCTGCCCCTGGATGTATACTTTCTATAGAGAATACAGATAACACTCTACTTTAGTGAGGAAAATTTGCCCCTGGGGAAAGGAGCTGCAGCATATAATATGCACAAGAAAAGTCTGGGGTTATAAACCACTGCAATTTGGATTTTATGATAGAAATGTCCATTGCAGTTGCTGCTCTCATAATTTTGTACTGCCTTTTCCTACGGCTACAATTGTTAAAGTGTGTTCTGAGATCCCCCTGGGGATCCCCAAGTCCCATTCAGGTAGTTCATGAGGACAAAATTGTTTTCATAATAATACTGACATTATGCCAATTACATATGTGTTTGAGGCCAGATTTTCTTCATGCACTTCAGCCAAAACAACATATCTATCACAACAGATTGAATACAAAAGCATATATGAGAACCCAGCTATTTTCCTTTAAGCCAGGCATTAGAGAGATTTGCAAAAAATATGTAAAACAGTGCCATTTTTCCTCACTAAATTTTTTTTGTTTTAGAAATTAGAATTATTTTTATTAAAATACTTATGCTGGGCGGCTAGGGGGTGCAGTGAATAGAGCACCGGCCCTGGAGTCAGGAGGACATGAGTTCAAATCCAGCCTCAGACACTTGACACAAAAACTATCCATGTGACTTTGGGCAAGTCACTTAACCCCAATTGCCTTCCAAAAAGCAAAAAAAAAAAAACTTATGTTATATTGATTATCATTTTTCGTGGATTAATGCATACTTTAAAAATACATTAATACTAATTTCTAATATGATAAATATCAGTAGCTTTCAATCACATATTTTTTAAAAATCTCTTTGAGCTTAGTAGGGTCCTGAGACCAAAATGTTTGAGAACCACTGTTCTAAGGAATCCAAAGACTAATTTTACAAATGTATACATTTTTCTTCCTCAAGCAGTGGTCTTATTACATATGTGTGAGTGATACCTTAAGAAAACCTGATAGATAAGAAACCAAACTGAGTAATGACAAATGAAATTGGGGGTGATCACAGTCTACAGAGGGATTCTTCCCTTTGCCAAAGGTCCATTAAAGGCTCAACTAGCAACCTCCTCTTTCTGGTATTTTAGGTAGAATTCTATTTGCAAAAGAACCTATTAATAGACAACTTAAGAACACCTTTGTCTGGGGTGGCTAGATGGCACAGTGAATAGAGCACCAGCCCTGGAGTCAGGAGAACCTGAGTTCAAATCCAGCCTCAGACACTTACACACACACAGACACACAGACACACACACACACAAAAACTAGCCATGTGACCTTGGGCAAGTCACTTAACCCCAACTGCCCTCCCAAAAGCAAAAAAACAAAACAAAAACACCTTTGTCATACTATTTACTACAATGTACAAGGCCTATGTACCTTGTACAAGGCACCTCCCATCTCTGGGTCTCTATTCCCTCTTCTGTTAGAGGTAGGGATTGGACTAGATCACCTCTAAGTTTCCTCACAGCTCTGAATTCATTGAATGAAAGTAGTAAAGTCACTTCTATACATTTACCACCAGGTATACTGGCATTGTTGTGTTGTTTGGTACAAACGATAATTTTAGAGAATTTTAAGGTCAATTCCAACCATTTGAAAGACTGTTAAAGTCAGGTCTCTGGGTTTGTTTGTTTTTAAGAAATAGCATTTAAGAAATGCCTTTTAAAAAAATTGTAAATTGTTTTTATTTTAAATTTAAATACAAAATGAGCAAAGAAAAAAACATTGCTATGTACAAAGCAAACCATAAGAGAGAATTCAATATAAAACAAATTTCCATTTCTAGAAACCTATATAATAAATACTACACATTGTCTTCAAAGCTGTCCAGTTTTTCTTTGCTTCCTTGTTGGCTTTCTTTTGTTCTCTGCTGTGCAAATTTTACTTTATTCCACCCTCCCCCGAAGGTTACGATTAAGTATGACTATATATGCACATGCTGTGTGTATGTACATGTATATAGTGTGTATGTATACATACACATAAACGTGAATATATATACATAGATATCTATAAACATATACACATGTACTCATACACACACACACACACACACACACACACATATATATATATATATAAGACCATACTATGCTTATTTCCTCCTAGCATGTTTCTCTGAAAGTAGATGGCATCTTCCTTCATGAGTCCAAGTCTTTCTGTATTTTTCTAAATCAACCAGCTCATCATTTCCTACACCACAGCAATATTCAAACCCAATCACATCTTATCTGAAAGTTTATCTATGAAAGTTTTCCCCCAGTTTTCTGCATTCCTTCTGTTCTTGGCTACATAGGTTTTATTTATACAGGTACATTTTAATTTAAAATAATTGAAATTATTCTTTTTACACTTCAACAATGTTCTCACCTTCTAATATAGCTTAAGGTCTGATACCACTGAATCTATTCCCTTTACTTCTTTTTTCCCTAGTTTCTTTGAAGTTCCTGACCTTCTCTTCTTCCAAATGAACTTTATTATTATTTTTTTCTAACTCAGTAAATAATTTTTTAGTAATTTGATTGGGATGATATTGAATAAATAGATTAGTTAGGTAAAAATTGTCACTTAAAAATTATATTGACAAACTACCCGTGAACAATAAATATTACTTTGATTATTTAGATCTGAGTTTATTTGTATAAAAAATGTTTTATGTTTATGTTCATATAGTTCCTGCATCTGTTTTGGCAGGCATTTGCTCAGTATTTTATACTGTCAAGGTATTTTAAATGGTCTAAAACAATATTGAATAATATTGCTGACATATTGTGTACTTTCTCTATTTTTCGCTTTGGATTAAATCTGTTTTAACTTTAACTTTGTCTGAGATCATGATTACTATCCCTGATTTTTTTTAACTACTAAATTCTACTCCTGCCCTTTATTTTATCTCTGTGTCTATCTCTCATTTTTATAATATTTCCTGAAAGCAATATATTATTGAATTCAAATTTTTAATCTACTATCCATTTCCATTTTCTGGGTAAATTCATCCCATTCACATTCTAAACTACAAATGTTTGTTTTATATTTTCCTCCTTCTTAATTTTCCTCACTATCCTTTTCACCATGTTTACCCTATCCCTCCTCACTCCTCTACTTTACTTCTTCTACTTTACTACCTTGCCCTCGTATTCCTTAACCTGCCCATCCCTTCCAGAGCCCCTCCCTTATCCTCTCCTCTCAACCTATCCCCTTGCCCTTTTATTTCTTTCTGAATTTAGAAGACTTTTATATCCTTCTATATATATATATGTTGTTCCCTCTTTAACCCATTCATGATGAGAATAAGGTTCCAGCAACACCTGCCGTCCCATCTACTAGCTTCTTCTGTATCAATTTCTCCTTGAATGCCTCATTTGTATGAGATAATTACTCCTTTTTATCTCTCCCTCCACAGTTTTATTTTTTTAGAATCACCCCATCACTCAGCTTAGCCTACGCTTTTCTTTCAAACCACTCATATAATATGACAGTCATCGAAGTACTACTTATACTCTCACATGTACAACATGAACAATTTGACCTTACTGGGTCCCTTATAATTGGTCTTTAATATTTACTTAATATTTCTCCTGGATGTTATATGTAAAATTTTCCCTAAAGTTCTGGGGGGTTTGTCACAAAAACCTTAAAGTCTTTGAGTTTGTTAAAGGTCCAATTTTTTTCCATTCAGTATTTTATTTAACTTTGCTGGGTAAATTACCCTTGGTCATAACCCCAGCTCTTTTGCTCTGTGGTCTTTCAATGTGCCTTGTCCAAAGTCAAACAGCTGGTGTCAAAAGCAGAATTTGAACCCAGCTTCTTCAACCTAAAGCCAGTGTTTTTTTTTTTTCCATTGTGCCTTTCCTATGCTAATGAATATATAATTCAGTGGTCTTATAAAAACATTTAGAACTGGGTGTGATTTACTATAGCAGCACACTCAATCTGGAGTTAGAAGATCTGAATTCAAATCCCAGATCTGCTATTTATAGCTGTGTAATCTTAGACAAACCACTTAACTGGAAATTCTGAGATCTGGAAGAAAATATTTGGGGGGGAAGTTGGGGGGGGAGAAGAGGGCAGACTGTCTCCTGTGTATGGTTGGGGCAGCTAGGTAACATAGTGGACTAGTACCTAGAAGACTCAATTTCTTGAGTTCACATCTGTCCTCAGACATTTACTAGATGTGTCCTTGAACAAGTCATTTAACCCTGTTTACCTCATTTTCCTCAAGGAAATGGCAAATTACTACAGTATCTTTTCTAAGAAAACTCCATATAGGTCATGAAGAATCAGACATGACTGAAAAATGATTGGACAGGAGAAGATTCATGTTTGAGGTTGACTGCAGACAGAGATTAAGCGATTTGAAGAAGTTGAGGTACTAGAAGGTTAGGGTGCTTTTAGTGGGGGAAGAAGGTGGGATGGAGTAGAAGATAATGAACCAGGTTGTGTGGTTGTGGTTGTGTGCGATTTGTCCTTCATTCTCAAAGAGGACCATGACTTCAGGGAAATGATGACATGACTTACAGTTGACTTTTATTTGAGTGAGGGAGGACTGTGCAAAGTCACCAGTCTCACTTTCTCCTCCAGAGTCATCTGGATCCAGTGACCAAATATCTATCAGGACAACTGGAAATGGCCCAGGATGCAGTGGGAGACCTTGCCCCTTTTAAGCTAAGGTCTTTTCAGGTTCTCACATCAGGCACCAAACCTGTTGGGGGGTGGGGGGAGGAAGAATGAGGCAGAGGTTCATAGATGGCAGCAGCAAAGATCCAGACAGAATGAAGAGAACTTCAAAGGTGGTTGCAGCTGATGGTGGAATAGGAAGGGATCTAAAAGTAGCACTGGGGGGCAAAGAATAAGCCAACTCCCAGCCCAGTGTATCAAGGGGTATGAGAGATATAGTCATCCTTAGAAAGGATGCCAACAGATATATCTTCCTTTGGGAGAAAGCAGATTTCAGTGAATTCAAGAAGAGGGAAAAGAATGTAAGAAGAAGAGATTTAGGATTATAGGAAAATAGAATTAGAAATGGAATTGATCTTAAAGGTCATCTAGCCTAATCCTCTCATTTTATAGATGAGGAAACTGAGGCCCCATAAAGGCCTAAGGACATGTGGCTACTGACAGAGTTAAGATTCAGACTTGTAGTCTTTAACTCTCTACCCATTTTCCATACTTCAATAGCAGTGTAGGGGTCAGGAGTGCATAGAAGGAAAAGGTCAGGAGAGAATAGGGATTAGGGAAGAGTTAATGCTGAGTTAATGTGGAGGCTGGGGTTGTGGAGAAGAGCAACAACAATCCCCAGTAATTCTTTACCCATTTACAGATCTCTCCCAGTTTGAGGGTCTGGATCCTCAGGTAAGGTGGCAGAGAGAGTAATAGTCCATCTTGCTCCACTGTGGTAGGAAGGTCACCAAGGAGAGGGGTTAATGACCACAGGGTGCTGGAGGTGGGGGAAGAGGGGAAGGGAGAATGGCTTGTGAGGGCCCAGAAAAGGGAAGAGGGGAAGGTCCATATTAGAGTTAGGGCTAAAAATGTATCCTCTAGAAGAAGGACTCAGTCCTTCAGGACCTTGACATCTGGCAGAAAGCTTTGCTTGCTCTGGGTTCCCTCATCTGTAAAATGAAGGCTTTGAACTAACTGGTCTCCAAGGTTCCTTTCAGCACTAAATCCCTTTTTCAGCACTAACTACCCCCTTTTCCGGGATAAAATGATAAAGTAATCTTATTTGTTATTTATTTAAATGGAAAAGCTTCCCTCAACCTCTGAAAACCTCTCAGTCAGAGTAACTGGGTAGCCTTTGATAAGCAGGCAAGCAAAGACAATACATCATATACTGAACCAGTTGTAGTTTATCTCACAGGATTCTAAATCTACAAATATGTGATCTCTAGGATTTAGTGAGTCTCCTGCGCCATTGATCTGTCTCGGCAACAGAGATCTGTTTGTACTTTAATAATGATTAATACTGTTTCTTCTTGAAAACGGGAGGGAAAAGCATCCTCATCACTTCCCTTTAGTTCCAAACTGATAATTAGAACTTAGCCAGAAGTAAAGGAAGGCTCACATTCCCCTCCACAAGTGTGGGTGTTTATATCTCAAAGATATGCAGTCTGGGTACCATGCTTCACACTTCCCCTTTTTTTACAGAAGGCCAGATAAACAAAGTTTCCTCTGTTAATGCCTATACTCCGGGACTAAGACACTGTTAAGTTCCTTAGGAAATTTCTAAAGGCCAGTTCATAGTATTGTAAGATTATAGATCTGGAAAGAATAAATGAATGAAAAAGTATTTATTGAGCAATACTATGTATCAAGCACTGTACAAAGTGTTGTATATAGAGATTAAAAAAAAGTTTCCAGCCATTCAGTAGTTTATATTCTCATGGGAGACACAAAACATATAGGTAAGCACTGACTAAGAAGGGGCACTTTGATCAGGCAAGTTCCCAAGGATGGTGAGTGGGTCCATGAAAAGCATAAAATGAAACAACTCATCCAGGAACAATGGCAGAGTTGATGTGTATATGGTTCCTGGTTCCAGAACTGGAGGGGCAGAGAGAGGAAAGGTGGTTGGTGAGGCTGCAAAGGAGGTGGCCAGAGAGCAGAAAGAGAAAAGGATCTACCAAACTCTTCATTTTCCAGATGTGGATCATAGTGGTCATAGATTTAGAGGTGAAAGGAGACTTGGAGGTTGTTGAGCCCTACCCCCTCATTTTTCAGGTGAAGTGACTTGCCCAAGGTCATAGTCTGAGGCAGGATTTGAGCCCTGGTTCCTGATGCCAAGTCCAGCATTCTGTTCACAATACCCCACAAGGACTTGCTAAACGTCACACCAGCAATAAACAGCAAAGGAAGTATTTAGACCTAGATCTTCTTTACCTTACCTCCATTTGGTCAATGCCTATATTTCTCTACATGCTTCAAAAAGTTAATTTAGTTCTTAAAGGTATCAAATTTATCACAGGGAATGAGCAAAGCCTGCGCAAAGCCTCAATCTGATTCATTCTTTGAGAAACCACCAAAAATATCACTACAGAAGTCTTGAGGCAGCTGGTTGGTGAAGTGGATAGAGGTTCCAGGTCCAGAGTCAGGAAGACCTGAGTTCAAATGTGGCCTCAGACACTTACTAGTTATGTGACCCTGGGCAAGTCACTTACCCTGTTTGCCTCGGTTTCCTCATCTGGAAAATGACCTGGAGAAGGAAATGGCAAATGAGTCCTGTATCTCTGTCAAGAAAACCCCAAATGGGCTCACAAAGAGTAGAACAAGACTGAAAAATGACCAAACAACAACAGAGAAATTGATCAAATTACAGAAATGAAGGAATTGGCAGGGTTGCCTAACCAAGTCCCTAAGATATCAGAGCTATGTAATGGTAGATTAGTGTTCTTTGACATTGATAGATATTAGTCTACGTAAATAGGAAATAGGAGCCCCCTTCCAAGCAGTCCCCAGAAGCCAGGTCCCTTCTAGCCAGCCAGGCTCCCCAGGCTATTAGCAGAGGTAAATGCCACATCTAGCATCCTGCTATTCAGTTAGCTTGGCATACATTTAAAACATTGAGCAGTGCTCTTCCGGGAACTTCTATGCTTTTATTCCTTTCCAGTTTCATGACCCTTCCTCTTTATCCCAGCTGTTTCCGGATGATCTTCAAAATTCTCTCTAGGCCTCCAAGAATTGGAATCTCTTTTCCCTCTGTTTCAGGTGCATTCCATGCAGTTTCAGGTCAAAATTGTCTGTCCTTCCCTTCCCTTCCCTTCCCTTCCCTTCCCTTCCCTTCCCTTCCCTCTGACCACATTGGTATCATATCTTTACCTGCTCTGCCCAAAGGAATATACATTTTGATCATTGAAATTTCCCAAAACATCTTGGAGTTTTACAGGCTAGATGTGTTTCCTACGGACCAAGCCTTAAAAGCAAATCACTCTGGTTCTCATCGATTGGCCAACAACAGGTCTCAGGCAGACCCTCACTGGGTCGTTTTTTGGACCCTGATGGCTCAGAGTAAATGTAAATAGCAATTGTTTCTGTTTTGACCAGAAATCCTGAGGGTCTTCCTTTCCCAAACTGAATTTTTTTAATTAGGTGAAAGAGGCCATTCTCTGCCTCTTTTCTTACTGAGCCTTAATCACTGAATGGGAATTGCCTCGGACAAGCTGAAATCTGTCAAAGACCCTAGTTTAAGAAGACCAAAGTCCCCCATTGCATTCAGAGCCATCTCCAGTCGTCCTGATCTATATCTCGTCACTGGACCCAGATGACTCTGGAGGAGAAAGTGAGGCTGGTGACTTTGCACAGCCCTGTCTTACTTAAGTTCAATTCACTTGCATGCCATGGCATCACCTCCCTGATGTCACGTTCCTCTTTGAGAACGAAGGACAAATAACAGCAGTGTGGTCAGTATCTGACCTGAGAACTGAGCCAACTTCCCTGGGCTCTGTCCTTAAGAAATCTCTGACACACTTTCACTAATTCTCTTAGGTAAACTTCAATATCCAGTAACACATCCCTTCCTTCCTCTTCCCCTAAGACTTGACTTTTCCTCTTTTCTTTTTACCTCTTTTCTCCAGTTCTTCTCCTAAGGCTGTTCTAATAGGCTAATTCCATAGCTTTACCACTCTGAATCACCTTCATTTTCCTTGCCTACTCTCTCTAAAGTCACCATTTCAATAAAAAAATAAAACAAAACAAAACAATCTTAGTTCTCTGATTCCTTGGTGCCCCCAAGGCATCATCCATCAGTCCACCTAGCCCAGAGCAGAGGTTCCTTTACCTTAGAGAATTCCTCTTTCCCTTTTTTCCTCATTCCTTCCCTCTTTCTCTATCATCTTTCCTTCTTTATATCCTCTCACGATTTCACTGGTATGAGAAACTCCCCATCAGTTAAAACTCACTACTTTATTTTTTTCTTTTTGGAGGGGGGAAGGTTGGGCAATTGGGGTTAAGTGACTTGCCCAAGGTCACACGGCTAGTTTTTTGTGTCTGAGGCCCCATTTGAACTCAGGTCCTCCTGACTCCAGGGCTGGTTCTCTATTCACTGTGCCACCTAACTGCCCCCAAACTGACTTTTTACACATTCATATAACCAACCAGGGCAGCTGGGTTGTGCAGTGGTAGAATGCTGGGGCTGGCGTCAGGAAAACTCATCTTGCTGAATTCAAATCTGTCCTCAGACACTTACAAGCTGTATGTCCCTGGGCAGGTCACTTATTCTTGTTTGCCTCAGCTTCTTCATCTGTAAAAAGAAAAATGACAAACCACTCCAGTATCTTTAAAAACACCAAATGGGGTCGTGAAGAGTAGTACATGACTGAAAAAACAGCTGAACTGAGTAGCTAACTCATCAATAACTCATAGTTTTAGGGATTGCTTGGGGCAGGAGGGGCTTCGTTGTTAATACAAGCAGTATGTGTCCGAGACAGGAAAAGCAAGTGTTTGAACTAAAGTCCTATGACTCTGGGTCTAGTTATTTTTTCCCACTGTACCACACTGCCTACCTTACTGTGGTATAATGTCTCTCAGCAGACTCTGATTCTGGGGAGAACATACATTGATGAAACTACTTAAAATGATTTCTCTCTAAGGCACATGGTTTATGTTGAATTTGTTATTTTATGACAGCTTTCTTGGTTGTTTTTTCTTCTCATTTTAGAGAGACTAGAATGGTATGAGAGGCAGAGAGGGGACCTTGAACTAATTGTATCATACTTTGAACAAGAGGAAGGAGAAATGAAACATTCAAAATGAAACAAAATAAAAAAATATGGTACTCATTCTCAACTGCAACCCAGTTATCAGAAAAGGTACTAGCAACCAGGGACATGGTTAGTTGTAGATTTACAATGACTATTTACTCAGGACATTTTAGCTTCTAGGGAGGCTGCCAACCTTAAATAATACATCCTGTTTTTCAAGGTTCCTGTTCTGAATGGCACACAGATAGAAAGTAACATCAATTGCATGACTTAGTTTGCAGCTAAGATTACAAAGACTGGAAAACAATGGACAAGATGTAGAAGTAAATTGTTAATGTTGTTAGTAAAGAGAGCTACAAACCTATTGCCTTAAAAATGTTTAAAGCTTTGTGGTTTGGTGTACCCCAGAGCCCAGACCTATAATGAAATTGGTGGTTTACTGACAATGGACATCTCCCAGGTAAAGGTGTCACCAGTTTTCTCTTAGAGTTAATGCAAAATCCTAAGATAAGAAGTAGTGTAATCGAGAAGATGGAGGTCTGAGTTTTCTTCTGAATAGGCCAAGCCTATGAGCTTGAATGGGTTACTTATTACTCATTTGAGACATCTAAGGAGGGATTTAATACCATCCTCATTTACTGACCTATTTACCCTCGTGTGAAGATATAAGTAGAATGTAAGGTCCTTGAGAGCAGGGACTGGGTTTATTTTAGTTTTTTCATCTTTGCATTTCTAGCATGTAGCACATTGCCTTACACATAAAAAGCACTTAATAAGTATTTGCTAGCTAGGTGGTGAGTGGATAAGAGTGCTAGACCTAGAATCAAGAAGACTCATCTTCCTAAGTTCAAATCTGGCCTCAGACACATACTAGCTGTGTGACCCTGGTCAAGTTACTTCACCCTGTTTGCCTCAGTTGCCTCATCTGTAAAATGAGCTGGAGAAGGAAATGGCCAACCACTCTGATATCTTTGCCAAGAAAACCCCAAATGGGGTCCTGGAATCAGACCCAAATGAACAACTATCACAACAGATCTAATTGTCAGATCTAATTGAATTTAGAAACTACCTTATCTTACACTTACTTGAATGGACATTCAATTGATTAAGAGAGAGTTCCATTCTGCCAGTTTCTGATGAGTTATGACTGAAGTTAATGAGAATTATGAGGTAATTGGCCTGAAGGAATATGCCACGAATCTATTATAAACCCTAGACAAAACCAACAAATGTCAAGATTCATGATCACTTTCAGCTCAGTGTTGTTTTTTTTTTAAATCAAAGTAACAATTCATCATTAAACAATGAAAGTGGCACAGGATTTTGCAGCCTTGGACACATGGCAAAGTTCTGAGCACCTGAAGAGGAAGGCTGCAAAGTTCCTAATAGGTGCCCACAGCTTCCTTGGTTCTTGTTTTTTTCTTTTAGAGAGACTGGAATGGTATGGGAGGCAGAAAGGGGAGGGGACCTTGAGCTAACTGTACCGTATTTGCTTTGTACAAGAGAAAGGAGAAATGGAATATTCTCTCTATGGTACTCACTCTCAGCTGCATCCCAATCATCAGTAAATGCAACCAGGCAACCAGGAACATGGTTAGTTGTTAGGACTTTAGTTCAAATACTTGCTTTTCCATAATAAGATCTTGTCTTTGACACATACTGCTTATATTACCAACTAAATCCTCCTGCCCACAACCAAGAAAGGTTACCACAATGCCCATTGATGAATGGGCAAGAAGGAGTTCTTAATGAGTAGACTGAGCCAGCTCTTTGTAGTCTGATACATTGCATGGTGACAACAAAGTGTACATTCAAGCCTTCACACAGATATAGTTAAAGAGACAGACAGATTCTTAAATGAGTAGAATGTTCAGCATATTTATCCTGGCACAGGGATTCTTAAATTTTCTGTTTTCTAAGAATTCACAGGACATCTGTTCTCTGCATCTGTGTGATGAAGAAAAAAAAGGAAAACAGGACTACAAAAAAAGCCGATCATTTACCTTATAAAAGGGACAGCTGACAGGTGACACGGATAGAACACCAAGGCTAGAGTCAGGTTCATCTTCCTGAGTTCAGATCTGGTCTCCAGCACTCACTAGTCATGTGACCTTGGGCAAGTTACTTATCCCTGTTTTTCTTGTCTATAAAATGAGCTGGAGAAAGACATGGTAAACTTAAGTATCTTTGCAAGAAAATGCAAAACAGGGTCAGGAAGACTCAAACATAGTTGAAAAATGACTAAACGACTACTCTCTAAAAGGTTACCACCAAACGACAGCTGAGGACTCTATGGTACCTTTTTTTTTTATCAGTTTTCTAGCACACATTAAACTTTAGAAGAAAAGAAATACAGGAGGAAGCCAAAGAAGGAAGGAAGCAGGCATTTATCAAGCTGCCTTCTGTAAGTCACCTTACTTGACCCTCACAACAACCCTGGGAGGGAAGTACTATTATTTTCCTCATTTTACAGTTAAGAAAACTAAGGCAGAGGTGGAAGTGCCTTACCCAGGGTCACACAGCTAGTGTCTGAGGCCAAATTTGAACTCAGGTTTTCCTGACTCACCCAGGCAGCTAGATCTAACACTCCCATTTCCTACAGCACATGCAGTTCATTTATGACATTAGGCACTTGTTAGAAACTTTGCAGCCTTCATCTTCAGGTGCTCAGAACTTTGCCATGTATCCAAGGCTGCAAAATCCTGGACCATAATGGCAAAATGTTGCATGAAGAAAAGGTTAATTATATCTCAATTTCTTCTATAATAACACATTTTCTTTTTCTTTTTTCTTTTAAAGCAATTGGGGTTAAGTAACTTGCCCAAGGTTATACAGCCAGGCTTTTTGTGTGGGTATTAAGTATCTGAGGCCTGAACCGATCCTGGTTCAGGGTTCTCCTGACTCTGGGGCTGGAGCTCTCACTCACTGAGCCACCTAGCCTCCCCATAGTAACACATTTTCTAAGCTTTTATTCAAATCTCGCTTATTTCTGGTCTCATGAAATCCCTGGCTTTTGTGTTATTCTGTCACCTTGATTTGTATTTCTGCTATGTATGTGCATTAACTAAATTATTCAGTATTTCAATGGATCCGTGATCTCATTGCCATGTCCATTCTCTCCATGGGTATAGGACTGGTTATAGTTGATCCATTTTCCTTTGTTCTTTTTTATGTAATGTATACGTAAAGTAGATTGGCTTATGCAGTAGTTTGAACCCCAGTCTACAGAAACTCAGCACAGCCTGTGTTATGGGGATAAATTTAGACAGCTGACCTGAGATCTGAACCTCATCAGTCTCCAAGGGCTACTGTGACTTTTGTTTTTATGGGGGAGCAAGAGGACTACAGTTGGGTGCTTGATCCTTTAAGATTCTCCTATCTCCAACAGGTTTACTGGGCTAGAATTACATCAGTTTACCACACTTCAAATACTTGAAGTGTAGTGATATGATGCTCTCTTTTAGGGTTTAAGAATAAAAGCCACTTTCCTTGTTCACTTTAAAAGGGAGGATAATGGTTACTCTTAGACAGCTATCTCTCTTCCACAAAAAACTGGTCACGCAAAAGACAACTGTGAATATTGAGCAAAAGTTTATAAAGGTAATATTAAAATAGAAATTGGGGAAGTTACATCTTTTAGGATTCATAAGAGTAAATGAGCTCTTCAGCTTAAGAGTAAGGTATGACTTCAGATCAACCAAGAAGAAAACAATCTCAGGAATAATGCTTTCAGAAGAGATTCTGCTCCCTTCACCAGAGAATGGAGAGCAATAAATGTAGAGGCCAAGGAGTGAGGGTTGTATGTTCTCAGAGGGAAGGAGCCTTCAGGGCCTCTACCACTATAGTCTCTGACTGGATAATTGGTAGAAGATAGCTAAAGTCTTTTCACCATCTTAATAGTTGATCAAAGAATCTTCTATAAACAGACCAGGACCAGTTCTATAGGATGCCTATCCATTCTCTGAAGTCTCTCTAAAGCTTTCTCCTTACCTGTCATCATCATGACTCTCCTAGAAGCAAGTTCCTTAGCTTCTCCATGTAGAAAGACATTGTCCCAAGCACTCTGTATATGTGCCAGACTCCCTGTCCCCCACCCCAGCACAACTTTTTTGAATGATTTATAAAGGTAAGGAAAAAGGTACAGTTGTCACTTGCCTTTGTGGTTCCTTAACTCAAACCTTTCAATCAGATATGGTGATATGAAGAAGAAATTCCCTGCCACAGAGTTATCTAAAATTATCGGTGTGTGAATAAACAAGGAAAGCAAAGCCTTGCAGTTTCCTCATCAAAGATTAGGACCAGTCCTAATGCTTGAGTCCACAGAAAACCATTTAAGTTATATATTTGGAAATGTTTATCACTCTGTTGCTTCAGGAAATGGCTGAACTTTAATCCTGATATGGTCCTCATGATACTCATACACAGCTGACAAGGTTTTAGAAACATTTGCTAAATATTAACATTCTAACCTTTGCCAGATCATAATTGAGGCATAATTTCCCTCTGATATAGATAATGGAGGCATACTCATTTCAAATTTTAAAAGTTCAGTTAAATTAATAAATGTTCACTAAATGAATGAACTAGTAAATATATTCTTGATTTTTAAAAACTTGTTTGAAATTGGCTTCAAAGACAATGTAGAGAAGCCATGATAGTGATATAAATCTGAGTATAAAAGCATACTGTTTGTTTCTGCTTGGGACTTAAAAAACAAACAAACAAACCCAAAAGACTATTTATTACCTAGCACAACTAATTAGTTTACTGGATCATGGTGGTTCTTACTAATACATATGCTAACAGACATCATGGATATATTAGCTGCTTATAAGAAACTCTATCATATGATTTAGAGATCAGAAATAATCCTGTTCAACAATCCTATCCTAATGATAAATGTCAGATAGTGTACAGAACAGAGAGATGTATGCTTGCCAGAAATATTTGCCATTGTGATAGAAGAGTGCCTAATCCAAAGTGAAGAAGGATTCCCCGTGGATGGTGAGGTCCTCCAGGTGCTCTGGTTTGACATGACATTGAATGGATTGCATCAAGTCACAAAGCATTGCGGAACTTCCTAGAAGATTTCAGTAATCAGTCACTCAAAGGAGTTTGACCCATCTATCCATACAGGAAAGATCAAGTAGATGAAGAATGTCTATTGACTAGATTTGAAACATATTTATGTCTGTGACAGACAATAAAGATGGACAATGAGCTAGGTCCAAAGTTGAAAAGGAAAAGGGCAAGTTGTGTTGTTTTGGGGAACACTTTAATTTTCTGCCTTTTCAAATCCAATACATCTTTCAGGGCCCAACTCAAATCGTGGTGTCTTTGTGAAGCCTTTCCAGATTAAAATAGTTGTTTTTTGTTATTTGCTCTTTGAACTCATAATAGCACTCATTGTCTATATTTATTAAACAATGGATCATATTCACACACAGGGATATCTCTTATATTGCCATTATTTCATTTAACTCTGCTGTTAACTGTTTGTGTTATTTTAGAAGGGAGGCAATGTGGTTTAGAAGAATGAGTGCTGACTCTGGAGCTTCAAGACCCATGTTCAAATCCTGCCTTTATGCCCACTATCTATATGACTTTAGACAAGTTATTTACCATTCTAGGTCTTAGTTTTCTCTTCTGAAAAAATGGAAGGGACATGGCCTCTACAATCTCTCTCAATTTTAGATAGGTGATCCTACATTTACATTGTATCCTTCCAACTGGATTTTATGCCCCCAGATAACAGAGATCATGCTTTATACTACCTTGTAGGTCTATAATACTTGACACAGAGTAGTTATTCTTTCCATATTGCAGGATTAGGGGTGTGCCCCGCTATGGGAAACCCATATGGAAAACTTGCATAAAATGTCTGTGGTCTGCTGAGGTTCACGTTCTTTTTGAAAACTTTAACTTTTTACTTATTTTAACTTTAAAAATGAAATTGTGTATATTTATGGTTCTAAAAGATAAAATATGTTGATATTATACAATACTATACATATGTTTTATGCATTTTTCAATTTCTAAACTTTTTTTTTTTTTTACTTTTTGGAGGGGGGAAGGCAGGGCAGTTGGGGTTAAGTGACTTGCCCAAGGTCACATGGCTAGTAAGAGTTAAGTGTCTGAGGCAGCATTTGAATTCAGGTCCTTCTGACTCCGGGGCTGGTGCTCTATTCACTGCACCCCCTAGCTGCCCCTAAACTTTTTCTGTGTCACCTACTGGCCTTAAAATGTTGTCTGTAGCTTCTGCAAAACTCCTTCCAAATTTCCATTTATTTCTTAAGTCGACCCTTGATGTATCGAAGCCATGATGGGGAAAGTTCCATGTGGAAGGGATAACTGTAGGAGATCAATAAATATTTGTTGGTTGATTGACTAAACAGCATCATGATATGGTAGAAAGCACATTTTCCCTGAAATTGGAGGCCCTGGCTCCAAATCTTGACTTTGTGCAAATTACATAACCTCCCTGGGCTTCAACTCCCTCATTTGCATAACAAAATTTCATGGACTCAGTGGTCTCTAAGGTCCCTTTTCAGTCTGGTCCATGATCCTATGATCCCTGATTATTTTGTTTCTTGTTGCTATAATGTGACTCTTTCCTAAAGTTAATATTTATAGGAAATGCTTAAAGAACTCACTTATAATGAATCTCCAGACCCCAAACAATGTTTCTTTTTCATACTGTTCTTCTAGCATCAAAAATACTCATCTGGCTTCTTTTTCAATTCCAGGAGCCTTCATGATCCCATTCCTCATTCTGCTGGTCCTTGAGGGTATCCCCTTGCTTCATCTGGAGTTTGCCATTGGACAAAGGCTAAGGATGGGCGGTGTTGGTGTCTGGAGCTCTATCCATCCTACCCTTAAAGGAGTAGGTAAGTCAGAACTTAAAATGGCCTTATCAGGTCAACAAGAGATGGAATGTGGCTGTGAAGCAAACCCTGATGATGCAGCTTTGGGGTTTCTTTTGTTTGTTTTTTTACTGTTCCCATAAAGCATTTGGTCATTGTATTCACTTAGTTTTGCAGGCCTGTAGTTCTTAGACACTGTGTAAAATGCTTTACCCTTTGATTAGAAGAACCAATTTTAGGTGTCCTTCAGTGTGACTGTAGAAGTGAGTTTGCTTTTATTTGGGATATCAAAAATCGACTCAAATGACATATTTGCATGATGCTGCCCTTGTCAGGTACCTGGTGGTAGTAATGACCCAGTAATCAAGAGTACCTTGCCCATAGAAGACACTTAATTCATATCTTGGGGAAACTGTAGAGGTCATCTGGCCCAGTGCCTTGCATGGTACAGGAATCCTTTACAAAATGTCCCTGTCAGCCATCTAACCCTGTCTGGAATGTTTCCAAAGAATCTAACTTTGTCCTCCATGTCTGCTGATTTTTCCATTAAGATTTAAATAGTTATAAAATCTGTGCAAGAGTTCAATGTCTCCTTCATTAATGGAATGTATCATCAATTCCCCAGAATACAAAGCATGTGCCCAACAGTGGCATTCAGTAGAAAAAAATCATGATGGATGCACCCATCCATTGCAGAGGTAATTTTTGATTAGTAACTTGGAGGAAAAGCAGTGTTTCCTTGCTCCAGCTAGAGGCATTTTTTCTCATACATAGGCCCTGTGCCTTGGTAGTTCTAATTCAAGATTCAACATTTACTAAGAATCTTCTGAGTTGTGCTTAATGCTGAGAACATAATACCCAGTTCCTCCAGGGAGCTTATACTACAGGTGACAATTTGGGAGGACGGATAGGAAGAGAGGGATAGGAGATATTACATGTGAACAGATAAAGGATGGTACAAAGTAGACTATGATAAGGAGGAGGAAGAAAGTTGGATACAACCCTCACTTGATCCTACCATCCCTGCTATAAATCATGCTATAGATCTCCCTCTTTCTGAGCTGAACTCCTTGAAAAAGTTGTCTATACTAAATGTTTCCACTTTCTTCTCCCTTCTAAACTTCAGTCTGACCTCCTCATTCAATTAAAACTGTTCTTCCCGAAGTTACCCATGGTCCCTGAATTGCCTAATGGCCTTTTTACCAGTCCTCCTTTTTGATCTTTCTGTAGCCTTCTCCACTCTTGATCAGTTCATAGATATTATCTCTTCTCTGGGTTTTCATGACCCTGCTTTCTAACGGTTCATTCTCCTTCTGAATGCTCCATCTCATGGTTCTTTGCTGTATAACCATCTATGTGATGCCCATTAATTGTGGTTGCAGATTGAGGCTCTGTCTTGGGTCCTTGTTTCTGTTACCTCCATACTATCTTGCTTGATGATCTCATCACCTCCTATGAATTTGGCCAGGATTGTTATGCAGATGATTCCCAGATGAAGCATTAGAAAGGCAGTTTGGTGGAATGGGATGAATTCTGGACATGGAATTATGAGAACTGCAGGCTCAAATCCTGCTCCCAAAACATATTTGCATCATTCGTCTTCTGTGCCTTCCTCACATATGACACTACGTCTCCCCCCCCCCTCTCCTTGTATTGTTTATCCCCCATTCCTGAAGAGTTCTCCTTCTTTACCTCCAGCTTTTAGAATCCTTAGCTTCCTTCAAGGAACAAACCAAGCTTCTGTAGGATGCTAGTAACTTGCCTTAATTTCTGTATATTGTGTATGAATCATGCATGTTCTTATTTATGTGTTTTCTCCTTAGATTGTAAATTTAGTGAAAGCAGGAACTATTTTTGCTTCTCTCTGTAACCCTAGAGCTTAGCACTAAATACATTGATGTCACTGAGTCTTTTTTTTAGTCATGTCCTACTCTTTGTGACCCCATTTGGAGTTTTCTTGGCAAAGATACTAGAGGAGTTTGCAATTTCCTTCTCCAACTCATTTTACAGATGAGAAAACTGAGGCAAACAGGGTAAGTAACTTACTTGCCTGAGGTCACACAGCTAGTAAGTGTCTGAGCCAGATCTGAACTCACAAAGGGGAATCTTTCTGGACTCCAGGCACAATGCTCCATCTACTGCACCCCCTACAAATGCTTTTTGGCTGATTGGTTGATTCAGAAGTTTATAATCTATCTTAGAGGCAATAGGGAGTCAATGAAGATTTTTGAATGACATGGTCATTTTGCCAACTGAGTGAAGAATGGATTGGAGAAAGGAGAAACAGGTGTCAGAGAATCCAGTTGAGAGCCTATATTATTAGCTCACTTTAGAAGTGATATAAGTATTAAGATGATAACAAGGTGAATTAAGATGATAACAAGTAATAAGGGAAGAAAAGTGGAATAGATTGTGTAGGTACATTCAATAAGACTTAGCAAGAAATTTGATAGGTGTTAGGATCAGAAGATGGGGAAAGAGAAGAATCAAAGATTACTTTAAAGATTTGAGCCCAAGTAACTGAGATGATGATGATGATGATGATGATGATGATGATGATGATGATGATGA
>NW_027185712.1:20130964-20174849 GCF_028583685.1 Petaurus breviceps papuanus
GATGATGATGATGATGATGATGATGATGATGATGATGATGATGATGATGGAGATGATGGATGTCATCACTAGGAACAGGAAAGTTAAGAAGACAAGCAGGTCTAAGGAGAAAATGATGAATTCCCTTTTGGATTTGTTAAATTGATATAGTAATCCTAGAAGCTAAAGAATGAAAGCTCCTTGAAGACGGGGAAAATTTTGTTTTGATCTTCATAATTCCCAGCAACAAGTACAGTGCCTTCCCCATATTTGGTGCTTCATAAATATCCAAATTGAATTGAAGCTGCCATCGTTACATATGATCAGTTTCACGACTATAGTTAGTTCATCATAATAACAACTAATAATAATAATATCAATTGTAAAGTGCTTTATCTTTTTCAGAACATTTACAAGACCATTTTTATATGAGGTTCTTATATGAAAAGATAAATAGCAGTGTAAGAGAATATATGACAGGTACCAGAAGGATGCTCTAAACCAGAGGTGTTGAACACATGGCCTGGCCCCCAACACTCCCTAGTACAGCCCAAATCAGATTAAAATGTTACTGAGAAATATTTAACAAAATAAACAAAAACACAATAGAATCTATAGATAATGTTAACTTGTGTTTTTCTAGGTCAATATGCATCTTGTAGGAATCCTTCTGTACAGTTTACTGGCCCTGTCTCCATCTGAGTTTGACACCACTGGCAAAGTCCAAGCAAAGCTACAGAAATTCAGAGGAAGGAGAGATCTTTGTGGGGAAGGGTGGTAAGGGGAGACTTAGAAGAATGAATGGAATTTAAACACGAAGAACAGAGGGGAAGGACATTCCAGGAGAGTGGACTAGCTCTAAGAAAGGAATCTATGTTAGGATGTGGAAGACATGTTTGGGCAACAAGTAAATGATAAGTTATTGTAGAGAAGCCAAGTAAGAAGATGAAGCAGGAGAGGCACTTTATTCTTGATTCTAAAAGTAATGGGGAGTAAATCAAAGGCATTTGGACAGGGGAATAATATGATGAGAGTAATCCTTTAGGAAGACTGATCTGGCAGTGGTATGCCTGGTAAATTGGAGTGGAGCAGGAATAGCAGTCAGGAGACTCTCATGTGAGTCAGTAGGAGGTTATTATCAGAGTCTGAACCAGAGTTAGAGCAATGAGAACGTGAAAAAAGGGATGGATGTGAGAAACATTAAAGGGAAGAGTTAGTAGCACTTAGGGACAAATAGACTCTAGCAGAAGCATTAGAAATCATTCTATTTTCATGCCAGGAGGCTTTGGGAGAAGAGGATCCTATTAGCAGCAGCCATTTATATATAAATATGGATGTTCTAATTATAAATTATAATTATGAATTCTTTAAAACTGATTCCCAAGAACTACAAGTAGGCAATACTTTTTTTAAGCCTAATTAGAACTATTGTATATAATATAACATGATAAAAGTGGTCCTTTTTAGTCTATAATTCATGCCTTTGATACTGGCTCCCTCCTTCCTCCACCTCCAAGTTAGTTTGAATAGTAGTTTTTTGATATCCTCACTTTGCAGTGAAGGTCCAGCCTCTTGGTGTTTTAGGGAGATTGGCTTTGCTTATCCTTCTTATCACAGAAGTTGACATGTACTCCTAGAGTAAATTGCCATAGAACAAGCTTGACCCCAAATAAGAGAGATGAGAAAATCCTTCTTCCCAATATTGCAGAGGTTGGAGTCCATTGAAAATATTGCAATAGACTCTGAATATTTTCTCAGGCTGTCCCCCATGCCTGGAATGCTTTCCCTCCTCATCTCTATCTCTTGGTTTCCTTCAAGTCCCAGCTAAAATCCTTCTTATTACAGGAAGCCCTTCCCAATGCCCCTTAATAAAAGTGTCTTCCTTTTGTTGGTTACTCCTCATTCAGCCTGTCTATAGCTTGTTTGTACATTGTTATCTTCATGTGGTGTCCCCATTATGCTGTGACCTCCTTGAGAAAACAATTGTCTTTTGTCTTTCTTTGTATCACCTGTGCCTAGCACAGCACCTGTCACATAGTAGGCACTTAATAAATGTTTATCGACTCACTAGCAATGATAGGTTTTACTTATTTTTCTTTCTTTAGAAAAATTCTTGATAATAAAGGATAGTTTTCTGGGGAAGAGGAGAGGAAAGGATACAGGAAGAAATCTAGGCAATGTAAAAACAAAAGACAACAACAACACAGACAGACAGACACACACACACACACACACATATATATATGTTTTTAAAAGCTATTAAATATCTAAAATGTACTGGGTGTCCCAAAAATGTTGGTGCAGTTTTGGTTTGGTTTTTTTTTTTAATGGCTTAAAACTGCACTAAGACTTTGGAATACCCTGTATATTATGTACGTTTTCCCATATAGTATCTCGGAGGTCAAATGCCACCTTATCATTGCTTTGTCTGTCAAAGGGAGATTATGTGCTTGGTTTAAGTAAATAACCTTCATTTGCCTGGCACAGTGCCTTTATACATAGCCAGTATCTAATAAATGTTTGCTTATTTGAATTGAAGTAGATAGATTTCATTGCAAATCTTAATAACCCTTCTTCTTTTTCCCCCTAGGCATCGCCTCCATGTTTGTCTCCTTTGTGGTAGGCTTGTACTACAACACCATCATTGCCTGGGTCATGTGGTATTTCTTCAACTCTTTCCAAGATCCTTTGCCTTGGAGCACTTGTCCACTGGACCAAAACAGAACAGGTAATAGCCAATGCCTTCGGTATCAACCAGGGCTATTCCATCACAACTTGGTTTTCAACAATGAATGCAATTGTGTGTCACTTTAAAGAATGGAACTATAAAGTGGGAAAACTGGTGTAGAAACCAAATGTGTATCTTAAATGTACCGACCAGAGGGACATAAAATGGGAATTCGTTATTTAAAGAAATCCTCTGCTGAGTCTGTAGTTTAATGAAATACTTTCCATTTTATATGAAGAATTAGAACATGCATGCAAAGTGTTTTGCAAACTTAGAGAAGTATGTAAATGCATTATTGGTATTATTATTATTACTCCTTAATTTTTCAATTTCATAAATGTATATTTTGGAATTTAAGATTTACTTAAACTAGGACACACCTTATATCAACATGAAATGAGGTAGCTCTTATTGGGTGTGTGCTTTTTTGGGGGGGGAGGGCAGTTGAGGTTAAGTGATTTGCCCAAAGTCACATGGCTAGTAAGTGTGTCAAATGTCTGAGGTCGGATTTGAACTCAGGTCCTCCTGACTCCAAGGCCCGTGCTCTATTCACTGTACCACCTAGCTGCCCTGGGTGTGTGCTTTCTTTAAAAAAAAAATC
This sequence comes from Petaurus breviceps papuanus, assembly GCF_028583685.1. Taxonomy (NCBI): domain Eukaryota; kingdom Metazoa; phylum Chordata; class Mammalia; order Diprotodontia; family Petauridae; genus Petaurus; species Petaurus breviceps. Next base: position 20,134,273 of record NW_027185712.1, read on the forward strand.
ACAGGGATGGCTAGGTGGTGTAGTGAATAGAGAACCGGCCCTGGAGTCAGGAGGATCTGAGTTAAAATCCAGTCTCAGACATTTAACACTTATTAGCTGTGTGATCTTGGGCAAGTCACTTAACCCCAATTTCCCTGCCTTCCTCCCTTCAAAAAAGAAAAAAAATCACATTTGAAAGAGGAAAAAGGTTAAGGTCTTAGGACCATAGTTTTAGTGCTAGATGGGACCATCTAATTCAACCCCCTCATTTGTAGATGAGAAAACTGAGACCCAGAGAATGAAGTGAGTTGCATAAGATCACACAGGTAGAAGAACTGGAATTTAAATTTAGAGACTCCAACTCTAGACTGAGTGTCATTTCCGCTACACCCTGCTTCCTCCCTCCATCAATTTCCAGATGGAATCACAGCTTGAAATGAGACTGGTTTTGGCTCAGTTTTGCCACTTACTAGCTACGCAACTTGGAGCCAGTGGCTTAATTTCATTGGATCTCAGTTTGTCCATCTATAGGATGGGCATAATCATACTTACACTACCTTTCTCACAGTATTATTGTCACAAAAGTACTTGGAGAGCCTTAAAAGTGCTATAGAAATGTGTGCTACTAAGACTAAGGAGGAGGAGATTGTAGATTCCTTGGGGACAGAGACTGTTTTCCATCTCCGTATCCCCTGCACTTAGTAGGGTTTGGCACACAGTAGGCACCTGATAAATGATTGTTGGATTATTGAACTGGATGATCCTAGTTTATGAGCAGATATGAGAGGTTTATGGTTGTGTTACATACTACGCTCAAAGAGAGCTATTTGGAGTAATCTGTGGTTGGTGTGGTGACTAAGCCAGTCCCTGACCCCCAGAATTCCACAGTGAGGAAGTACCTACCCCCTCCCCAAGCATAAAGCAGCCCTCTCTTTATTTCTATCTATATCAGAGTAGTACCTTCCAATTCAAAGTTTCTCCCTGAAGCCCTGTTCATCAGGACGTTTGCAGAAGTGTGGCACTTTCTGGAGAGTTTTAGCTCCTCTAAATGGTATTTGAAATTATCCTTCATGATCATATCCCCAGGTTTCACTCCCCAAAACCCAACTCAGTACAGAATTCAGTACAAGGTAGCCTTGTCTTGTGCCCTGTTTAAAGGGACTTCACCCCTAACTATTAAAAAGTCCTCCTATAGCAAGGCTTCAATGTAGATGAATTGACTTACAGCCTTTTTCTTCAGTCTAAAGTGGTTTGCTCCCACCTGTCTTTACTGAAGTCTGAAAGGCAGTGGAAAGAAGGTTAAAAAAAAAACCTGGATCAACAGGGTTTTCCATTGCTCTGCATCTCATTTTGTCTTTAGGCCTCAGAGTTAAGTGACTTGCCCAGGGTCACACAGATAGTAAGTGTCTGAGGCCAGATTTGAACTTGGGTCCTACTGACTCCAGGGCTAGTACTCTATCTACTGTGCCACCCAGCTGCTCCTAGACCTCATTTTTCTTGCCCAAAGAGTCTTCCAGGAAACCAGTTCCCAGGAGTTCTTCTAAGTGTTAGATGATGGACCAGATAGAAAAGCTACCAAAATTATCATTAACTTCCAGTTAATTCACTCTCTGCAGAGCCAACATCAGAAAATTTGCTAAACACTGTTTTGTTCCCATTTCAGGTTATATAGAGGAATGTGCCAAGAGCTCTTCAGTGGATTACTTTTGGTATCGAGAAACTTTAAATATTTCTTCCTCCATCGATGACTCGGGATATATCCAGTGGTGGATCTTGCTGTGTTTGACATGTGCTTGGAGCGTCCTTTATGTGTGCATCATCAGGGGCATTGAAACAACCGGAAAGGTATTCAGGTTTAAAGTCATTGCTGTGATGGCGGGGGTTAGGAGGAGGGAAAGGAAAAGATGGAAGGGGTAGGTATGATTTCTTTTAAAACTTCAGGGGCGGCTAGGTGGCACAGTGAATAGAGCACTGGCCCTGGAGTCAGAAGGACCTGAGTTCAAATCTGATCTCAGACACTTAACACTTACTAGCTGTGTGACCTTGAGCAAGTCACTTAACTTCAATTGCCCTGCCTTCCAGTCGCAAAGAAGCAAAAAATAACCAAAAAACAAAACCTCAGCTTCTAGGCTAGGGAAAGACCATGGGATAATAGATTAGGAGCTGAAAGAAATCTTAGCTGCTGCTGCTGCTGCTGCTGATAAGTGGCATTTATATAGTGCTTTGTTTGGTAAAGCATCTGACAAATGTCATTTATTTCATTCTTGCAACAACTCTGTGAAGTAGCTATTATTATTATTATTATTTATATAAATATATATTCCATTCAATGGAAATAAATAATGGAATAAAATATATATTTATATATAATATAATATAATTTATATATATATAATATAAGCTATTATTATTCTCATTTTACAGCTGAGAAAACTGAGGCAAACAGGTTAAGTGACTTGTCCAGGAAGTTGTCATAGGGAGTCAATGACTGAGGGAGGATTGGAATTCAGGTCTTCCTGATACTAAGTAGCGCTCTATCTGCTGAGCTGCTTTGCTGCCTATAAGAGGACAATGAGTCCAATACACTCATTTTATAGATGGGAGAAACTGAGACACAGAGAGGCTCAGTGACTTGCTTATGTTCACACAGCTCACTCCCTCAATAGTAATGATCAACATGGAATTCTGGTTAACCTAAAATTAATGGGGAATACTACTACTATTACTACTGATACTACTATTGCTACTACTACTAGTACTACTATTGCTCGTACTACTACTACCACTATTATTACTATTACTAGTACTACTATTACTACTACTACTAGCTAACATTTACAAAATACTTTCAAGTTTTCCAAAATACTTCACATTATATTATCTCACTTGACCTTTATAATAACTCCATGATGTCAGTGTCATTATTATCCTAATTTATAGATAAAGAAACTGAGCCTGAGAAATACTGTGACTTGCCCAGGATCACACAGTCATTTGGGGGGTGGGAAAGCAGAATTTGCATTAAGATCATCCTGACTCCCAAGTCTAGGATCCATGGAGAATCCTGGTCTAAGATGAAGATAGGTTAATAGGGCTAGAGAATGTGCAGTGGGTAGAGCTCTGGGCCCAGAGTCAAGAAGACCTGAATTCAAGTCCAGCCTTAGAAACTTATTAAGTGTATGACTCTGGGCAAGTCATTTAACCACTATTTACCTCAATTTCCTTATCTGTAAAGTGGGGATCATAATAGCACCTCACAAGGTTGTTAGGATCAAATGAAATACTACTTGTAAAGTTCTTAGCACAATGTTGGACTCATGGTGGGTGCTCAATAACACTTCTTCCCTCCCCTACATAGAAAAGATCCATGTCCTTCTATAAAGCTGTATGTGACTTGTTTATATGACTTTTTTATGTAACTAGCCCTTTTCATTTATCTGTGGTAATTTACAGAATACTTCACAGAATTATACTATTTGTCAGTAATTCAACTGCCTTTGCAAGCTTTCCCAGGACACGTGTCCACTCAGAGAAGGACATAAAAAAATTTGTATCCCCCTGGCCAATCCAGACATCTGGTCATCTAACTTATATCTGCTTTGTGACTCAGAATAAGGATAGAGAGAATTAATTTTATTCTGGTGAATAACTGCTGAGAAACGACACCTTTAAAAAAAACAAGCCAAAAAGGACTGCTGCTAAACATGCTCCAAATCTGTGTTCATTCCTTTATTCCTTCAAATAATGAGTATTTATCAAGTGCCTACTATGTGCCAGGGACTTTCCTCAAGAAGGCTGTGTTCTATGGGGAGGAAACAACACGTACCATAAATACAAACAATATGCCAAATAAATACAGAGTAAAGGGGGAGAGTGCCAAGAACTGTGGGCTTGGGGTTAGGCTCAGGCAAAAATGTGGCGTGTGAGCTGAGCTTTGATGGAACCCAGGGATCCTTTAAGACAGAGGCAAGGAGGAAGGGAGGGCACTCCAGGCAAGGGCACAGCCTGTGAAAAGGGACAGAGCCAGGAAATGGAATGTCATATGTAGGATACCCTAAGCAGGACAGTCTGGCTAAACTGAAGAGTGTGTGGGAAGGAAATTAATATGCAATAACTCAAAGAAAGTTGCTGTTGTTCAGTCATTCAGTCGTGTCCGACCCTTTGTGACCCCGCGGACAGGAGCACACCATGCCCATTTATCCTCCACTATCACCCAAAGTCTGTCCAAGTTCAAGTTCATTGTTTCCATGACATTATCTATCTAGAGGCAGACTGTGAAGGGATTTAAATAACCGGGAAGCTTGTTTTTTATCCTAAAGACACTGGAGCTTTTTGGATGGGATAGTGACATGATCAGACCTTGCTTTAGGGATAGGAATTTGGCAGCTAAAGAAAAAATGGACTGGAGAAGGGGGAGAATCCAAGTGGGGAGGCCAATTAAGAGGCTTTTTGTACTAGTCCAGGGGAGAGGTGATAAGGGTCTGAACTACAGTGGTGGGTGTGTGAGTGGAGAGAAGGGAAGGGATGCAAGAGGTACTTTAGAGAAAAAATTGGCAAAACTTGGCAACCGTACTTTTATTCTTGTGAGCTAAATTATTTTCCATCTAGAATAAAAGGGTCCTAGATTTCAGAACTGGAAGGGAGCTCCTTGGGACAAAGTGTTTTGGTTCTATTTTCACACATTTTAAAATATGATGTCACTTCCCTTTCAGGCTGTATACATAACATCAACTCTTCCTTATATTGTCTTGACCATCTTTCTTATCCGTGGCTTGACACTGAAGGGGGCCACCAATGGAATTGTCTTCCTCTTCACACCCAATGTAAGCACTTTTGTCTGCTTTAGAATACAGCTAGCAGTGGGGCTAAGAAATGTAGTTGAATATGTTCAATTCTGGACCCAGGCTCTATTTTCTGATTCAGATGTAATTCATAGTAAGACTAAGCCTCTATATCTAAACTGTAGCTGATTAGTACATCTTGGCTTCTATCCCCAATTTACCACTTTGCTGTTCCCCATGCACACACAGAGGGGTGGTCTAATGTGGGCAATCCTAATGGGACCTTTGGGGCTTCTATTTCTTTCTTTTTGGGCAGTTTAAACTACACCTCCTGATGATAATCCTAGGACATTTGCAGGGATTGTGAGATGGTATCTTGGGTTTTTTAAGTCAAATTCTTTGTAATATGCCTTAGCTAGGCTTTGGTAATTGAAATAATTTTTAAATACACATTTCTGCACAGATGTGTCATGCAATAGTGAAGACAAGAATTCAAGTTCTGGGTCTTATTATGAACTGAGACAAGTCAGTGTATCTTTCTGGACCATCATTTTTCTCATATTTAAGGAAAATGGAGGCCCACTTATGCTTATGCCACCAACTCTAGGTTGTTTTGAAAGGCAAATGAGAATGCATGTAATCATAATTGCAATCTTAATCCTCCAAAGTGTTTTATAAGGGTGACTCTTTTTATGCAGTACTTTCAAAAGATTGTGATTTCAGTGGTAAAGAGAGTTCCTTTCACTGAGGAAAAAAAAATCTATGAGGGCAAATGAGATGTGTTCTAACCAGGGGCCTATTTACCCTCTTGATGCCTAAAAGTTACCCATCTGCTAAATCATCTATCCAATTTAAAAGAGATCTTGTTTAAATTTTATAAAAACTTCCCAAGATTCACTTGATATTTTCCCCTATTCATAATTTTAATAGTACTTTGTCTTCCTTATTTAAAGAGGAAACAGTGCAAAGTTAGACAAAAGCTTGACTTTTACTCTCTTAGTAGTGAAACAAAAGCTATTACTAGTGTGGAAGAGTTAGTTTCTTCACAGATGCTCTAGGACTTTTAAAGAATTTTACAGAATATCTTCAGGCTTATCAAAACATTCAGCAGTATACATCAGTGGTACCGACTGTGTTCACAGTGAACTGTGTGCTTCCTACTCCCTTCCAACCACGCGCACTGCTTGCTTATTTGCTAAGCAAGCATTATCAATAAAAGCAAATTGAACCCCAGCACTTGGGAAAGAACCAATAAGTTTAAATTCCATGAAATCCATTGACACCTCCTGCTTCTTGGTTTCTCTTGCCTTATTGGAAGACTGTCCTTCCCTATGAAGCAGAAAAGGGGGAGAGGGAAGATAGGAATCTTAAGTTAGTTACTAAGTTACAGCAAAGGTTCCCAAACTTATTTGGCCAACTGCCCCCTTTTCAAAAAATATTATTCAGTGTCCCCCTGGAAATCTATTTTCTTTAACCCCTTAATTGTTTTTTTTCAATTTGCATCATTTCAAAAAAATAGAAAATATTTTTTAAAAAACAAAGCATCTTAAATTTTATAATTTATTGTAAATTTGTGGGGTTTTTCCTGAAGTGAAATTTTGATGCAATATTGTATCATGTAACCATATAGTATCATATCGTAAACAAGTCATTACACATGCATATTCCTGCTGATGCATGCTGGACTTTCTCACAATGTGAAACACACTAGCCTGCCAACACTTGCTTGTTAAGACTTGTGGGTGGACTTGACCATTGATCATTTATAACTTGCATTTTGTGTGTTTATTTGGAAAATAATGTAATCACTGCAACTTTAACTCTGTTACACAACAGATAAAACGTATGTAAATGGTTTTTCAAAATTTTATGTTCTCTTCTTTCCTTATGCTTTCACTGCCCCTTATTTTTATTCAATGCTCCTCCCACCCCCATTGCACCCAAGGCTACTACCTCTGCTCTTGGATTGTTCCAGCTCCCACTTTGGGAACCCAGGATAGGATTAATTCTTTTTTATTTGACTCCACAGGTCACAGAGCTGGCTAATCCAGTCACCTGGTTAGATGCTGGTGCCCAAGTGTTCTACTCATTCTCTCTGGCCTTTGGAGGCCTCATTTCCTTCTCCAGTTACAATTCTGTGCAGTAGGTATCTGAAACAAAGGAAAAGTGATATTTGGTTCCAGGTCTGACAGGTCAGCTGGAAAGAAGCTTTGGACAAATTAGTTAAATACTCTCAGTCTCAGTTTCTCTCTCTGAAAAACAGAGATTATAACAAATTATAATAACAAATAACAAAACCTACCTCGAGGTATAAGATAAGAAGAAATGCACATGAAAGTCCTTTAAAAAGTATAAATGTTTCATAAATTATTAGTTTAGTAAAAACCCTATCATTTGAGTGAACTGGGGGAGATCCTTCTGCCAGGGGTAGGGAACCTGCAGCCTCGAAGCCACATATGGCCCTCTATGTCCTCAAGTGTGGCTCTTTGACAGAATGAACTTGGATTCAGTCAAAAGGTTACACTTGAGGACCTAGAGGGCCACATGTGGCCTTGAAGCCGCAAGTTCCCCACCCCTGTAATCTAAGCTATACAATATTTAGAAAGAAATGCAGTTTTATTACTTCTGAGGATGTCGAATAATGCAACTTTTGATACCTTGATATTAGCATATGCAAAGTCAAGAAAAAAATTGCCTAGTAGAGGTCTTCAGGGGATCTGCTTTAGTAAATAAACATCAATCTTTATTCTCAACATCCATCCTCCATCTACCTCTCCCATAAAATCTAATCAGTGAAAAACCATTGCCTAGTCTTTCTTCCCCATGTTTCTCATATCTGTACTTTTCATTCCTACTGCTATTAGTCTAGGTCAGATTCCCTCTATTTCAAGCCCAAATGATTGTAGTGGCCTCTAATCTGACTTTTCTACCTCTATTCTCCACCTCCATAAATTGTTTTGTTCATAGCTGCCAAGTTAATCTTCCTAAAACATGGCTCTGATTATGTCATGTATACCCACAAAAAACCTTTAATGGCTCCCCCCTCCATAAGCTGGAATCCATGTTCTTCCCTAATCTTATCCCAATATTCTTTTAATTTGGTTTGAAAACCTTTATGAAGGGTCTACTACATGGAAGACATTGTGGTAGTTGTTGTGTGATCCAAAGAAAAAACGAAATATTCTTTTCTTCAAAGAGCCCTTGTTCTCTTGGGTGGTGGCGGTGGTAGGGAAGTGAGGTGGCGAAAGAAGCATGACCAGGGTGTATATAAGTATGATTAAAGGGAAGAAAGGATGAGGACAGAGAAAAGTCCAAAGTGTCGTAAGAATGGTTGAGGAAGGAGACAGAGAGCATGGTCAACTGAGAAAACGTAGCAACGTCCCATAGCAGGGATGGCGCCTGAGAGGAGCCCCAAAGGAAACTTCTAGCTGTCTCCCTTTCGACTCCATTCAAAGAACCTTCAGCTGCAGCCAAAGTAACCTGTTTACTCCCTGTTTCTGTGCCTCTGTCGTTTCTCCTACCCAGGCAGCCTCCCTATTCTTCTCCCCTGTCCAAATCCAACCTTCTCGTGAGGCCTGTTTTCTCCTCCTCGTGTGGGCCAAGTGAGATGTCACGTTAAGCACTTTACAAACCTTAAAGCTTATAGAATTATTAGTCATTCATTTCATTCATCTATTCATTCATTCATTCATATAATTATTATTGCTCAAAGAAGTTTTCTCAGACTTCACTAGCCTCCCCAGGCTCTCTTCCTGTTGAAATCAAAGCTCCTAATTAATTGCCGAGCCATTCATTCGGCAGTGAGTCCTGGTGATATCTGCCACTATCTTCTATTGTTACATCACTTCTCACGTGTGTTGTATCCTAACTAGATTAGAAACCCTCGGTGGCTACTGAACTAATTAACAATAGTGATGAAAGTTAACATTTTTATAGCACTTACTATGTTCCAGGCACTGTGCTAAGCACTTTACAATTATTACCTTGTTTGATCCTTACAACAACCTTGGGAGGTAGATGCTATTATTATCCCTATCTAACAGATGAGAATGAAACAACAAACAGAGGTTAAGTGACTTGTCCAAGGTCATGGAGTTGATAATCATGATAGCTAACATTTATATGATGCTCTCTATGTGCCAGGCACTAAGAGCTTTACAATTATTACTGATTCTCACAATAACCCTATTATCCCCATTTTACAGATGAGGAAACTGAGGCAAACAGGGTTAAAATGGCTTGCTCAGAGTCACCCAGCTAGTAAATTTCTGAGGTCACACTCGAACTCGGGTCTTCCTGACTCCATGTCCAGTGCTCTATACATTGCCCCACCTGGAGTCAGAGAAGGGGCAGGAGAGCCAGAGAAAGAACCACCTAGGATTAAAACAAGAAAGTTGCTTAACAAGATCGCTAAGGTTCTTTCTAGCTCCAAATTCCTGATCCACCCACATAGAAGGGGTTGGAGATTACTTTGTAGCTTGGGAAGTGTCCAAAAGTGTACTAGACTGGCACTCTGGCTACCTGGGTTTTTGTCTCAGCTCTGCTATTAACTTATTATAGAACCTTAAATAAACTACTTCCTCCCCCCTGGCTTCCATTTCCTCACTTGTGAAATAACAGGGCTGCTCTAGGTGACCTTTAAACGACTCCCCAGTGCCAAGCTTCTAATTCAGATCTTTAATTAGGGACTGGGAATGCTGCAGGCCTATTGGAAACCCACCAGTTACTAAAATTGAATGTGTGTCTCCAGGGTCTAATGCACCTTGCCTTTATTCTGAATAAATAGGACACATTTAAACTTGCTGAAGTTTTATTTTCTTTAAACATTTTTTTTATTATGAATTTAACAAATGTCAAAACACATGAACATTTCCAGGTGCAAGCTTCTGAATATCATATTAAAGTTTCCTAACCTATCTGGACCTCAGTTTCCTTATCTGTAAAATGAGGGGATTGGGATAGTCTCAGAGGTTCGGATGGGCCGGACACTGAAGTTCTTTGTTGCCATCCATGAGCCTTCAGACGCCCTCAGAGCTCACAATCGAATGCGCAGTCAGAGAGATGAAGCATTCACTTCAGGGTGGTTTGTCTGCTCATTTCCACTGGCCTGTAAATTCTTTCCAGTCGTTCTCTCTGGGGTGACTATCTCAGAAGAGCACTTGACTAAGATTCAGGAGACGATGGATTTATCAGTGGCCCTGCCACTGAGACCGTGTGATTGTTGTTCTTCTTTCTGGAAGAGGACCACAGGATCAGGAAGGTGATGTCATGACTTTCAAGAGAACTGGATTTAAGTGAGGGAGGACTGTGCAAAGTCACTGGCCTCACTCTTCTCCTCTGGAGTCATGTGGGTCCTGTATTCAAACCATGTAGGTTCAGATGTTCTTCCATCGTCTCATCTGCAAAGGGAAGGGAGTTAATTAGATCTTCTTTAAGGTCTGGGTCTGGGTAAGTCACTTAATCCTATTTGCCTCAGTTTCCTCATCTGCAAAATGAGCCGTGTCAGGAAATAGCAAACCACTCCAATATCTTTGCCAAGAAAACCCCAAATAGGGTCATGAAGAGTCAGACACGACTCAAAACAACTGAAAAACAAGGTCTTTAATAATTCTAATAACTGGAAACATGATGTGAATGATGTATGAGATGCCCCTCCTAGTCAGACCTTCCCTGGCCCGTCTTCTCAGTACTGAAATGTATCCATTCTGTGTTCCTGAACAGACCAGAAAATTTTTGAATTCTTTCAATTAGGTGATAAAGGGATCTCAGGGAGCTATGACATGTTTGTCTCTGGGACTTGTCATATATACTCAGCTCATCACAACCACCCTTCATTCTACCTTTCTAGCACACATGAGAGGTCCAATGAGGTTAAGTTCCCTAAACAGAAGATCATCAATCCCTAGCCCCAAGTTTATGATACTTCAACTGGACTTATTAATGATGCCAACTTGGTCTTGTTCAGGGAAATGTTGCCAGACAAAATGGTGCTGCTTTGCCCCCTATTCCTTGCTATTCTGCCCCTGCTCACCTGGGTCCTTCAGTAGCCCTTCCATTGATGTGCTAGTAAATATTTAACAACCGACTCCCTAGGGAAAAAATCTGTACCACAAAACATTTTCAAATTTAAACTAAATTATTAACATTTTAATAACTTTCTTAAGTCTGGACAATTAAAAAAAATAATAAATCAAGCCTTCATCTGTAGGTTTTGCCAATTTCTGAGGTATAAACGCTCACACTGAAATTTTAAACATCAGCTTTCACAGATATTCTGGAGAGCTGGTTTGACCTGACTCCAATACACCCCTGCCACAGGCTCTTCTATCAGTCGTCCCTGCTCCCTCCAAGTGTTCTTAAAGCAAAATCCCTACACGGGGAAGTTAGAAGCACCTTAGGAAAATGACAAGAAAGTCTCAGGGGACATGACAAACCAGCCACCCCCCAGTGGGGTCATCCGCGGCAGCTGAAGGCCCAAGCCCAAGGGCCAAATGTAAGCCAGGGATAGGGAAAGTGATGATGGATATGAAAAGGGCTTCCAGCCAACAAATGGCAGAACAAACCTCCCATGCTGATTTCAGCCTTGGACAGGCTGCTCAATAGGGCAGCACCCAGAAAGGGCTTCCGAAAGCTTGTTCTGCCAGTGCGGGAGCAGGGGGGAATCAGGGGCTCTCAAAGCCGCATCGGTTTTAAACTGACCCAGAAGTCCCAGCACAGAGAGCAGGGCGTGTAGTGTTGCAGAAAGAGCCACAGATTGAGAGTCAGTAAAAGTGCAAGTTTTGTCCACGCCATTTACTAATCGTGTGACCTTGGATGCATCACTCAGTCTTTGAGCTTTGATTTAATTTATAAAACAGGGCTGATAATGCTTATGCCGGGATGAGGGTAGAAGAGATCCTAGAAATCTAATCTGACACCCTCATTTTAAAGAGGACATAGAAGCCCAGAGAGTCAAGGCAGCTTGCCTAAGGTCACACAGAGAGGTACTAATAAGCACTGGAACTGGGATTCCAGCTCCCTCCCAGGACATCTTGGAGAAGGGGGTGTGTTCGCCTAAGTGGACCTTAAATCACTTAGCAAATATGAGTCATTATCATGTAAACAAGCCTGCAAGCTTTTAGCCAGAGGCTGCATCTGTACTGATATTTGTTTCTTGATCCATAGCAACAACTGTGAGATGGATTCTTTGATTATTTCTGTGATCAATGGCTTCACGTCCGTTTATGCAGCCACTGTGGTATACTCTATCATTGGGTTCCGGGCCACAGAGAGATACGATGACTGCTTCGATCAGTAAGTCCTCTCAAAGTTCTTAGCATTTGAAGGACTGTGTTTCATGTTATATGCACTGATAGAGCCCTTGCTGTACGCTCTTTAGTGAATGAAGAGTGGGACTTGGAACTAGGAACACCTGGGCTTGAATCGAACCTCAGACACTTCTTAACTCTATGACCCCGGCCAAGTCACTTAAAATCTCTGGGCCTCAGTTTTCTCTTCTGTAAAACGAGGGGGGTTGGCCTCTATGATCAGTAAGATAACCCTCTAGAGTAGGGGGACATCAAAGATCCTAGACTAGGATACTGTGTGGCTGCTAGGTGGCGCCACAATGCATAGAGGGACAGGTCTGGAATTAGGAACTGAGTTGTCTTCCTGAGTTCAAATCTGACCTCAGACACTTATTAGCTATGTGACCCTGGGCAAGTCACTTAACCCTGTTTGCCTCAGTCTCCACATCTGTAAAAATGGGCTAGAGAAGGAAATGGCAAATCTCTCCTGTATCTTTGCCAAGAAAACCCCAAATGGGATCACAAAGAGTTGGACATGACTGAAAAATACTAAACAACAACATACTAAGATACTATATACTGAGTAAAATACTTAGTATACTAGTAAGTATATATCTAGTATATTATACATATATAATACATATTATATATCTAGTTATATTATATCTTGGTAAGTATATGTACTTATATTGATGCAAGTATACTTTTGAGGACCTAGAAATTCAGGCTTTTTTTTTTTTTAATAGCTGCTTTGTGTATCTGCAGTTGGATTCCATTAAAGGCTCTGATACAATGTGGGACCATTGTGCCTATTAATTTCCCCTGGTTTGTATCCCTCTTTCTAGAAACATCCTGACCTTGACCAATGGATTTGATCTGCCTGAAGGTAATGTCACACAGGCCAACTTTGAGGACATGAAAGCTTGGTGTAATGCAACCAACCCTGCTGCCTTTGCACAGTTGACTTTCATGACATGTGACATCAATTCTTTTCTGTCAGAAGTAAGTGACCATTCCAGTTTGTACTCTGCCTCTGGCTTTGCAGTGAAAAGCTCAGAGGGGTTAGGGACCTGGAGCTAGGGATCCTCATGAACACTGGCTTCTCCCTCTTCTGACCCTGTATCTCCATCCCATTCAAGGAAAGGATGAGGTCCTTGAATCTGAAATATGGAGATCTACTAAGAGCAAACACCCAACCCTTCAGGACCACTTGGAAGCAGATATTTAGAGAGTCAGCTAGAGATAGGAAGAACACAAGTGGATCTGGACACAGCACTGGCAGCTCAATACCCTTTCCTCTAAGGGAGGCACCATGAGACAATGGAAAAAACTGTTTGGAATCAGAGGGTTTGGCTTCAGCCCTTGTTCTGCCACTGAATACTGTGTGACCTGAGCAAATTGCTTAAATTCTCAGGGTCTCAGTTTCCTCATCTATAAACTGAGTGGGGTGGTTTAAATAAACTTTAAAGCTCTTTCTGGCTTTGAGGCTATGATCCAATGAACTTTTATAATTAGTAATAATAACAACAATAGCTAACATTTATATAAAATTTACTGTGTTCCAGGCACTGTGCTTTGCATTTCACATTTATTTTCTCATTTGATCTTCACAGCCCTGGAAGGTAGCTATTATTATCATCCTCTTCTTACAGATGAGGAAACTAAAACAAATGGGAGTTAAGTGGCTTTCCCAGGTTCATACAGCTAAGTGTCTGAGGTTCTGTTTGAACTCAGGTCTTCCTGACTCCAGGTTTAGTGCTCTATGCACTATGGTGCCACCTATCTGCCAATCAGATGTATGGCATTCCAAATGACTTAGCAACTTTGTAACCTATCTTTTACACAGAGAAGAGGGAAGGCCCATCACAAGAGAACCGAAAATAGGATTGTTCCCTGTGTCTCCCCAGCCTGAGTTTCCATTTCTCTGTCTGCCTAATTTCATTCACATTTCCTAGGGAACTGAGAAGATAGCAAAGTGAAAATTCAGGATAGAAAAAGCAACAGGAAAACTGATTACGGATCCTTTCCTCTCTGGAGCTCTTCTCAATGTATTTCAAAAAGAATCTTTTTGGGGCAGTGAATAGAGCACCAGCCCTGGAGTCAGGAGGACCCGAGTTCAAATCCAGCCTCAGACAGTTAACGCGCGTGCGCACACACACACACACACACACACACACACACACACAAACCTAGCCACGTGACCTTGGGCAAGTCACTTAACCCCAATTGCCCTCCCCTCCCCCCTTCAAAAAGCAAAAAAAAAAAAAATCTTGTCTTAAAATGGTATATTTTATGCACGTCAGCAGCTCAGCTCCCTGCAATCATCCACAAGGTCATTTCTGGAGGCTCCTAACTTCTGCTCAGAGCCCAGGCTCCACCTAAACCTTTCTTCTTCTCTCTCCTTCCAGTCACTGGAATAACCAAAGTTAAGAGGTGGTCCCAGGACAGGAAGAATGTGGTTCTCTGAATGATGTTAAACAGTTTACCAATTACCACTTATCTATCAGTACAAAACATCAGGGATTATCAATGTATCATGTCTATTTGTATAATATTAGCATACAGAGGTAGCACTTCTTTAAATATGCATTGGCTGGAAGGCATAGAATATTGCCATCCAGTTGGTACATTTTGATGATTCATGTTCTGCTAACAAAGATTTAATCTTGTTTAAATATTAGTTTTTGCCTTTCAAGTAATTTCACTTCTCCTAGCTCAGTTTTTAATACTGGTAGTACTAGGGCTAATGAAAACTTTTGCTAACTAGAATCACGTAATTTTGGTCAATGAGTTGGGGGATGGGCAGTGGTATGGGGGCAGACTACAGTCAGTTAATAGAAGGCATGACTTATTAAGGCCACAGTGTGGCATGGTGGAAAGAGGTCAGGACTCAGAATCAGAAGGCCTGTTACTAAATCCTGATTTTGCGACTTATTATCTGTTCAGCCTGGGGCACGTTGTCTCAGGGCTTCAGTTTCTTCCTCCATTGGAGGAGGTTATCCCCAAATATTTCCAAGATTCCTTCCAACTCAATGATCCTGGACCTCTGGATGGAGAACATTCTAGAAAAATGCCACAGTAATGCAAAAGAAATGAAGAGGCCATGCATGATGGAAAGGCAGCCATTATCTGATTAGTTGCACACTGAGACACAGAAAGAAGAATTAATTTAAATAATTAAAAACTGAAGAAAAAAAATGCCTGGGTCCTAACCTGCCTAGTTTGTCCTTTTCATGTAAAAGGAGATCAGAAAAAGCAAGTTTCTGGTATGTAAATTTTCATACATGTTCCCTATGGTGTATCTCTCTTCATGTTCCCTCTGTATGTTCTGAAGTTGCACGTGTTCTCATATGTGTGCCCTTTTCTGCCAGTGGTAAGGCAATCTGTGGAATGGTGTACCTCATGCTGGGGTCTTGGGGGGATCTTTTCCTGTAGTTTGACTTGCTGCATTGTCTGATTAAATTGTTTTTGTTTGTTAACTAATTCATCTTCTGGCAGGTTAATAAAAGTAAGAACATTGATGAGGACCCAAGAGTTATGGTTTTAAGTGGGAGCTGACCCATAGGGTGCCATGACTTAAGCATAACTTTGCTGGAGTCCCTGTGTGAGTGAGCCTCCCCAGTCCTAGGCATGGATCGAAATAATTGTATTTTACCAAAACTTCATTCTACTCCTCACCGTATTGAAACCACACAAAGGAGAAATACAGAAATATATAAACTTGTATTTGATTCTAGATCAATTTAATTCTAGCACATTTTTATTTCAAGGATTTGAGAATTTGGAGGAATAGAGCTTAGAGAAAGGAGAAAAGAAATGGAGAAAAGCTCTGGTGTTTCAGGAGACTCAGATCTTTGTAGGATTGCCATACATATGCATAAAGAAATGGACTCTTCCTTACTATATGAATCTTTTTGTCCTACAGGGAGTAGAGGGAACTGGTTTAGCCTTCATTGTCTTCACTGAAGCCATCACCAAAATGCCACTTTCACCTCTGTGGTCTGTCCTCTTCTTCATAATGCTGTTCTGTTTGGGCTTATCATCTATGTTTGGAAATATGGAGGGTGTAGTTGTTCCCCTGTTGGATCTCAAGATCATCCCTGAAAAATGGCCTAAGGAACTTCTAACAGGTATGAGAGTCATCTCTAGTAGAATCCTTCATAATGTTCCTGTCGTTGGGACAAGCCTAATATTTATAATGGACCAGCTCACTCTTATATACCAGGTGAAAAGGACTAGACCTGGGATGTCACTGATACAGGTAACTCCCAGGTAAAGAAATTCCTTCTACCAATTCATATCAGCACCTTCTCTGCAACTAACAAGCCTAGAGAGCTGCTTAGAGCCCTGGGAGGTCAAGGGCCTTCACCAGTGTCAATCAGTCAGTATGTATCAGAGACAGGAGTCAAACTTGGGTCTTCTTAGCTCCAAGACCCGCTCTCTCATTTATACCCTGTCATATACAATGGTTGTATTATAATGGGTTTCTTCTCTTGTTAAGATGTTTCTATCTTTTTTTTTTTAGCAGCCCAATTTTTTGAGGGGGGAAGGCAATTGGGGTAAAGTGACTTGCCCAAAGTCACACAGCTAGTAAGTATCAAGTGTCTGAGGTCATATTTGAACTCAGGTCCTCCTGACTCCAGGGCAGGTGCTCTGTTCACTGCTCCACCTAGCTGCCCCAAGATGTTCCTATCTTCAAAACAAAACAAAACACTGTCTATGACAAATGGTGATGTGGAGTCATTTTTCAATCATTTCTGACTCTTTGTGACTCCTTTTGGAGTTTTCTTGGCAAAAATACTGGAGTGGTTTACTATTTCCTTCTCCAGATCAGTTTAAGAGATGAGAAAACTGAGGTAAATAGGGTTGTGACTTGCCCACAGTCACATAGCTAGTAAGTGTCTGAGGCCAGATTTGAACTCATGAAAATGAGTCTTCCTGACTCCAGGTCAGGTGCTCTATCCACTGAACCACCTGGCTACCCCTAGGAAGAATTGTATTTACCAAACAAATAAAACTAAACACTTACTATCTACATGTATCACCAAAGGTTTCTGCATTGTGTCCAAGGATTCACCATAGGATTCCTTTTTAATAAAATCTGAACAACAATTCAAAACCTCCATTTTCACACAAACATCAGCTGTAAAAATGGAAGTTTATTATTAATAATATTAATCTAATCAACAAGCATTTATTAAGAGCTTACCTGGCCCTGCACTAAGTCCTGAGGATACAAAGAAAGGCCAAAAGAAAGACTGCCTCTTTCCTCAAGGAGCTTACATTCTTATGGGGAAAGACAACTCATAAAAGGGAGCTGAAAAGGGGGAGGAGAGGAGAAAGTAACCATACAGGACCATGCTGGGAAGTCCAGAGAGACATATGGGAGCTGGGAGGGAAACGAAGCATGTCTAGTTTGAACCCATACTCAAAATGGAGCCTCACTGCCCCCTGTATAGAGCTCACAATGGGAGAAGGGGCCTGCATAGCAGATGGCTGTTGGGTGTAAAGGTACTAGACCCTGAGAGAAACTCCACAATGAGAAGGCCACTGAGTTACATGGTGAAATATGGAGTCAGAAGCACAGCCCAGAAAGGAATAGCATAGGAGATAGAAAACTAGCTTCAGTCAGTTAAAAGAGCTGAGTTCAAATCCCACCTCTTATACATACAGGCTGTGTGACCCTGGGGAAATCACTTAACCTCTTCTATCCCAGACAACCACATAAGAGTACAAATTTTAGGATCTGGGCTGACATGCCTTGGTAGAAGGAGTTCCCTGGTCCAATGAAATCACAATTTAGACAACAATAATAATAGTAATAGTTGACACATAAATCACATTATGTTCTACAAAGTATTTTTGTCCATGATCCCATCTGATGACATGGTGCTGGTCTAAGTTGGGCCTTCTTGGGGATGACATAGTTCCGCCTGTGTAGTCAATGCTTATACCTTGTTTTATTTGGGAGGAGTTACTCTGTCTTAAATCCATTCACAAAGAAACAAACATCCCCAGTCCCGGATGCATTGCCATCTAGACTTAAGGCTAGCTCCCAAATTGTTCATTCCATTAAAAGTTCTTCTCAGTTAGAAGGCAGAGCAAGGGTCATTTCAGGTAGAACAAGAGGTTTCAAAAACAAAATCAACAACTTCATGGCTGGGAATCCTACCATCTTATATCCCCCAGGTTATCTGAAGCCTGCTGTCTGAGCTAACCTGGAATTTCATTCTGTTCTACTTATCTAAGATAACCTCTTGTCCTGTTTTTTGTTCACACTGCAGGTCTGATTTGTTTAGGGACCTACCTCCTTGCCTATATTTTCACTCTGAACTCTGGACAGTACTGGCTCTCTCTGTTGGATGCTTACGCTGGATCCATCCCCCTCCTCGTCATTGCCTTTTGTGAGATGTTTGCAGTCGTTTACATTTATGGAGTAGACAGGTAGGAAGTAAAAGTGGGCTTCTGAGGGAGATGTTTAAAAGAGGCAACTAAAAAAAAAGTAAGGGAATTAGAGCGAGAGAATGAGATCAGAAACATGGTCAGCCTGCTCCCTGGTGGATGATGTCAGAAGCACAATGCCATCTGGTTTATGAGAGCATAGGGGAACTTAGAAGAAAACTTTAAATCAAAAGTTTTGAATCTCTTTTGTGTGTGGTATGGGCCCTTTAACAGTCTGCTGAAACCTATTGTCTCCTTCCCAGAATGATGTTTTAAAATGCAAAATGTAAAATATATAGGATTAGAAAGGAAACCAGTTAGTGTAAAATACAGATATCAAAGTAAATTTTTGTTCAAAATGTTCACAGACCTCAGGTTAAGAATTTCTGTTTTAGGGATGGCTAGGTGGCTCAGTAAATAGAGCACAGGCCCTGGAGTCAGGAGGACCTGAGTTCAAATCTGACCTCAGACAGTTAAAACAAAAACTAGCCATGTGACCTTGGGCAAGTCACTTAATCCCAATTGCCCTCCAAAAAGCAAAAAAAAAAAAAACTGCTTTAAATTAAAGTAAAATTAAGAAAAAAATGAAGTTCCCAAGAAAATTCAATGCCTATGAGTCGACAAATGTGTTGAGTTCATGCACAAATTCAAGGAGTTTAAGAGACAACAGAAATCTCTAAAATAAAATTCAGCAATTCAAGAAGTATTTATGTGCCAGACACCAGGCTAAACACTAGAGATAGAAGGACAAAAATAAAACTGGAGCTTACATTCTCCAGAGAAGATACAACAATGTATACAGATAAGGAAGTAGAAAATGCATATAGAGTCATTAGGGAGGGTGGGAAGAGAGTACCAACAATGGAATGGGTCAAGAAAGGCCTCTGGTAGGAGGTGGCACTTGAGGGAAACCTTAGAGAAAGCTTAGGATTCCAGAGGCAGAAGCAGTGACTTGATTTGAGCACCCTACTACCTTCTTTGTCGAAGGTACTGATTCCAAGAAGCTTCTAGTGGGAGGAATGTTATATCACATTATATCATATTATATCAAATATCATGTCATGTTATATTTTATTATATTATACTATATTACATTATATTATGTTACATTACAATGTGATATAATACTACATTATATTATGTAATATACTATATAATATGACATGACATGATATGATATGATATATGGTTGTCATATATGTCATATATGATTGTCATATATCATATCATATATTTTACCATACCATACTATACTATACTAGCATACTGTGTTGTGTTGTGTTATATATTACATGGCACATTAAAAAATGTGCACTGGGGGCGGCCAGGTGGCTCAGTGAGTAAGAGCACTGGCCCCAGAGTCGAGATGACCTGGGATCTAATCCGGGCTCAGATACTTAGCACCACACCCAGAAATAACTGGCTGTGTAACCTTGAACAAGTTACTTAACCCCAATTGCTTTAAAAAAAATGTACAGTGACATGTTCAAGACAAATGTAAGTAAGTCCCTTCAACAGTATAAGCTAAATGCTATAGGAAATCTGAGGAGAGAGGACACTTCTGAATGAAGGGGGCGGGGGGGGGGAATAGCATTTATTAAGTGCCTACTATGTTCCAGGCAGCATGCCAAATGGTTTACAAATATTATCTCATTTGTTCCTCATGACCCTGGAAGGTAGATGCTATTATTATCATCCCCCTTTTAGAGATGAGGGAACTGAGGCAAGCAGAGGTTAAGTGACTCACCCAAGGTCACACAGCTAGCTAAGTATCTAAAGCAGGATTTGAACTGAGGTCTTCCTGAGTAATCACAGAGGACATGGATCCTGAAGGGTTTCAGTAGGTAGGCAGGACTAAGACTTTCTTTTACTTCTGGACCTACATTAAAGCTATGTTGTAATAGAGGTCTACGCAGTCAGTAAAGGGTTGCCCCACTCTAAGAACACCTCACTTATATTATCTAAACTCAGTAGAATGTTAGCACCTTAAGGGCAAAGAAGGTTTTTCATTTTATTTTGTCAGTGAGGTCATTTTCTCCTCTCGGTCTTTATTTCCAGGTTTAATAAGGATATTGAGTTTATGATTGGTCACAAGCCCAATATCTTCTGGCAAATCACCTGGAGGGTAGTCAGTCCTCTCATCATGTTAGTTATATTCCTATTCTACTTTGTGATCAAAGTCAGGGAGGAGCTGACATACAGCGTCTGGGACCCTGCATATGTAAGTCCATAGAAATGTACCTGTGCTGGCTTGTTGGGGAAGGTGCCACAGACTGCCCGAGAGCAGGGGTCATAGGGAAGCCCATCTGAAGGTTCCTTCCTCTCTTCTGATTCAGGAAGACCTGGGAGGAGAACAAAGAAGGGGTAGGGCACAGGGCTGGGGGTGGCGGAGGACTTTTTGCTTTTCTCCCTGTGTTTAATTTTGGAAAGCCCCATTCTGGGATTGTATCGTGAGTATAATTGTCTGACTTGACCATGGGTTGTGTTTACCTCCCTCAGGAGCATTTTCCTAAATCACAAAAAAAGGCCTATCCTGGCTGGGCCTATGCTGTGGTGGTTTTTGTGGCTGGAGTCCCATGCCTTGCCATCCCCTTCTTTGCCCTCTACAAGTTCATCAGGAATCAATATCATAAGAAGCATGACCAGCAAGGCCTCGTCAACGCATATTCCGTCCCGTCCGTGAACGGGGACATCAAGAATTAGACAACAGCGCGCTTCCCGGGGAAATGGGGACAGATTCTTGATTGGAAAGGGAAAAGAAAAAAACAATAGCCAGGCACATTGGAAGAACCAGGCCCTCAGGGAGTCAACCTTGCTGGGGGTGAGCCTCCAGGCAAACACTCACTCCAGTCCTGTGTGGCTTGCAATCTGGGGGCCTCTCCGTGCTGGGAAAGGAAGGGATTGCCACGGCTCAATTTAATTTGACCAGCATTTATTAGATGCCTGCCCCATTCCAGGCATTGTGCTAGGTGCTAGGGATACAAAGTCATAGCCACGTATCTTGTGATATCCTGGGGTGAACATGTCCAATGACTGAAATGTAGTGGTGCTGAAGCTGCTGGATTTGGTTCTGCCAGGGAGATGGGAGGTACCTGTAGAGAAACCTTGACCTGAATCACAGAATATCAGCATTACCAAGCATGTCCTCTGAGGCCATCTCATCCAGTCCATCCTGAACCCAGGATTCCCTCCACAGCATTCTGGATAAGTGGTGCTCTGGCTTCTGCTTCTGGAGATATCCAGGGAGGGAGAACTCACCACTTCCTGAGGCAGTCAATGCCATATTTGGAGAGGTTTGCTTGTTAGGAAGTTTTTCCTCACACCAAGCCAAAGTATGTCTTTCTCCATCTTTGGCCTATTGCTACTAGTTCTGTTCTCTAGTGTCAAGCAGAAGAAATCGAATCCATGTTCTATCCTGTTCCATCTCACAGAAAAAATCTCCTGTAGAAAGAGTGGTCCTGGGCCTAGGAGCTGGACCATCCTGGAACCTTGATGCTAGGATCATTACCTAGAAATAATTAGAGATTGGCAGTTCTACCAATGTGTTTGTGCAAATTTTGCAGTTCTGGCTATCCACCCCCTGCCCCCCACCAAAGTTCCTAAGTTTGTTTACAACCCTTTGACTGACTAGACATTAACTACACTTAATCACCATTGCTAGCTATCACAAATAGATAAACAATTAAGTAATGCCTCCCTTCCCATCAGGGAAGGAGGAATGTGCCCTTAGAGTTGGACTAAGGGAACATTAACATGCTTGTAATGAGTAATTCAATGTGAATTTTTAGCCAGGTTACCTCTGGAAGAAAGAAGGGTTATATACTAACTCAGCCACTAACTCAACCCACATAGTACCACAGACATCAGACATACTTTCTCAGTGACTTAACAGGATGCATTTTTCCCTCTAAATTTTGCATCGAATATGTATCCGAGTAGACTGGTATTTTGAGTGATGGTTTTAACAAACTATTTGCTTTTTTTTCTACTGACCAGATCAATTTATTCCCTAAGAAATCTAGAAGCTGTTTAAATGAAGTAGAAATACCTGAAAATACCGAGCATAGTTCAGGATCATAGTATTTTGGGGAGGGTGTAGTTGTCAACATCTAGGGTGAGTAGCTTTCTTCTCTCTACTGTGTATTCTATGTCTTTACTGGAGGCAAGATAGAGAGAAATTGGAGTAGTTTCCATATTTATGCTCATAAAAGCCCTGGGCATAGTGGCCATGGTGGTGGTGGTCACAACCAATCAAGTGGAGAGGGGTTTGTGAAAGATCATGTAGCAGCCAAAGTTCTCACCACTTCAAATTCCCCATCCCCATCATTGAGCTAGTGAGCAATTATTTAAAGTCTCCATAGTAGTGTATTCCAACAGCCATGGAAACATTTCAAAAACCTGATATTAATTCTTTAAGTCATCATTCCAAGGGTCAATGTTTCCTAAAGGAGAAATTACACTGTTGTTTTTTTAATGGCATGGTTTATGAATTTTAAAAGAAGAAAGGATGTCCATCATAGCAATTCTGGTCAAGGATATTCAGTCTCCACAGAATTCTAGAGAGGCAGCCCTGGAAGGGACTTTAGGGATCAACTGGTGTGACCTTCATATTTTGCAGATGAGGAGACTGAGACACAGAGAGGTGTGAACTCTTCTGTCCAAGGTAAATGGTAAATGGCAGGGCCAGGACTCAAAGGCAGATCTGCTCTCCATCATCCTGATGCCATCTACCTGCATCCAGCTCCTCATCTGCATGTGGATTCAATGGTGTTTTCTATGTGCAGTTCTCCAAGTTTTTTAGACCCGCCATTGATTAAAAAAAAAAAAAGGAAGAACCAACACTACTCTAATTGACTCATTATGCTTATTGCTCTCAGTTACTACATAGGAAACTTCTGGAAAATTCTTGGTATTCATCCTTGATAATTATTATCACTTCCCAGGGAGTTAAATGCTGTCACTGCTAAAGTTTGCCAGTCATACCACATGTAGCCTAGATAATGAAACTGGAATCACAGCCTAGCATATTTCTAAATTTGTAAATGACATACTTGTTTTCTTGTATATGTGTAAAAAAACCAAACCTTGTCTTTTATATGCATAAACATATATATGTTTGAATAAATGAGTATTCTTTAGTTTGTATTTGCCTAAATAGAGTTTTCTAAATGCAAAACAGACAGTTCTAAAATCAAGTTGAAGCCTAAAGGGAATCATGGTAGACTGACAGGAAATCAGACCACAGACCTAGGAAGAACTTGTTCTATGCTGTAATGGAAAATACCTGGGTTTTCATCCTCACTGGGTGGGAAACGTTGAGCAAAGTGCTTCACAGAGGTAGTGATGGTCTAGCATATGTACGGAGCTGTAAGTTTTAAAGATGCTTTATCAGCATAATCTCATTTATTTACTGAGTTTACAGTTGCAAGGGACCTCAATGTCCATCTAGTCCTATCTATGTCCTACTTTTTAAAAATTCCTACTATTTCATAACCTACAAGCGGTCATCTAGCTCCCACTTGAAGACCCCAATGAAGGGAAACTTACCCTCACTTCTGACTGGCTCTGGTCATGAAGAAGCTTTCCCAACATCCAATCTAGTTTGTGTCTTCCAAGTGGTCTCCATTGCTCCTGGTTCTTTTATGGGTCCACGGAACAAGTCTAAGCTCTCTCTCCCATGAAAGCTTGGAGACAGCTAGTATGACCCCCTGAGTCTTCTCCAAGCTGAACATCACCGTTTCCTACCACCTATCCTCATAACAGTATTAGACTCAAGGCCCTTCCCTATCCTGTACTACTCTACATGCCCTCTAAGGCCTGATAGGTGGCGCCATAGTGCACAGAGTACTGGGTCTAGAATTGGGAAGACTCTTCCTGAGTTCAAATCTGGCATGAGGCACTTACTAGCTGAGTGACTCTGGGCAGGTCACTTAACCCTGTTTGCCTCAGTTTCTCATCTGAAAAATGAGCTGGAGAAGGAAATGGCAAACCACTCCAGTATCTTTGCTAAAGTAACTGAAACTACTCAACAACAACAAAAGCAAAAATATGCTCCCTAATTTATTTCTGGGCCTCAGTTTTCTCATCTGTAAAATGAGGGAGTTGGCCTGGATGAAGTGAGGGCTAGGGGAGGAATAAACATTTATATAGTATCTACTATGTGACAGGCATTGTGCTAAGTGACTTACAAATATTATCTCATTTGGCCTGTGAAATAGCTAGCATTTCTGTATTGTTAATGTCTATAAAGTTGTTTATCAATACCTGAGGAGTAGGTGCTATTCTCATCCCCATTTTACAGTTGAGGAAACCAAGATAAACAGAGATTAAGTGACTTGCTCAGGGTCACACTGGAAGTAATAACTGACTGAGACCAGATTTGAACTCATGTCTTCCTGACTCCAGGTACAGTGCTCTATCCACTGTGCCACCTAGAGACGAATTCTCAGATCTTTTCTGGGTCTATAGCTTCCTTTTCTTTCTTTCCCTTTTTTGTTTTACCTTCATGAAGATCTGTAGATGGGAAATTCTAAAACATGATCTGTGTGTTACCAGAAGAGCTGACAGGGAATAAGTCAACAAATAACTGATTTGTACTCATTCTTTCACTTTTCAATTAGCTGTGGAATTGTGTAACTCAGCCTAAGCACATTTGCCAACAGCAGGTACCCGTATTGTTCTAGGCTGGGATATGGAGAGCCACAGAAGTGGATGGAGGTGATTTGGAAGGACAGGTTGGGGGAGGGAGAGTTAAAAAAAACATGGGGGGGGGCGGCCAGGTGGCTCAGCGAGTAAGAGGGCTGGCTCCAGTGTCAGGATGACCTGGGGATCAAATCTGGGCTCAGATACTTAGCACCACACCCAGAAATAACTGGCCGTGTAACCTTGAGCAAGTTACTTAACCCCAATTGCTTAAAAAAAAAAAAAAACATGGGACAAAGACCTTGAATCTTTTTAAAAGCAAATAGAATTGTTGCAGAAAACCATGGGCTAGTATGTAGCATTAAGTTCATTTCAGCTTCTTTTTTCCCCTTCTTCACTCCCCTTTTACTCTACCACACACATTCATATGCATCATGCACACACACACACACATATATATATATACATGCACAAACATGCACGCAAGCATAAATTTACATACACATACACACATTTTTTAATGTTCCTGTATATCCTATGGTCTAGCTAATTTGGAAATGTAACCAATACAATTGAAAAATGGAGGTTAGAAGGACAATAGACAAAGAGGGTCAGTCAAAAATGAAAGCATCGGCCCTGGAGTCAGGAGGACCTGAGTTCAAATCCGGCCTCAGACACTTAACACAAAAAACTAGCCATGTGACCGTGGGCAAGTTTTTTTAATTGCCCTCCCAAAAGCAAAAAAAATAATTAAGGGCACAGATCTGAGCCCTTGGCACAGTTTTGGATAGAAGATCCCTTAACTGTTCTAAGGACTTGATGAGTGTGAACAAAGTCACAGTGCATGTTGAATTAAATATTGATTCTTACTCCAAGCAAGTATGGAATGCTTTTAGTTCACAGAGGAAGAATTTGTTCATATACCCATCACTGTCTAATGTTCTCCAGCTGTGTCCCATTTTCCAATACCCTAGAGGCACACAGATGGACTCTGGTTGGCTGTGACAAGCAGTAGCAAAATCCCTCGAGTGCCTACCTGATCATTGAGAAAAAATTTGGATTAATGCTTATCTCACAGAACCAACCATGACATATGTTTACTGCTTTCAAGAAGTATAGCTGAGCAACATTGTATGATGACCAACTTTGTCAGTCTTAGCTCTTCTGAGCAATGCAACGATCTAAGACAATTCCAAAAGACTTATGATGAAAATGCTGTCCATATTCAGAGAAAGAACTATGGAGTCTGAATGTAGATCAAAGCATACTATTTTCTCTTTCTTTTGTTGTTTTTTTTTATTTCTTCTTTCTCATGGTTTTTCCTTTTTGATCTAATTCATCTTTCACAACATGACTAATGTGGAAATATGATTAAAAATTGCATCTTAGTTTAAAAAAATTTGCTAGGACATCTGGGAAATTTTTCATTTTGCTAATGATGGGACTGGTCCATGGTCTTTGGTTGGAGCATGGGTGGGTGCAAGCTGATGAAAATGAGATTGTGTTTACTTCCTACGAAAGTGCTCCTGTGAAGTTTTTATAAACTCACAGAAGGCAGGGACTGTGCTGTTTTGTTTTTTAAATCTTTGCATCCTTGGTTCATAGGCCAGTGGCTCAAGTAGTCTTCAATACTTCACAATTGAATGAGCATTTATTAAGCACCTACTATTGTCAGGCACTGTGCTGGTGCAAGGATGATACTTCCTCTACTCATGCAGATCATAACCTTTCCATGCCTTAGTAGATAGTTTAATAAGATGAGAGAGACAGACAGAGATAGAAACCAAAAGAGAGTGGGAGACAGAAGAAAAAAAATCACCACCTGGTGACAAACCTTCTGATGATAATCTGAACATGACTAGGCTGAATCTCAGGTCCAACTACATTGTGTTTAAGCAGGTCTTTAGTTGAAGTCTTTCTGGTTTACCTCAAAGCTTGTGTTCTGCTGCCGTCGTCCTAAAAATCCCACAGTCACCTCTGTACCACAGTGAGACAAGTCACTGGGCAAGTCACCTAATCTCTGCATGTCTTAGTTTTCTTAACTGTAAAGTGGGGATCTGTGATAGTAATGGAATATAAAGATTCCCCTGTACTGGCTTGGTTTTCAAATTGATTGTGTTAAAACCCAGAGCTTGTTAATCCCACCTGTGGGATGGACTTGTTGATGTGAAAAGAGAGTTCTGAACTGGGAGGAGCTGGTGACATAGATTTTGGAGAGACAAGAGAGAGGCAGAAGAACTTTTTGGAAGCAGCACCCACGTGGAAGCAGAGAGAGAGACTGATAGAATTGCTGGGGGCCACTTTGAATTGCCTTGGACTTTTGAGATCTGCCCCTGAGCTGCCAAGGACTGAGGAGACATGGCTGTTTTGCTGGTACTTTGTCTGTTTTGATGTTGTTTTGCCAGATTTGTCCACTGGTGAAAGACAGTCCTGTTGTTGAAGAAGTCCTGGAACCTGGCTTTTGGTTAAGAAGCCCTGAGACTGTCCTGCAGACAGAGAGTGAATACTGTCCACTGGTGAAGGACAGTGCTGTTGTTGCAGGGGTCTGGAGACTGTCCTGCAGACAGAGTGAATACTGTCCACTGGTGAAGGACAGTGCTGTTGTTGCAGGGGTCTGGGAACCTTTCTGTTGGTTCAGAAGCCCTGAAGAAGGATTTTCTTGTTGTATGTTTACAGAAATCCTGGGAGAGGGTTTTGCTAATGTTTTCAGGGGTTCTGGGACTGTTTTACAGACAGAGGATGAATTAATGAAGGTACTGGCAATGTATCTTGTGGCCTTGCTAAGCCTTGTCTCCCCAGGAACTAAGATTGCTGAGAACTTGCCTCGTGTCAACATGAAGAAAAGACCTCCATTTGGGTATTAAGTGCTGTGCTTAAACTTGTTTTAACTCTGGGGTAGATTGAATTGTGATCCAGGGGTGGGGAACTTTTGACCTTTTTGTGCTCTGTGATTGAACAAATGAAGGTACTTTACTTATGTTTGGAAACTAATCTCCATTTGAGAAGAGGGTCTTTGTGGTGGACTAAATGAAGGTACAGCCTAGTGGTGGAGTAGTATTTAGAACAGGGACTTTGTAATTGATTGAATGATTGGAAAGTCCTGGGGTGGGGTAGTACTTGGAGATTATTTAATCACACTTAGTAAATGCTGTATTTTGAATGATGTCATGTTTTGATCTTCTCTGTTCTTGGTTTGTCACTGAATAAAATGGAGAGCACCTATGCTGGTATTTTGAACCTTGGGAAGTTGCCTTTCCTTGGTATTACATTACAGAATCATAATAGCACCTACTCCATGGAGTTGTTGTGAGGATAAAATGAGATAACATTTGTAAAGTGACCATGCAGTGACTGGTCCAAAGAAGGTGCTTAATAAATGCTTGCTTCTTCCCTTCCCTTCCTCTTCTACACCCCATACCATCTTCTCCAGAATATTGCCCCCAACACCATCCCTAGTAGCCCCTAACACACATAACTAGTAAGTGTCTGAGGTTGGATTTGAAGTCAGGTATTCCTTTCTCTAGGTTCTTTCACTTCCCTTGGCAAGAAGAGGGCTTACCTTGTGAGATGGGGATCAAAGATAGTGGAGGAAGGCATCTGAGTGATGTGAAATGAGGAGGAAAGTGGCAAAAGAGAGCTCTCATGGAATGGCCTCATTTTTTTGTCTGCAAAATATGAGTTGAGTAAAGTTGTTAGAATGGAGGGAATGGTGTTATGGGAGGCTTGAGAGGGGATGAAAAATATTGTATAGTGGAATAGTAAATCAATAAAGGAAATCCAAAAGGACTGACATACTACAATGAGAATCTAGGTGAGATTATATAATAAATTTCTAGTGGACCCATCTACATGGTTTACAGACTTTTTCCAGGCATTTAATGAAATGCCACAGTAAGAAAATTAGTGGCAAACATTTTCCCCCTTAAACCTGGGGTACATTTTTCCATAAGTACACACAGAATCATTGGCAAGAGTGTGTATGTATAGGGAAACACATAGGGAATATGTGTGGACAAGCCGGCACATGTATGAAGGGACACAACCTTAAGGAACCTGTGTGACCAAAGCCCATGTGTAGACAGGCAATTCATTTCTCTGACATTGCTGGGCTGCCAATGTCTCCTAGTATATGTGACTGCACTGTTTCTACCTGTGTTGGACTCATAATCTCCATTGCTAGAGGCTACTCTATGGGATTTGTAGTCTCCATGGAACACTGCTTGACTATAACCCCTACTCCCTCCAGCTCCTGGCCCATATGAAATGCTCATTCATCTCTTCCTCATGGAAGAAAAGATGCTTTCATGCTCTTTTAGCTTATACAAAACTTATGGTCTTTGCTAGCTCTTTTAGAAAAGGCAAGAAATCACTGTTGGAATTTGGATGCTGTTGAGTTGTTTCCAACTAACTTTTTAAGATTTCCTTGGGGGAGGGGGGGGCAGAGCCAAGATGGCAGCATAGAAGCAAGAAAGCTCCCTGAGCTAACCCCATAACCACCTCAAATACCTCTAAAAAATGACTCTAAACAAACTTTAGGGCTACAGAACCCACAAAGTGACAGAGAGAAACAAATCCCCTACTGAAGGCAGCTGAGAAGGCAGAAAGGAAGGGTCCATTGCAGTGTGCTGGGAGCCAAGAACAGCCCCATGTGAGCCCTCGGTTTTAGCCTCAGGGCAGCCCCAACCCTGGAGCATACTTTGGGAGAGTGGATCACCAGCAGCTGTGGCAGTTGCCAGAATTATCAACTCATACATGCCAAAGACAAAGTGAGAGGTCACTGTGGACTCTGCCCCTGGAGGGAGAAGCAGCTGAGGTGCAGCTGCTGCATGGCTGCTGCAGAACTCCTGGCCTACATATAGTAGGGGGACCAAGCAACCATTCTGAGGGGTAATCACTCTTGCTTTAACCTGCTTGGATCTGGATTGCTATCTAGGGTAGAGGTCCTGGGGTGCATGACCAAGTGCCACAGCCAGTGGATGCTTCAGAGAGGGTACCCAACTAATAGATCCAGCAGCTGTGAAAACCCCAGCAATTTGGGACACAGATCTCCTATCTGGAAGCAGAGTTCTACTGTGGCAAAAAGCTCAAAAGTCAAGTAATTGAGTGGCAACATGAGCAAACGAGGGAAGTAAGGCAAGCACAGTAAGCCGACTTTGGACTCCTTTTTTGGGGACAAAAAAGATCAAAGCATGGTACAGGAGGAAGACAATGAAGTCAGAACTCCTGTACCAAAAGCTTCCAAGGAAAATATGAACTTGTTACAGGCCATAGAGGAACTTAAGAAGGATTTTGAAAACCAAATAAGAGAAGTGGAGGAAAAATTGGGAAGAGAAATGAGAATGATGCAAGAAAATCATGAAAAGAGAGTCAACAACATGACTGAAGAAAATAACACCTTAAAAAATAGACTAACTCAAATGGCAAAAGAGGCTCAAAAAGGCAATGAGGAGAAGAATGCCTTAAAAAGCCAAATTTGCCAGATGGAAAAAAAAATCTCAAAATCTCACTGAAGAAAATAATTACTTCAGAATTATATTGGAGCAAATGGAAGCTAGTGACTTTATGAGAAATCAAAATACTATTAAACAGATCCAAATAAATGAAAAAAATGGAAGGCAATGTGAAATATCTCATTGGAAAAATCACTGAGCTGGAAAACAGATCCAGGAGAGATAATTGAAAAATTATTGGAATACCTGAGAGCCATGATCAAAAAAAGAACCTAGAAATCATTCTCCAAGAAATTCTCAAGGAAAATTGCCCTGATGTTTTAGAACCAGAGGGCAAAATAGAGGTTGAAAGAATCCACCGATCACCTCTTGAAAAAGATCCCAAAAGGAAAACTCCTAGGAATATTATAGCCAGGTTCCAGAATTCCCAGATCAAGCACAAAATATTACAAGCAGCCAAGAAGAAAAATTCTAATATTGTGAAAACACAATAGGATAACACCGGATCTGGCAGCTTCTACACTGAGGGATTAAAGGGATTGGAATAGGATATTCTGGAGGTCAAAGGAGCTGGGATTAAAACCAAGAATCACCTACCCAGCAAAACTGAGCATCATGTTTCAGGGGAAAATATGGTCATTCAGTGCAATAGAGGACTTTCAAGCATTCTTGATGAAAAAACCAAAGTTGAATAGAAAATTTGACATTCAGATACAAGAAGCAAGAGAAACATGAGAAGGTAAACAGGGAAAAGAAATCATAAGGAACTTATCAAAGTTGAACTATTAACATTCCTACATGGAAAAACAATAATTGTACCTTATGAAACTTTTCTCAGTATGAGAATAATTGAAGGGAATAAAAATGTATATATATATATATATATATATATGTCTATATAGGAGGGTATATGGGCATATGAATACATATGTGAGTATGTGTATATATACATTATATATATATATATGTGTGTGTGTGTGTGTGTGTGTGTGTGTGTGTGTACAGGTATACATAGACAGAGGGTATAGGACCAGTTGAATAAGAAGGTATGATACTTAAAAGGTGAAATTAAGAGGTGAGAGAGGAATATAATGCGAGGAGATGGGGAGAGATAGAATGAGGCAAATTATCTCATATAGAAGAGGGAAGGGAAAATTGTTACAATGGAGGGGGAGAACAGGAAGGCAAAAGGGAATGAGTCAACCTTATTCTCAATGAATTTGGCTTAGGGAGGGAATGACATACACACTAAATAGGGTATCTCACCCTATAGGAGAGAAGGGGGGAAGGGGATGAGAGTGGGGATGATAGAGGGGTGGGCAGGCTGGGGGGGAGGGAAGTTAGGAACACACACTTTTGAAAAGGAACGGGGTCAAAGTAGAGAATAGAACAAGTGGGGGGTGGGATAGGATGGAGGGAGATATAGTCAGTCTTTCACAATGTATCCACCATGGAAATGTTTTGTGTAGCTACACATGTACTACCTATATTGAATTGTTTATCTTCCCAGTAAGGGTGGGTGATGAGGGAGGTAGGGAAAGAATCTGGAATTCAAAGTTTTAAAATCAAATGTTTAAAAAAAAGTTTTTTTATATGCACCTGGGAAATAAGATCCATCTTGCCCTAATGGAAAGTCGGAAGGGGGAATATGGAGGGATATAGGAGAGCACAGATTGGGATAGGGGGTATACAGTGGGGTCACTCTTTTGGGGTGGTGGGTAGGGGAAATATGGGGAGAAAATTTGTAACTCAAAATCTTGTGGAAATGATGTAAACTAAAAATAAACATAAAATTTAATTAAAAAAAGATTTCCTTGGCAAAGATACTAGAGGGGTTTACCATTTTTTTCTCCAGCTCATTTTACAGATGAGGAAACTGAGGCAAACAGGATCAAATAACTTGCCCAGGGTCACAGAACTAGAAAGTGTTCAAGGCCAGATTTGAACTCATGGAGAAGAGTCTTCCTGATTCCCAGCCCAGCACTCTATCCACTGAGCCACCTAGCTACTAATTATTCTACAGGACTTACAAAAACTCTCCTTTGTCTTTTCCTCTCAGAGTTTTGACTACCAAGGCCTCTTATCTTTAGTCCCTGGCTCTAAGGTCTTTAGAAAAAACAGCAGATGAACAAGTTGTGGCATATGAATGTAATGGAATACTATTGTGTTATAATAAATGATGAGCAGGAGGACTTCAGAAAACCTAGAAAGATTTTAATGAAGTGATGCTGAGTGAAGTGAACAGAAGCAGGAGAACATTGTACACAATATCAACCACAGTGTGCCATGACTAACTTTGATAGACTTAGCTCTTCTTAGAAATGCAAAGATTCAAGACAGCTCTGAAGGACTTGTGATGGAAAAATGATGTCTACCTCCAGAAAAACAAAAAACCAAAATAAAACTATAGAGTTTGAATGCAGATTGAAACATATTATTTGCTCTCTTTTTTTCCTTCTTTTGTTTGTTTCTTCTATCTTGTGGTTTCTCCCATTGGTTCTAATTCTTTTTTTTTTTAAACATGGCCAATGTAAAAATAGGCTCAATATGAATATATATGTAGAGCTTATATCAAATTATGCACCGTCTTGGGGTAAAGGGAGAGAAGGGATGGGGAGAAAATTTGGAACTCAAAATCTTGTGGAAGTGAATGTTGAAAACTAAAAATAAGTAAATACATTTTTTAAAAAAGAAAAAGCAGCAGAGTTGTTCCAACTAGCTCTTAGGCATAGTTTTTTTTTTCATTCCACTTAATAGTCCATTAATTGGTTCCCTTTGTCAAGACCTCACCCTAACTTACAGCGAGTGTGCCATATGCTTTCCAAAATTTGAGTCTCTGAACGTTAAACAATAAACACAGTAATAATTATTTGTCCAGTAGCTACCACATAGCTCTGGGGTTTAGTTTCCCATTTCATAGCCTAATTGCTTTCTATCCTCCCATGCAGGTAAGTTGGTGAAGAAATAGGCAGAGAAGCAAGTTATACCCAGGCAGCAAGGCCATAGTCTTGCTACCTCCATAACCACATTTCTGTTCTTTTTGTATTCAATGGAACCAGCTCAGAGGGACTTTCCCTCTGAAGTGTTGGTATATGTGTTCCCTTCCAGAAAGACTACAGATAGACAGCTCACATGTTCCATAGCTGCCTTTGAAATGTCAAAAGAACATAAGCAAGAGCCCAGCACTTGGGAAGACCCTGTGGTGAATTTATGGGTTGACATGGGGAAGAGTCACAAGAGTGGTCAGGCATGAGTGGGTTGTGATTTATGTAGTTGGAGGAATGCCCATAGTAATGAGATCACAGTGAAAGATCTGAAAAGAGGGAAAGGCTCTTCCAAACAAAGTATTTCCTTTCCATCCACCCTCCCTACCATTGTAATACCTTGCCATCCATCTTGCTGCTGAGCCATCCTCATGGACTGAACTCTCTCAGTACTGGAACTCCCACCATGGAGTCTGCATTGTACTAGCTGGTAAGTGTATTACTTAATCTGACACTATCTAACCAGCTCCAGCCATTTGCACATTTCACCCTGGTGATTTCTTTTGGTCATCTGCCTGGCCCAATATACCTTCTAGAGGGACTGTTGGACTTTGCCATCCATCTTACTCCCCTGACCCCCATCCCTGCATGTACTTTCTAGTTGTAGAATCATAATTGCATCAATACTTTTACTGCTTCCAGAAAGACCATGATAACCAACTCCCCTCTTACCCTATTTACCATCTTTGTGACTCCTTAAACCATCTCTCCCCTCCACTCTTCCTGGCCACCTCTCACCTATAGATGGTGTCCCTCTTTATTAAAGTGTGGGATTCTTGAAGGATAGGACTGTCTCACTTTTATATTTGTATCTCCAGCACTTAGCACAGGGATTGGCTATAGTTAGCACTTAATAAATGCGTTTTCATTTATGCATTCATTCACTCATTCATTCATCTTGGGTGCCCTGGCATATCCTACATTTAGAAGATGACACAGTAGAAATAAAGGGTCCTCATCCTATGCATGGTTAGTTTAAGGTTAGTTTATTGGACACAGGACACAGAACCTAGGTGAACGTGCTTGAAGACTTAGAGGTCAGAGAGGGCCTTCTGAAATTAAAACAAGAATTTAGCTATAAGTTACCAATTAA
This sequence comes from Petaurus breviceps papuanus, assembly GCF_028583685.1. Lineage (NCBI taxonomy): Eukaryota > Metazoa > Chordata > Mammalia > Diprotodontia > Petauridae > Petaurus > Petaurus breviceps. Next base: position 20,168,989 of record NW_027185712.1, read on the forward strand.
CTGTATTTTATTTATTTATTTATTTTAAACAGATGAAATTCAACAGAGGGTGCCCTGGTAGTCACTTCAGCATCTCTATCATCTGCTGTCCCATTTGTTCTTTTGGACAAGCTGGCCCTGGGTGGATAGCCCCACCCTCACCTTCAGTCTGGATAATTCAATGCCAAAGCAGGTTCACAGCAGAGAACCTCCTCAGGGACAGTGACGACAATGTCCAGTGTTGTGGCAACAGATACGCTTTCAGGGGATCCTAAGGGTGATGAACGACCCAAATGGGACAACAAATTCCAGTACATTTTGAGCTGTATTGGATTTGCTGTAGGGTTGGGAAATATATGGAGATTTCCATACTTGTGTCAGACTTATGGAGGAGGTGAGTATATATTGCTTCCCTTTATAGGTTTTTCACATTGTGACTGAATTTCATGATGTATGCCTGATTATTTGAGGATGATGGACCAATAACAGCATATATTCTTAGTGTGGGAAGATTATAACTCATTTGGAGCTCGTTGTTAGGACATTAAATTTTATAACAATATTTTCTCCATGACTATATTTATATGTTTTGCTTTATCTATTAGTTGCTGCTTTAAAAAAAAAAAGTATGGATGTCTTAAAATTTTGGAACTTTTTGGAAATTATTTCATGACAGCATCAGAAACATCAGCGCAGAACCCCTTTCTAAGCAAGTTTACAAGTGTGGGGCAGCTAGTTGATACAGTGGGTGCTTAATTTGGAGTCATAAACACCTGAGTTTAAATCAGTCTTAAGATCCTTACCACCTGTGTGACCCTGGACAAACCACTTAGTCTCTTTTTTGCTTCAGTTTCTTCATCTGTAAAAATGGGGATAATAACAGCACCTACTTCAGATCATTGTTGTGGTCAAATGAGATAACTTGTAAAATGCTTTGTAAATATTAAAATACTATGTAGATGTTAGCTATTATTTTTAATGGTATGATATGATAGTTTGGTCACTTGGGTACTTTTAAGAAAGTGGTGAATTGTGACATCAGCTACCCTTGGTGTAGGGTTTCAAGTTAAGTACTCATGAAGCAATTTAGTTTTTCCCAGTTACTTTGCCCTAAATGAGGGGAGATGCCAAAAGATGAGCAAGGGTGAATCCTTAGGTGGTCTATGATTGAATAAATTAACCTGGTGCTTTGTCTAAGATTTCTGTGGTGACTTTTCTCCATCTCACTTGATTCATAACCATGAAATATCAATACCTTGTTTAGAAAAATGCTATTTGGGGGGGGGGAGACTAGGTAGTGCAGTGAATAGAGCACCGGCCCTGGAGTCAGGAGGACCTGAGTTCAAATGTGGCCACAGAGACTTGACACAATTACTAGCCGTGTGACTTTGGGCAAGTCACTTAACCCCAATTGCCCTCCAAAAAAGCAAAAAAAAATGCTATTTTAAATTAAAATGACTAACATCAAAGAACACTGTGTTTAAACATCATAAAAAAGGAGAATAAGATTTTTAAAAATAAAAAATTTCACAGTACATTTTGGTACATTTCTCGCTAACTCTTAAAAGTTGTTGCTTACTGTTTAGTCTAACTCTGTATTCCCCAAACTGGTTTAGAACATTTTCTAACCCAATGTATTCTTCTCTTGAAAAGACCCTTTCTTAGAGGTTTCAGGCTAGTTTTGCATCAGGTTTTTGTGATTTCCTTTGTAATTCAATAAAAACACCAACTTCCTTCTCCAGGGCTCAAAATGGGGCAGAAGTGACCCTGTGTTTTAGAAGGCTATGCTAGGAACAGAGCACAAGTTCCGTCAGGACTACCAAGCAAGACAGAATTTAAATACAAGCCCAGCAAGTAACTGAGTGTCTTTTATCCCAGGACCAGACTAGTTAAACTCAGAGGCCCATCTTTAGAAGTTCAACCATTCATTGTTGTTTTATTTGCTTGTGTTTTTATTTATGTTTTCGCCAGAACTCACAACTTTAAATTTTAAGGTCCTAGTACCCTTGATAGGATTAGTAATGAGAATCAAATGAGATAATGTATGTAAAAAACTTTGCAAACCTTAAAATTCTGAGTAAATTTAAACTATTATTATTATCATTGTTCACTGATCAATAGAAGCAACCATAAAATTAATAATAATAATAATGCATCATCTGAATTGTGATGCTTCATTTTTGCCTTATATCCTAGTTCCTGGCACGCAGTAAATGTCTATTGAAGGAACAAACGCTGAATGCATGATCAGTATCGTACAGATTACAAAGGAAGTAGTCAAAAATCACAAAGATGATAGGATCATGTCTCTAGAACTGGAAGGGAGCCCCTAAGCCATCTGATTCAATCACTTCATTTTATAGACCAGGAGAACAAGGACTAGAGATTTTATATAACTAGCCAAAGGCCACACAGAGATTCTCTCTCCCCCCCTCAATATGAACATACATACATATTTACACAAATGTATGTATACGTACACATGTATGCATATACACACATATATCTCAGGTTTGACTCAAATCCTCTTACTATAAATCCATTGTTCTTTCTACCATGCCACAGTGATTTGGTGGGAAATAATAACCTTCATTATGTCATTAATATTTGCTGTTAATGACATTGTCCAAGACAAATGACACTCCTTGGTTTTTGATATGTAGGACTACAAATGAATTTAACCTAATTGGTGATATTTAAGAATAGTCCAGACCTTCATACAGAACTGGAACTAGCCTCAATAATGTCTTATTTTTGGAATAGTGCATTCAATGCCAACCAGTCATGCTCGATAGTAAAATAAAAGGTTGGATTGTTTTCTGTGATTTAAATGATAACCCAAAATAAGTTTAAAGCAGAAAAAAACTGGAATTAGTTAAAATAACTAGAATATTCAGAGCATAAGGACGGTTAACACTGATTTCACCTTTTTTCTTCCCTCCATCCCACAACAAAAGCAATACTCCATTGCTTAGTACAGTGGCTGGCACAAAGTAAACATTTAATAAATGACCTGATGTGTTAGAGGGTCTTACTCTTTTTTGTATCATGGTCTCCTTTGGCAGTCTGGTGAAACCTACAGATCAATTCTCTAACAATGTTCTTTTTTATCTCTTTTTTTTTTTTGCTTTTTGTTTTTGGAGGGGGAAAGTTAGGGCAATTGGGGTTAAGTGACTTGTCCAAGGTCACACAGCTAGTTTTTTGTGTTAAGTGTCTGAGGCTGGATTTGAACTCAGGTCCTCCTGACTCCAGGGCCAGTGCTCTATTCACTGCTCCACCTAGCTGCCCCTCGAACAATGTTCTTAAATAATTGAAGGAAACGCTCAACTTTAGTCAGTCAATCAGCATTTACTAAGCCCATTCTATGTGCTAGGCACTGTGTTCCTCACCAGGGATATAAAAAAAAAGGGAAAAAACAGCCCCTGCTGTCAAAGAGAACTCTAATGGGGGAGAAAACATGGCAGGCAAACTATTTATGAACAAAATATACACACATATGCACATATGATAAACTGGAAATAATTGACAGAGAGAAGATATTAGAAGACATTAGAACTATTGGAATTTTAGCTGAGATTGGAAGTCGGGAAAGCGAGGAGGCAGATGAGGAATGGGAGAAAGCCAGTGAAAATGCCCGGAGCCTTGAGATGGAGCGTCTTGTGTGAGGATCAGCAAGGAGGCCAACATCACTGGATCACAGAGTAAAATGTAAAAAGATCAAAAGGTAGGAGGGGTCAAGGTTGTGAAAGTCTTTGAATGACAAATGGAAGATTTAATATCTGATCCTGGAGATGATGGTCAGCCATTTCAGTTAGAGGTTAGTAAAAATAATAAAAAGATGTTAGTAAAAAAAAATAAAGATGTGATCTATTTTTCTGCCCAAGTACACAAACCCCTTGAAATCTATTCACAGACTCTTGGCTGGAGGGGATATGTAGACCCCTGGATTAGTCCCCCTTTTTTTCTTACCTAAGGCACCTTTTTGGATGGCCTCACTAAAAGGTAGGTTTGGCTCTTATACAATGATCTCTGTGAGAAAGATCATAGGAATGAAAACTAGAAGGAACCTTAGAAATCACATGATCTGTCTCTCTCATGTTAAAGTTAAAGAAAATGAAGCTGGATGAGGTGAGGGGATTTGTCCCAGTTATTGGTAGTAAGTAATATTTCCATCCATGCCACCTTGCAAGTTCAGCTTATCAGGTGTCTTGAAAACCTCCCCAGGAGAGTCAGTCTTCTTGGATAGATAGCCGCTGACATCAGAGCCCAGAACCAGCTGTTGCTGTTAGGTAAATGTCCCCCTCCCTCATTGGTTTGTTTGTTTGCTTTTGCCTTCAAAGTACATTTTAAAAATATTTGTTGCTATGTAACTGAGTATTAAAAAAGAACTTAAAGAACTTTCAACTGTTTGACCCAGTGGTTCCATCTTTGTGAACTATGCCTTCCTATCAGACTTGAAGGGTCCCATAAGTCTACTGAAAGACTTTGATAGAAGTCATATCCCCCAACTCTAGCTACCTTATAATGTCCCAGAAAAATATGTTCTGTAGTATATTCATTGAAGCTTTGGAGAGCAATCATAGGGCAATGTCCCCAGGACTTCTCAACTAACGTTGCTCTACATTAACCATTAATTACAGTTAGAACTGGAGACAAGAGACAAAAAGGTCTTTTGTGACTTAGCTCTTTTCAGTTTCTAAAGCAAAGATTTAACCTCAGGTTGTGCCCTGGAGTTACTTATCTATCTCCTCATTAAACACAAGTACAGAAAAACTAAGGCCTCTCTCAGTTCTGGGAGGTACTAAAGATACTAAAGAGGGATAGGAAATCATTTCAATTAAAATATACTTTGTAAAAATAAACACTATAATCTACAAATAGCCATAGGAGACCCATGTAAATGGACATTTCAACCACGACACTCTGATGCTCCGTTCCTGGTCTGTGTCCCTTTGTACTGGCTGCCCGCTACTTGGGATGCTCTCTTTTAGGCCTCCTTCTTCATCTCTTAGGTCAAATTTTACTTTCATGCAGGGTACCTTGATGAGTCCTCCTAGATGCTCCTCTCACATTGCTCCCCTCTACTCTCTCTCTCTCTCTCTCTCTCTCTCTCTCTCTCTCTCTCTCTCTCTTTCTTTTGGAGCAGAGAAGGCAGGGCAATTAGGGTTAAGTGACTTGCCCAAGGTCACATGGCTAGTAAGTGTTACATGTTTGAGGCTGGATTTGAACTCATGTCCTCCTGACTCCAGGGCCGGTGCTCTCTTCACTGCACCTAGCCACCCCTACTTTCTCTCTTTCAATAGATAGATAGATATATAGACAGATAAAGACATAAATATGTAGAGATAGGTAGAGGTAGACAGATAAATAAAGGTGCAGACACATATATAGAGATAGAAACATAAGTAGTTATAGAGATAGGTAAAGATATAGATATATAGGGATAGGTAGAGGGAGATAGATAAATAGAAATGGAGACAGATGTAAATATATATAGATAAATAGAAAGATAGAGATGTAGAAAGAGATATATAAAGATAGATACAAAGATAGAGAGATAATTATTTGTTTTTTGTTCTTGAAGAGGACTGATGACATCACAAGTGTGATGACTTGAATTCGAGTGAACTGGATTTAAGGGAGGCAGAGCTGCACAAAATCACTCACTCCTCCAGAGTTATTTGGAGTCCAGTGGCAAGACATAAGTCAAGATGACTGGTGATGGCCCAGTGATAGATAAATAGATAGATGGATAGATAGATGGATGGATGGATGGATGAATGGGTGGATGGATGGATGGATAGATGGATGGATAGATGGATAGATAGATAGATAGATAGATAGATAGATAGATAGATAGATAGATAGATAGATAGATAGAT
>NW_027185712.1:20174859-20286715 GCF_028583685.1 Petaurus breviceps papuanus
GATAGATAGATAGATAGATAGATAGATAGATAGATAGATAGATAGATGGATGGATGGATGGATGGATGGATGGATGAGTGGATGGATGGATAGAGATTGAGAGATAGAGAGATAGTAAGGTCTAGAATGCTGTGGTACATGGGACCATGAAGAGTTGGGTATGAATGAACAACTGAATAAAGAAACAACAAAAATAGATATATAGATAAATATAGAGATAGATAGATTTGTTGTTGTTGTTTTTTGTTTTGCTTTTTACAGACTGGGCCTCACTTACCAAGATGGGAGGTGCAGCAGCCAGTCACAGGTTGACTTGCTCCATTTCCAACCTGGGCCAGTTCACCTCTCCTTAGGCAACTTATGGGGGTCATCACAGTCATGCTGAATTTAGTGTGGGGAGGATCCCATTACATCTTAGCACTCTCAAATTCAAAAGAGCTTCCCCGCTCAACATACTCTGAGGAAGGGTCTCTAGGCATGCCCTGACACACCAGGCTTCTCTGTGTATATATTCATGCTTTCTCCCTCTTTTAGATAGTAAATTCCTTGAAAACAAGGGCTTCCTTTATATTTTTCTTCTTCCTAGAACCTAGTAAAATTCCTGGCATATAGTAAGAGCTTAATAAATATTTGTTGATTGACAGTAACAAGATACACACATATACACACACATACATACATATATTATTTACACATCTATTGAGAGAGAAATTACATAGTGGAGCGTAGAGCAAGCTGGCCTTGAAATTCTGCCTCTGACTTATTCTGTGACTCTTTACAAGTCACATAAACTCCCATTACTCTGAGCATTTTCCAAGAATTAATGTTCTTTTCTTTGTATTAAAGTTCTTGTCTTTGTATTAGACAAAGCTTCTATTTAGAGACCTTATGGCAATTTCTGTTCAGGTTTGTAAATACGTGTATTTGAACCTCCCTTTTTTTATGCAATATTCATTTTATTGATGAACCTGCAATGTTCTTCAAGGTATGACTGTAGTTTTTGACCATCACTGTTAGATTAATTTCCAAGTTTAGTGTTCAAAATATTACTTCATCTGCTTTTATCAAAGTACTCCTTGATATTCTAAATCATTTGTTCTTCAATATAAAGTTGGTTGTCATTTTATCTACTTCTATAAAATAGCCTCACTGGTATTGATTGGTATTTAATTACATTTGTAAATCAATTTGGGCATTATTATAATTTTTGACACTTACAACTATTATTATGACATATAGCTATGTAAACAAAACTATTACTATGACATATACAGTTATGTAAATATGATATTCCCTTGAAAATGCCCTTAATTTTAAATTCAATGTTATCTTTCATTTTGGAAATGTGTTCTTCATCATCAACTAAGAGTTTATCAATTTTAGTAGCCTTTATGAAAAAATAATTCTTGTTTTTAAAAAAATTTATTATACTAAAGATCAAAATGAAAAGTGCTCCTGTTTTACGGGGTAGAATAATAAGAAACAACTTCTGAAGACTCAAAATTACAGGTCACTTCAAAGACAATGAAGAGATACCTAAGCTGCTGGGTAGGATGCAACATATTACAATGAGCTAGACACAAGTGTAAAAGATCTTATTGGAGGTGTATGATTGGAAGAGGCCAATCAATCATCAAGAGCAAAAGATAATTAATGTACAGACCGTTTATGTCTTTGCTATCCATATAATACTGAGAACTCCAAGTGCCAAAACACATTTCAATATCTCCTTAGCAAGACTTATGAGAGGACACAGACAATGGTGGGTTTTTTTTTTCTGTTTCACAGAATTAGAAAGTACAGATGGATTTTATAAACTACATTAATACAGTAATGGAATCACAAATAAATTTTTTTCTGATTGCTCTTCTAAAACAAAACTAAATCTTCTCTTTTCCTACTTTTCTCTAATTTGCCTTTTAAAATGCCTTTAAAAGTTTAATTTTTAAATTTCTGTCATTAATATAGGCATTTAATCCCATAAGTCTCTCACTGTCATCTTATAGATTGTTATATTTATGCCATATTTTCCTTTTTCCCCATATTTTGGTCTGAGAACAATAAGTAGAATTCATCTTTTCAGATTTACTTGGGCCCTCTCTGTGAGAGAGTACAATTTTGTGAAAGTTACTATACACTTAAAAAATGTATATTTTAATTTTTTCTAACATCTTCATGTTAGAATTTTGCAAACCATTGAGTCTGATTTTACAATTTACTCATTTTCCTTGATCTAGCATAAATAACCTAATAATATAATTTTTCAAGCTGTTATTAAAATTATCAGGAAATATACATTAGAGATATGATTTCTATGTATTCTCCTAAATATTGTTTTTAACCTAATTGCTGTATTGTTTGGGGGTGTAAAAGTTATTTATATAACTTTTTATTATATATTGTTAGGTTTTGTTGTTTGCAAATTAATTCTACCATCAACTAATAGTCTTCTCCCTTAAAGTTAAATCCAAACAGAAAGGCATTAGCTGATTAAATCTTTTCATTAGCTCCTCTTTTACCTACTTTTTTACCTTGTCAAAGAATGATAATTATCTTTTCTATGGTTTTAATCTTCCTAATATCTTTTTGGATTATGTGTCTCCCATAGATAATCTATTTTCTTTTTTTTGCTTTTTTGGAGGGCAGTTGGGGTTAAGTGACTTGCCCAAGGTCACACGGCTAGTAAGTGTTAAGTGTCTGAGGCCAGATTTGAACTAAGGTCCTCCTCACTCCAGGGCCAGTGCTCTATTCACTGTGCCACCTAACCGCCCCGACAAACTAGTTTCAAATTCATAATATTTAGTGTTATAATAATTAAGATTTTCTTATTCTTTCTCCTACCTTCCCACTTAGTCAAAGATAGGAGGCTTCATTATGGGAATAATCAGCCCTTTTCCTCATTCTCTTCTGAAATGTCATCTACGTTATTTTTCTTATCATCAAAACTACTATTATGGAAAAAAAAAAACAATCTTATCAGACTAATCTTCCATAAAGGAGAAACCTTGTATTTTACCCAGCAGCTAGGATTATTCTAAACACAGTAGTTTAATTAATGTTTTGGGGTTTTTTTTGGAGGGGGGAAGGCAAGACATTTGGGGTTAAGTGACTTGCCATAGGTCACACAGCTAGTGTGATCAAGTGTCTGAAGTTGGATTTGAACTCAGGTCCTCCTAACTCCATGGCCAGTGCTCTATACTCTGCACCACCTAGCTGCCCCTATTTTTAATTAACACAATATTATGTTAAATTTTACAAGAGATTTGTGAATTTTACTTTATAATCAAAACTATCCTTAACTTCCTTTAGGAAGCTTTTATTGAATATCTTAACTGCTTCTCTACCCAAGAGGATCCTGGTACTCCGCGTCTGATCATAAAGTCCTTTATAGTTGTCATCTTTTGTCAAGGAACTCTTTAATGGCTTAATTTTTAAACATCATTCTTCTGCCTTCAAAAAGAATGTGTAGGTTTGCTGCAAGTCTGATTCTAGAATACAGGTCCATATCTTTTAGTTTTATATTCTGTACCCACACATCACTATTTTCTCATGGTTTTAACTGTTAAAGCATGATTAAAATGTACATCAGTGTTCTCTGATATATGATGTCTTCTTTCTTCAAGTTTAGAAGACTCTGACTTGAATTTTAAAGTCTGAAGAGAATGTGCCTTAGACTTAGATTTTAGGTTTCCTTCTTGTTGAGAGTGAATATTTTTCTGATTTCAGGATGTAAATTAGGCAAAATTCTCTTGAATTATTTCTTCAGGTTATCAAGATTCAGATTCTTTCCCCCTTCAGTGCTCTCTGATATGCCACTTATTCTGGGCCTTGATTATTTACATCTATCTTCAAGGTTGGCCACTTTTTCTTGCACTTTTAGCAACTGGTTTTCTAGTTCTGTTACATTATACTTCTTCCATTCTGTTTCCCCTCTCTATTTTTTGCTGTATTAGATTGCTTTTTGTTTTTACTGTTTCCAACAAGTTTTTTTTTTATCAGTGAGGATGTTTGTTTCTGTACAATTTTCCATTAGTTCCTTACAAGTTTCTTCTACTGAAATCATATCTTTTAAAAAATTCATTAGAGTACCTAATACCTAAACTGGTTGTTCTCAATGTTTCTGGAGGGTTTTTTTGGCATTGTATCTGTAGAGTAAGACATGTTTTGAAATGACAAAAAATATTGAAATTAAACTCAACAATCAATATTTTCACAGATGCTTTGTGGTACTTTGAGGTGGTAGTTTCAATGTAACAGAATTATCACCTTCCTCTCCAGTATCCCTGCCTGGTCACCCCGCCAACACAGGGAGGGACTGTCTTGGCTAGAGAAAAACTACATCCCACTCAGAACTGCTGCACAAACCTTGGAACACTTTCTATTTAAGGGGTACACTGTCAATAGTTTCCTTCTCTTTTCTCTCTCATATGTGTGTCTGAAGGAACTTGTAATCACATTTCCTCTTCTTTTTTTTTTTTAATTAATTCTCCACTCCCCTTCTCCCAAATAACACTAGGCTCAAAGTGGGGCCTGACTCAGGATCCTTCCTTAAAAGATCAACTCAAAATTCATCTAATTACTTATTATGTACAAGATACAGTAGAACCTCGGTTTACAAATTTAATTCGTTCTTACATTCTGTTCATCACGCAATTTGTTCATATTGCAAAGAGAATTTTCCCATAGGAAATAATGTAAAGTCAGATGATTGGTACCACATCCCCCAAAATAGTCATATAAAAATAATTATTTATAATTTTAAGTTAGTTTTTTGTCCCTAATGCACCTGAAGTACAATAGCAATGATTAGTACACAATATAAACCAAAAATAAAACAAATTAACCTGCACTTTACCTTTGAGAAGAGTCGTGGCTGGTGTGAGAGAGATGAGAGAGGAGGAAGAGGAGGAAGGATTATTGCTTGGAAGGAGAATCTCCTTCCATGAGAACATCGGGGATTTCAGTGTCAGGAGTGTTCTCTCTTATGCTACTTTCACTAAAAGTGAGACTAACACTGCTGCCTTCACTTATTTTTCATTTTTTAGGATCACTTTTATGTTTTGACTGACTGATTTTTTTTTCTTTATGTTCACTTCTGGCTAGGAATCTATCTAAAGACACTTGTTTTTGACCTTTTTTCAGAATGTCATGGAAATGTGACGTTGCATTATCATTACAAATATTCATGGCCCTCATTGCTACAGCCTTATTTGGGTGATGTTTTTAGACAAAATTTTGCACTTTTCCCCACATCTGATAAGCCCCCCTAATCTCACTTGACATGAGGGATTCTTCCGACCTCTCAACCTCCTCCTCGTTACCCTGGTTGAGTGTCATCCCTTCCAAGTCGTTCAAGTCCAAACATGATGTTCATACTGTGAATTTTTGCTCATCCTGCAAGACAAATTTTGGGAAACAGTTTTCCTCTTCCAGTGAAGCATACTTAGACCAGGTTATTCGTAAACTGAGGCTGTTGTACTGTGCTAAGCGCCAAGGATATGGAGGTTAAAAGTGAAACAGATCCTGACCACAAGGAACTTCAATTCAAGTTAGCTCAAAGGCCCCTCCTAGAGTTTACCCTGGGAAATCTCCAAGTATAGCTTGTATCTGGATTTCCACAATTGTGGGAAATAGGATCCTCAGCCCCCATACAAGAACTCAAAGTAAGAAATGCACATTGGATAAAGGATGGCATTTCTTTCACCCCAAAGAAAATAGAAAGTCATGGCGCCACAGATTCAGAGCTGAAAGGAACCTTTTATACCATCTAATCCAACCCTTCAATTTTACAGAAGAGGAAAATGAGACTCAGGGAAGTTTATACAGCTGATAAGCAGTATAATAGGGATTCAAACACAGGTCACATTCATCTCTGAGTTTTTTCTCTATTTCTACTGCACCACACTCCAGTCATGCAAAGGCCTGACAGTCGCCCATGAGCAAATTCTGAAAACACACAAAACCTTCATGATAACTCATAACTTACCCTCAGAAGGGAACGCACTTAGGGTTGTCTTTGGAACAATGCTCTGCCATTTTTGTGAACTGTTCCAGATATGCCCCAAGTTTTCCCTGGATTCAGAAGAAGTGTGGTCAGAGCCAGAATCTTAGTAAATGTCTCAAATGCACAATCTGTCACACAAAATTTACCATAGAACCTTGAAGCTCAGAGTTGGAAACCATCAGTGACCTATCAGTGTATAGTATAGGCAGCTTTCTAAAACCTAATTCCTAGGACATTTGGGGATTCCCAAATGTTTTCAGTGGTCTCCAAAATGGGGCATGACTTTAAGGGATCTATACTCCTTAAGGGTGTACTTATTGGGTGTAAACAACCAATGTGGAGGGTAAGAAGATAGGTTCTAACTCCTCCCATCACCCTCTCAGTAAAGGATTTCATCTTCTATTTTAGTAAGATCATTAAAGCCACCCATCTTCCTTCCACTATACACCCAAACCCCTTTACATTGCTCCTTATTCTTTATTCCTTTGTTCAGTCTCTGAGGAAGAGGTGGTTCTTTTTTCCTCAATTTTTTTTTCTTTTTGCTTTTTGGAGGGCAGTTGGGGTTGTGACTTGCCCAAGGTCACACTGCTATTTTTTGTGTTAAGTGTCTGAGGCCGGATCCAAATCCAGGTCCTCCTGACTCCAGGGCTGGTGCTCTATTCACTGCGCCCCCTAGCTGCCCTTTCCCCAAATTTTAAAAATATTTTTATTTAAAGTTTTGAGTTCCAAATTCTATCCCTCCCTCCTCCCTGAAATGATAAGCAATCAGACATAGGTAATACATGTACAACTATGTAAAACATTTTCTTATTAGTCATTTTGTACAAGAAGACTCGAATAAAAGAAAAAAATGAAAGAAAGTGAAAATAGCATGTTTCAGTCTATATTTAGACAATATCAGTTCTTTCTCTGGAGGTGGATAAACATGCTTCATCATTAGTCTTTCGGGATTGTCTTGGGTCATTGTATTGCTGAGAAGAGCTAAGTCATTCACAATTCTTCATCAAATAGTATTGCTGTTAAGGTGCACAACATTCTCCTGGTTCTGTTCACTTTGCTATGCATCAGTTCATGTAAGTCTTTCCAGGTTTTTATGAAATCATCCTGCTTGCCATTTCTTACAGCTCATTAATATTCTATTACAATCATACCACAGCTTGTTTAGCCATTCCCCAATTGATGGGCATCCCTTTAATTTTCAATTCTTAGCCACAAAATATAAATAAATATTTTTGTAGAGGTGACTGCTTGCTAAGGTGAGTCACTTTATTTGTCAGCTTAATGTTATCCCTACCGTCTCCTCTAGGAATCTGAGTCCTTCTTCATTCCACAGCTTTCTCTCATCTTCAATATCTTCTTATCTACTGTCTCTTTCAACGCTTTCTACAAACATGTCCAGGTCTCTCCATCCTTCAAAAAAAAAACAACCTTTCTCTCGACCCTGATATCCCTTCGTATTATCACCCTCTGTTTCACAGCCATTCTTCCCTTCATAGTCAGATTTCTAGAAAGAGTGATCTGTACTCACTGCCTCCAGCTTCTCACCTCTCACTTATTTCTTAACTCTTACAGTCTGACGGCTAAACCTGTTCTCTCCAAAGTTATCGATCATCTCTGTAGTGCTAACCCCAGTGACATTTTCCCCATCCTTATTCTATCTTACTTCTATACAACTTTTGGTGCTGTTGACATCTCCCTCCTTTTACACAGTCTCTCCTTCCTTGGCCTCCAGGACAACACTCTCCCTCTTGTTGTTTTTCTTCTACTTGTCTGAATACTCCTTCTCAGGCCCTTTGGTGGATCTACATCCATCTCTCACCTGTGTAGTGTAAGTCGAACCCCAGGTCTGTCCTAGGTCCCTTTCTCTTTTTTCTTTGCCCTCTCTCAGTGATTTCATCATAGGCTCAATGATCTTTTTAAAAAATGATTTCATTTTATTTTTAATTTAACTGTCAACTCTTCATTTTCTCTCTCTTGTACCACCCACTTTCCCCACCTCCCCCAAGGAAGTAAGAAAACAAAATCTGTTATGAACATTTATAGTTAAGCAAAATGAATTCTTATATTAGCCATTTCCAAATAGATGTTACTTTACAGACACACACACATATGCATAGACACATATGTATATGGTCAATGTGAGATATCTATATCTATCCACCTACACTCTGAGTTTATCACCTTTATATGAACAGTGGGCATCATATTTCATCATGAGTCCTCTAGAATCATGATTGGTTATTGTATTGACCAGAGTTTCTAATTCTTTCAAAGCTGTTTGTCCCCACAATATCATGTTATTATATAAATTATTTTCCTAGCTCTGATCGCTTAATTTTACATCAGTTCATACAAATACTCCCAAGTTTCTCTGAAACTGTCCCCTTCATCATTTCTTATAGCACAATAGCATTCCATTGCATTGTTACCATAACTTGTTCAACCAATCCAACTGATGGAACTCAGTTTGCAATTCTTGCCACCTCTAAAAGAGCTTCTATTAGATAGTGAACTTCTTGAAAACAGGGACTGTGTTTTTGCCTTTCTTTAAATCCCAAGTGTTTAGCACAGCACCTGGCACAGAGTAGGTACTTTATAAATGCTTCCTTAGTATAAATATTATTGTGAATGTGGGTCCTTTTCCTCTTTTTTTTTGAGGGAATAGACCCATCTAGCATTCTGATTTAAAGAGTTTTTTGTAGTTGTTCAGTCATTTCAGTCTTATCTGACTTCATGACCCCATTTTGGCGGTCTTCTCGACAAAACTACTGGAGTGGCTTGTTGTTTCTTTCTCCAGCTCATTTTCCAGATGAGGAAACAGGAAAACAAGGGTGAGTGACTTGTCCAGGGTCACACTGCTAGTAAGTGTCTGAGGCCAGATTTGAACTCAGGAAGATGTCTTCCTGACTTCAGGCCCAACACTCTATGCACTGCACCACCTAACTGTCCTGACTCAAAGGGTCTGCACAGTTAAAGAGTTTTTTGGACCCAATTCCAAATTGCTTTCAAGAATAACTAGATTAAAAGATAATTCCAAAGGATTAGATAAAAAATGCTATCCACCTTCAGAGAAAGAACTGATGGAGTCTGAATACATATCAAAGCATGCTATTTTCACTTTCTGTATTTTTTTTTTGTGTTTTTCCCCCTTTGGGTCTATGTTTTCTTTTACCACATGACGAATATGGTAATATGTTTTGCATGACTGAATATCTCTAACTCTTATCAAATTGCTTACTGTCTCAGGGAGAGAGAGAAAATTTGGAGCTCAAAATTTTTAAAAAATGAATATTAAAAATTGCCTTTACATGTCACTGGGGAAAATAAAATATTTTTTTAAAAAGAGATTGCTGGGGGAAAAAATAATAAGTTCAAAGTTCCATCATAAGTTAAATCACCATCTCCATGTAGATGACTACCAAATTTGTATGTCCAACTCTAGTATCTCTCCTGAAATCTCACACCACATCATCAACTCTCTGCTTAACGTATGCTCCTGGCTGTCCAGTCAGCATCAACATGTCCAAAATGAAGCTGCTCTGCCCCTTCCCCACCCCCAAAAGCCTCACTTCTCCAAACATTCCTATTTGTATTGAGGACACACCATCCACCCATCTAGTAATCCCAATTTACAACCTCCCATTTATCCTTTGACTCTTTGGTCTTTCATGCTTCATACCCAATCAGCTATTAAGTTTGTTTTTCAAGTCTCCTTCCATGACATCTCTCAGATATATCCCCTACTCTCTCATCATACGACCACCAACCTCATTCAACCCCTGCCATCTCTCATCAGGGCTGGGCAATAAGCACATCTCTGCTTCCCTCTCTCAGGTATCTTAGGTCTGACCATGTTGCTCTGCAGCTCAAAATCTTCAGTGGCTCCCTATTGCCTCTGGTATAAAGGACCACCTCTTCAGCCTGGCATTTACAGTTCTCCACCATCTGATTCCCACTAGCCTTTTCTAAAATTATTTCCCATTACTCCCCTTCATTATTTCATATTACTCCTCTGTGTTCAGGGTAGTGAGGTGGCACCATAGTGCATAACGTGCTGGGCCTGGAGTCAGAAATAGTCATCTTCCTGAGTTCAGATTTGACCTTAGACACTTGCTAACTATGCAACCCTTGGCCTCCAGGTCACTTAGCCCTGTTTGCCTCAGTTTCCTCAACTGTAAAATGAGCTGGAGAGGAAATGGCAAACTACTCCAATATCTTTGCTTAGAAAACACCAAATGGGGTCATGAAGAGTCAGACATGACTAAACAACAACCACCTCTGTGTTCAGGCAAACTGTCCTACTTGCATTCTTCAAATTCCTCAAAATTCCTCTTTGGATAGAGTATGGGTCTGGAGTCAGGGAGACCCGAGTGCAAATCTAGCCTTGGGCACTAGCTATGTGTCCCTGGGCAAATGACTTGCCCTGTGTTTCCCTAAATTCACTGGAGAAGGAAATGGCAAAACCACTCTAGTCGCTTTGCCAAAAAAAAAACAAAAACAGAACCATACAGGGTAATGAAGAGTAGGAAACAACTGAGCAACTATCCGTTATCCTGCCTTTGTCCAGACAGTCCCTGGTGTCTAGAACCCACTCCTTCCCTACCTCCCTCTCTTAGAATCCTATAAGATTCAGTTCAGGTGTCACTTGCTACTCAATTCCCACCCCACCCACCATCCCAATCCTCCCTGTTCTTAGTACTCTTTCTCTCTCCTGGAATGGCCTTGTACTTTTTTCCTCTGTCTCTGTCTCTCTCTCTCTCTTTCTCACTAACATACTCTCTGTCTCTGCGTGTGTGTGTGTCTCTCTGTCTCTGTCTCTCTATCTCTCTTTCTAAAATGTAAGGTCCTCAAGACAAGAATTGTTCCTTTATTCCCCTGTATTTCCAGCACCCAGCACACTGCCCTGCACATTATAGACTCATAAAAAATGTTTATGGGATTGAAATGTAAATTGAGTTGAAGGACTGCAATATGCACACTCTCTCTCACTCTAAGGTTATATAGAGCAGAAAGCAGATAAAAGTAGGAAAAAGCAGAATCACTGAACCATGTTGCAGCTGTTTGAAGAGCTGTCTGTGCACCAAGAAAAGGAAGGAGGGCGCAAGAATCTGACTTTTTTAAGGCAGAGGAATGTGACTATGACGTTCATATGTTTCTGGACAATTTTCCTGTTTGTGCTTCCTTGTGTTACATGTGTCTCTAGAGAAGTCTTAGCGATTAGGCTAAGCTCTAAGGCATTCAAGGCTTGGGCATTGAACACGCACCAACAAAATCCATGTCTCAAGAACATAAAGGGCGAGGCATGACTAGACATCAATCGATGTGAAAAAGCCCTTAGGATTTTAATGGACTTCAAATGCAATGTGGGTCAACATTTGATGGTGGCAGTCAATATCTTTAACATCATCCTAGAATGACTGGACAGAAAACAGGATGAAGGAGGTGAAGCTCCCACTGTTCTCTGCCCTGGCCTAACCTCACCAGAAATGCTGTACTCAGTTCTGGGCTCTTAAGAAGGATTTTGACAAGTTGGAGCATGCTCAGAGAAGGGATATCAGAATAGGAGGGAACTGGAAGTCATGCCATGTTAGACTCAGTTGGAGGAAATGGAGTGATGTGTAGCCTGAGGAAAATGAGGTTTAGGGAGCACCTACAAATGGTCTTCAAACATGAACTTTTTCTCATTAGCTCTAGAGGTCATGGCTAGGGACAATGGGTGGAACTGGTTATAGGCAAAAGAAGGGCAAAGTTGTAAGAAGGAAAGAGTCCTCAGTTATGAATGTAAGACTTATTTCAGGCCTTAAACTTTCACATCTATAACTTAAGGTAAGAATGAATGAAGAAAGCATCATTCTTGTCACCTCTCCCTGAGCATGGCCTAGTTTGACCATGACTTTCCTAATGTTATGGACATACTAGTCAATAGGGATGCACAAGCCAGACAAAGTACATGTGCACAAGAAGGTCACCAGAGCTTTTACAGAGAGATGGGGGGAGAGAAAAGAGTGAATGAATGGGAGCAGTTCAGGCACTGCCTTCTTACCCTGGCTCGGGGCATTTGCTACTCTGATAGCAAGTAACAGCTAGCTGCCTCTTGTAGAGAAATCCATTGTACATTTCCTCAGACTAAAGGGATAGAAATGAGGGAGAAGATTGAAGCAAAGTGGAGAAGTGGAGTGCCTGGTGCCATCCTGTTTGCTCAAGCCAAATTGCCCTGGGGAGGGACTCCTGGAATGTTCTAAGTTCCTGGATTCCATTAATAGATGCTTATCAACTGTAGAGTCTCGGTAATGAATGAAAAGCTCATTCTCACTCCTGCTGGCACTGAGATGGAAAGCTGGGCTTCTGGCTTCCCCGCTAGGGGGAATTGGTGTAGGGACTAAAAGAAGGTCACACACGGGAATGTGCTTCTTGGTTGCATTGATGTTAACTTGGTTCTCTTCACTTGAATTTGTCATTGAAAGCCCATATATAGTATATATTTGTAAATTCTTTAAGAAAAACTCCGGGAAACAGGACTTCCGCATGGCTCCTGCTCCCACCTCCTCCAATTCATGTAAAAGGTGACTCTGAACAAACTTTGGAGCTACAGAACCCACAAAATGACACAGAAAAGCTAACCTCCCTCTGAGGACAGCCCTGCAGGCCAGCAGGAAGTGGCCAGCACAGCACTTTGGGAGTTGAGCCCAGCCCCAAGTGAGCCAGAGATTTTAGCCTCAAGGTGGCCACAACCAGCCACTGTCTGGCTGGACTTCAGATCATCAGCAACTGTGGCAGTTTGCAGAATTATCAGCCCATAGATGCTAAGGACAAAGTGAGAGGTCAGTGCAGTGTGGGCTTTGGGACCTGGGAATTTGAGAGTGTGGTTGACCTTTGCCCCCAGGGTGAGAAGTGGCTGAGGCACGGTGGCCATGCAGCCGTTGCCACATGACTGCTTCAGAGTTCCTAGCCTGCAGATTGTAGGGGGACCAAGAGACCAGTCTGAAGGATTGTAATCACTTTTGCTTTAACCTGCTTCGATCTAGATTGTGGTCTAGGGTGGAGGTCCTGGGGTGTGTGACCAGTTTGCCAGAGCATGGGGAGGCTTCAGAGAAGGCACACAACTAATAGATCCAGCAGCTGAGAAAACCACAGCTATTGGGACAAAGCTCCCCGCTCTGGTAGCAGAGTTCTACTGTGGCAAAAAGCTCAAAAGTCAAGTAATTGTGTGGCAACATGAGCAAGCAAAGGAAGCAAGACAAGCACAGTAACCCAACTTTGGACTCCTTTTTTAGGGACAAAAGAGATCAAAGCATAGAACAGGAGGAATACAGCAAAGTCAGAACTCCTGCACCAGAAGCTTCCAAGAAAAGAATAAGCTGCTTACAAGCCATAGAGGAGCTTAAAAAGGATTTTGAAAACCAAATAAGAGAAGTGGAGGAAAAATTGGGAAGAGAAATGAGAATAATGCAAGAAAATAATGAAATGAGAGTTAACAACCTGACTGAAGAAAATAATACCTTAAAAAATAGACTAACTCAAATGGCAAAAGAGGCTCAAAAAGGCAATGAGGAGAAGAATGCCTGAAAAAACCAAATTTGCCAGATGGAAAAAGAATCTCAAAAGCTCACTGAAGATAATCATTCCTTCAGGATTAGATTGGAGCAAATGGAAGCTAGTGACTTTATGAGACATCAAGATAAAATTAAACGGATTGAAACAAATGAAAAAATAGAAGGCAATGTGAAATATCTCACCGAAAAAAAAAAAAACACTGACTTGGAAAATAGATCCAGGAGAGATAATTGAAAAATTATTGGATTACCTGAAAGCCATGATCAAAAAAAGAACCTAGAAATCATCCTTCAAGAAATTCCCAAGGTAAATTGCCCTGATGTTTTAGAACCAGAGGGCAAAATAGAGGTTGAAAGAATCCACTGATCACCTCCTGAAAAAGATCCCTAAAAGAAAACTCCTAGGAATATTACAGCCAGGTTCTGGAGTTCCCAGTTCAAGGAGAAAATATTACAAGCAGCCAGGAAGAAACAATTTGAATACTGTGGAAACACAATTAGGATAACCCAGAATCTGGCAGCTTCCACACTGAGGGATCGAATGGCTTGGAATATGATATTCTGGAGGTCAAAGGAGCTGGGATTAAAACCAAGAATCACCTACCCAGAAAAACTTAGTATCATGTTTCAGGGGAAAATATGGTTATTCGATGGAATAGAGGACTTTCAAGTATTCTTGATGAAAAAACCAGAGTTGAATAGAAAATTTGACATTCAGATACAAGAAGCAAGAGAATCATGAGAAGGTAAACAGGGAAAAGAAATCATAAGGAACTTATCAAAGTTGAACTATTTACATTCATACATGGAAAAACAATAACTGTAACTTATGAAACTTTTCTCAGTACTAGAATATTTGAAGGTAATAGAAATGTATATATATGTATAAATATATATATATATGTATACATACATATATATGTCATTATAGGAGGGTATATGAGCATATGAATACATCTGTGAGTATGTGTACATATGTGTACAGGTATACATAAACAGAGGGTACAGGATCAGTTGAATAGGAAGGGATGATACTTAAAAGGTGAAATTAAGAGGTGAGAGAGGAATATAATGAGAGGAGATGGGGAGAGATAGAATGGGGCAAATTATGCCATATAGAAGAGGCAAGGGAAAGCTGTTACAATGGAGGGGAAGTACAGAAAGGCAAAAGGGAATGAGTCAACCATTATTCTCAATGTATGTAGCTTAGGGAGGGAAAGACATACACACTAAATAGGGTATCTCACCCTACAGTAGAGAAGGGGGGAAGGGGATGAGAGGGGGGATGATGGAGAGGAGAGCAGGCTAGGGGGGAGGGAAGTTGGAAGCAGCCACTTTTGAAAAGGGACAGGATCAAAGTAGAGAATAGAACAAGTGGGGGTGGGTGGGATGGGATGTAGGAAAATATAATCAGTCTTTCACAATATATCCACTATGGAAATGTTTTGCATAGATACACATGTAAAGCCTATATTGGATTGCTTATCTTCCCAGTAAGGGTGGGTGATGAGGGTGGTAGGGAAAGAATCTGGCATTCAAAGTTTTAAAATTAAATGTTAAAAATATATTATTATTATTATTATTATTATTATCATTTTACATGTAGCTGGGAAATAAGATATACAGGCACTGGGGCATAGAGATCCACCATGCCCTACTGGAAAATAAAAGGGGGATGGGGGAAAATATAGGAGAGAGCAGATTGGGGGAGGGGATATTCAGTGGTATCATTGTTTTGGGGTGGTGGGTAGGGGGAAAATGGGGAGAAAATTTGTAACTCAAAATCTTGTGGAAATTAATGATGTAAACTAAAAAATAAAAATAAATAAACTTCAAAAAAAGAAAGTAAAAACTCTGCCAAGATAATGGTAAAATCTAGTAAGACTGAGGCTGAGCCATGATCAGCTTGGTGGGAACACTCTTCTGTACCCTGAATAAAGTGAATGCTATGCACAGAGGAGTAGAGCCATGGAGTAAATGGTTTCCAGTTCCTCTGAAAGGTGGATAGAGGCACAGGAGGCTTGATGTTTTTCCCAGAGCACCCTCGTGTGTTGGTTGGTGCATAGAACAGATTTGCTCAGACACTAGACCCAACAAAGGCATTTGGCTAGGGTTTTTGGATTGATGTCAGTACCTCTGCAGTGAATCAGCATCTCTTGGTGGATACATAAACTCAGAGCACACTGGGTCATTCTCCTGAGGGTGCAGTAGTGTAAGTGAACAAGGCAACACCAGGCCCTGCGTGTAGAATCTCAGCTCCCTTGTTTTTCACAGATCTTCTCCCTTTATCTTTGTCCCTTTAGTCCAGACAAAAAGTCTTTGAGAATTCCCACTCGTAGCTGGTCGTCTCCCATCAAAGTCCTTTCAAAAACCAAATGATCTAGGGGAGGTTATGAGCAAAGCTGTTATTACTTGCTCATCCTTTTCCCTCCCTGGGTCTCCTTGAAAAAGCCCACATGTTAGTGCTGTCTTACATGATGCACTCTGCCTAGGTGAGTGTCTCTGCTGGCTGGCACATCTGCTACACTAAATGTGGCCTCTGAATCTGAGTAAAATATGTATTGATGTGGTTTGATTATGACAGAACACAGCAAGGGTGATTATCTTTTCCTAGATGGTATACAAGAGTAATTTCAAAAAGTTCATCATTGAACAACAACAACAAAAAAGTTTTTCTATTAGGAAACTAGATTGCAATGAAAATAGCTTATTAGAATTCTGTTCCCTCTACAATATTCTTCCTAACAAAAACAAATGGGAAAAGAGGTGATTTAAGTGTAAGGATACTCAAAATCTAAGAGGCTCAGATGTATATGATAAAGACAGGAAATAGAAACAAATGCTTGAGATCGAGGGTGATGCCCAGGGGTGTGTTGGGAACAGCTCTAACCAGCAGGCTGCTAAATTCCAGTGTGAGCATTTTCACCTGAGAAATCAGCAAACGTTTGTGGGCGGCTAGGTGGTGCAGTGAGTAAAGCGCCGGCCCTGGAGTCAGGAGGACCCAAGTTTGGTTGCAGTCTCAGACACTTAATACCCACACAAAAAACTACCCGTGTAACTTTGGGCAAGTTACTTAACCCCAATTGCTCTCCAAAAGGCAAAGAAAAAAAAGAAAAGAAAAGAAATCTGCAAACGCTACAAATTAGGGCTAGACTTATTGTTTTGTGTGTTGTCTGAACTTAAGAAAGTGTAGATAAAGTAGTTTAAACTTAATAGCATGTGTATAAATATTTCTTACACCCAAGACTGATTATTTAATTGAGATATTTATGAACATACGCCCGTATTTCACTTTTAACATTGTTTAAATTCTGCATTACTGCAGTAGAAGGCTCAGGAAATGAAGAGTGGAGGTCTGTTAACTCTAGAATAATTCATAGTGATAATAACAGTAACTGGTATTTATATAGTTGCTTTAAATTTTGCAAAGTGTTTTAGATCTATTATCTCATGCGAGTCTCACAACACCCCTCATGAAGCCTCTCCTTGGCTCCACCTGGGTTTTTTTTGCCTTAAGTTTCTCCTCCCATTCATAAGAAAAATGCATAAAAATCTGAAAGAGTTTAGGGTTCAAGAAAATTGGAGGGGCCTAAAAATCTAGCTAGCATTTTGTAGTTCATGAAAAGAGCAGCTCCCAATATATTTCTAAAGGGAGAATATTGGCAATCAGGGGTTATATAAGAATTAGAGGCTTTCTAATCCTAAATCAGATAGAAGGTTGGGACAAGAAAGCAGAATTTTTAGCAACAATAAGTAAGATTTCAAAGATGGATTAAATGTCCATTAGTGTTACTGAACTGGCTGGTTACTCTATTTTCCAAAATAGTTTGAGCCCTGCAGGTGAAAACTTCTGGAGACAAAAAACTCCCCATAGTCAACACTCTGAGAACTGATAAATCATCATCTCCTTGTATGGAGAAGAGCAGCTCAAGATTTTTCCTTAGTCTGAAACTGGTGTAGGTCTATTTCCCTATAAGACTTAAAAAAAGAACTTCTGGATTCTGCGCTAGAAAAGAGGTCATTATGGGACCTTCTTATGGGAAAGGTAGCCCATCAGCTGAGAGTTGCAGCTGAAGCCAGAAGCTAGAGGCAAAGCAAAGGTCCACAACTATGTGCCCAGTGGAACGCAACAGCAGAGATCAGTGCCTGGCAGAGTGCATGCCATGCTCTACATACCCATCAGAGACTACACACTAGATCTAGGTGAGGCACATGGGGTTTTCATCTGCTCCTATTGTTCTTCACCCTGAGGGATAGACTCTATGCTAAATAACCTCTTTGAGCTACTGACTATGGCACTGTCAAAGATGTATATATATGCTTGTTCTCTAACACTTGTCTATTATTCCCAGGAGCATTCCTAATTCCATACTTCGTTGCCCTGATCTTTGAAGGAATCCCCCTGTTTCACATTGAACTCGCCATTGGTCAGCGTTTAAGGAGAGGTAGCATTGGGGTGTGGAGCGCCATCTCACCATACCTTAAAGGAGTAGGTATGTCTGGGATTTCATTAGCAGAACATCTTCATAGATGTTCTGTTCATACGCTTTGCTCAAGAGCGCTGACGGAGAGCAACCTTATTGTAGAAAGATCAGTGAAGAGGGGAAAATTAAATACAATCAAATTTCATTCATTCAATATGACAAATATCCATTAAGTACTTACTCTATGGAAGGCACCATTATCGGTGCAAGAGTTACAGAAGTGAAACAGGACATAGTCCTTGCCCTAAACCATCTTATCGTCTATAAGAAAATGTGTATGTGAAAGTATTTTGATGTAATTTATTAAAAATTAGAACTCAATAAATGATTTGGAGAGATCCAAGTAACCAGGGAGGCATGAAGAATTTTAGAAGGGAAAGATCATTTTTAGCTTCAGGTGTCTAGAGAGGCTTAATGAAGGATGAGATGTCAACTGTTAGAGATGAAAGAGAGATCCATCCAAGAATGGGGGATAGTGGAAGCAAATGCAGGGAGGCAGACAAGAATAGTCAATAGTTGATAAATATTTATTAAGTATCTACTATGAACACTATGCTAGATGCTAGGGATACAAATGTAAGAAAGAGAGACAGAGAGAGAGAGTGAAATTTCCAGCCCTCAAGAGCTTACAGTCTAAAGGAAAAAGAGAAAACATAAAAGAAAACCAAAAAATGAGGAGTAGGGAGGGAAGAAAAGGTGCCCAATGTGGGTGCACGGCAGAGAGGTCAGTCAGAGAAATTCCAAGGTAGAGCAGTCAGGTGAGAAATGAAAAAATGTCTGAGCTGAGTTCTCTCCTTAGATGGAGGTTTGCAGTCCTTGGCCCCACGGTGCGGGGGTAGACACCCCATCAGACAGGCAGAAGGTAATGATGAGGAGGATGACCAGAGTTACAGGATGATGAGGTTATCCAACTGAGCTTCCTGGGGAATGGTGGAGAAAGATTTTACAAGGGGGAGGTCAGTTTTAGCTGGGGCATCTTGGGAGATCAGAAGAGTCCCAAAGTAGTACAGTCAGGTGAAAAATAAGATGAGATTAGAAAATGGCAAATACACACTAGTTTGGTGTTCTAGGAGGCTGGCAAGGTAAGTTAGAGACACGTTATGGAGGATCTGAATGTCAGAAAAAGGATTTTATACACATCTTCGTGTACCAACAGGGAGCTACTGAAGGATTTTGAGGAGAGGAGTACCATGTGGACTCAGTAAGGCCACCCTGTAGAAGTTAGAAGTTTCAGTTTATTTGGGAAAAGGAAAACACCTCACAGATTTTTAGTCAATTCCATGTAATTCAACAAACATTTTTTGAGCTCCTACTATGTGCAAAGTACTAGGCCAGATGCTAAGAGATGCTAAATGAGACATAGTCCTCAAGGATCTTCCAGTCCAGCTGGAGAAAAAAGCACATACACAAATAGTTATAATATAAAATAAAATGTGGGGGGGAAACCAGAAGAGATGATGGCAACAAGGACCACAGGCTGCTTGTTCAGTGTTTGCAAACCCAGACTCTGTAACAAAAGACTTTCTTTCCTATATTTTCCAGGCATTGGATGTTTTTTTGTTTCCTTCCTGGTGAGTTTGTATTACAACACCATTTTAATGTGGGTGCTGTGGTATTTTCTGAATTCTTTCCAAAGCCCCCTTCCTTGGAGTTTTTGTCCTCTAAATGAAAACAGAACAGGTAAATAGCAGGTGGGTGCCTCGCTATATGTCATTTGGGAAGGTTAGAACTCCATCTCTTCCTGTAGCTGTTTTTTATAATTCAGGCAATTCACCAAGAACCCACAGGACAAATCCAGTCTGCTTGGAATTTGTAAACTCTGTGTGTGTGTGTGTGTGTGTGTGTGTGTGTGCGTGTGTGTGTACAGGGTATGTCAAAAGTCTAAGCTTTGGTAGTACCACTGTTGGGCTAGGTCCAGACCAAAGCAACTTCCAACTCCTTCTACTGAAGAAAGGGCTTCTGAGGCCAAGCAGAATGGATAGGGAGCTTATGTAGGCTGTCCCAGGGCCTCCCCAGTGATAGCAGGGGTACCACTGCTTTGGGATCTTATGGTCTTAGTTCCTGGCCTGGTCCAGAATTCCCTTCAATTTTAGGGGAGACCCTCCTCTCGTCCAGGAGGAGAGAGTCACAGACAGGCAAGATTCTGATGGAGCTTCTGCTTAGAGATGGGGCAACCCCAGGCTCCCATCCTCTGACCCTATTTCCAAGCATCTAGCTCATTCTCTATGAATCAGTCAATCAATAAACATTTAAATATACCAGGCATTGCTGTAAGCTCTGGGGATAAAATGTAAGAGCGAAATAGTCCCTGCTCAACCAGGGACACAGCATGTTCACCGATAAGCAAATTCAGGAAAGGTGCAAAATATATGCACATCTAGGGGAATCAGATAATGCCTCTTTGAAGGAGGTAGCACTTGGGTTGAGCCCTGAAGGGAGCTAGGAGATCCAAAAGATAGAAGTGAGGAGGAAGAAGATGAGGAGGAAGAGGAGAAGAAGGAGGAGGAGGACAAGGCAGAGGAGGAGGAGGAGGAGGAGGATTCCAGACATGGGGTTCTGAAGACACAAAAGTAGGAATTTAAATATCATGAGCAAGAGACAGAAAGTAAGTCAGTCAGAAGGTAAGAGGAAGATCAATCTGTAATCAGTCTAGAAAGATATAGGTTGAGAAGAGTGGATGGGCTTTAAGTACCACACAGAAGAAGGCTGTATTTTACCCTGAAGACAGCCATGGAGCCTTCTTGAGAGGAAGAGTGACAGGTCTGCTGGACAATGTCTAGCATTTAAGGTAGTTCTGTGATTCTTTGGACTTGGGTATAACCTGGGGTTCGAGCCTGGTGCATTTGAATAAAACTCTTCTTATTGGTGGATAGAATGATTACTCTACTCTGAGGGTTTATGTGAAGGGCAGAGTTGGTGAGAACTTGGGAGAGGAGAAATCTCCTTTCTTCTGGCTTCCAGAGAAAACACAAGAGACCCCAGCATCTCTTCAAGGAAAAAGCCTTAGAGAGACAGAAATTTGTCTTTGGGAAGAGACATAGAGGAATTGAAGCCTCTTGCTCTCAGTTGAGGGAACTCAGGAACATTTTGAGGCTCTGGCTCCTTAAGGTGGTGCAGTAGATAAAGTGCCAGGTCTGGTGTCAGGAGGACCTGAGCTCAAATCTGGCCTCAGACACATTCTAGCTGTGTGACCCTGGGCAAGTCACTTTACCCTGTTTGCTTTAGTTTCCTCATCTGTAAAATGACCTGGAGAAGGAAATGATAAACCACTCTGATGAGGGACGGAATCCCAATAGGTTCAGCAGGAACCCTGATCTTATCCAAGACCAATGGATAAACCCGCAATGGTGTCTGGAAAGAATTCAGCTCAGCCTTACTTGGAGTTAGAGTTGAGAAAGTTTATTTTTATGCCTTTACAGTGGGCAAGAGTCCTTAGGGGACCTGTAAGTGAGAGGGGTACATGCTTTTACCTTTAAAGGGTAGGGCTGCCATTGTCAGGGCTGACCTGATGGAAGGGACCTCAGTGCATAGATAAAGGTCAGAGCTGAGCAAGAGGAACTTGTGACTTTAGTGCATAGATAGTTTAGATGAGATTTGGGCCAGGCTGGGGGAGACATGAGGCAAGGACAAAGGAGTGTTTGGGCCAGACCGGAGGAGACGTGAAGAGTTTAAGTAAGAACAAAGGAGTCACAAGGTATTGCCTAGGCCTAGTGTGGATAGGGGGAAGGGGCAGAGTTTGAGGCTGAGAAAGGGATTTTACAGATAACAATTTTACAATACAAATTGCAGTTACAACTGCACAGACTGGTTTTACAAATTGGTTCCACAAATTGACCTAGACCCCAGGTACCCCATCAACTCCAGTATCTTTGCCAAGAAAACCCCAAATGGGATCACAGAGATGTAGACTTGACTGAAACGACTCAACAGCTTCCCAAAGTCTATTTCCTCTCTCTAGCAGTTTCTTCCTGAAGAAAACTTGGTGCTCCTTGTATCCTCTTTCAAAAACAAAAGCAAGAAGACATCTTCCCTCTCCCCAGTACTGCCTTTTCTTATGGAAATACAAAAGGTTTATATTATAGGTTAGATTGGGAAGAGGAGATTCCTGGTTCCAACTTCTCCCACTGTAGTAGAGTACCTTCCCACAGATTTAACATGCCTAATTTCAGCATGGCCTGGGGCAAAACTTTATTTACCTCACCCTAGTCATGACTCTGAGCTGAATTATTACTTTCTAGGGAAGGAAAAAAAAAAACTTTGGGCAAGTCACTTAACCCCCAATTGCCCTTAACCCCAATTAGACAACAATGGAGTCTGAATCTGACCACACCTTAAATTCATCATTTTGGCGCTTTAATTGTCCCACTATTTTTCAACAAATATTCAAGTCAAGAAACACTTAGTAATAAATGCCTACTATGTTCAGAGAGTTTGACAGGACTGGCTGGGGTTACAAAGACAGATAGAACACTTGGACTGCTTTGAAAGGCTTTACAATAGAACGAAAGGAGTCTGCATTCATTTGGGGACTGTGGTACATGGCGGCCTTGACAATGACTTGTGATACTCTTCGGTTCCCAGGGCCCATTGAAGAGTGCCAGCACAGCAATACTGTGAATTATTTCTGGTACAGGCAAACACTAAACATCTCAGCAGACATCAATGAAAGTGGGACCCTACAGTGGTGGCTGGTCATGTGCTTAGTGGCTTGCTGGATGATTGTGTATATCTGCATCATCAGAGGTATTGAGTCCACAGGAAAGGTGAGAATGTTATAAAGGCACCTCCAGAAGCCGAGCTGCTCACAGTGGTCTCTTGAAATATGAAAAGGGTGTCCCTAGCACCTGTTGTGCTTTTGAAGAATCTCAGGCTCCTTTGCTGCCACTAAGTTGTAAGGCCCTAACAATTAAGTTGATTGTCCTAAGAGTAACACAGGCTTCTTTTGCTACAAATGTGGGGATTTGTTTGAGAAAAAGCATAGAGAGAGAAGCAACTGGGATAGTGAATTGTGGCTAGACTGTGACTTTAGAGTCAGAATGACCTGGGTCCAAGTCTAATCTCTGAAATACATTCATTGTGTGACCTCAATTCAGTCACTTAATCTCTCAGTTATTCCTCTAAGACTCCAAATTGCAGAGAAATGGATGATCTGTACTACTAAAGGTATATTTTAAGGCATTTCATTTAAGGCATATTCAAGTGGGCCTATGACCTTTATTGTACCTCAGTCACCCCCAAGGGATGGTTGCACTTTATTACTCTCCTTATAATTATGCCATGGCCATGATTTTGAACTCTGAGTTTTCGCTTTCTGATCATAAGCTCCTGTCCTTCCTTTTACCCCTTTGCCACATTCCTTCTAAGCCTATTCTCTTTCTTCAATTTAATTTCCAGTCATTCCATCTGTTCCTGTTCTCCCAATCCATCACCCATGTTCTGGTCTTGCTTTCCTCAGTTTATAGTCTTGGCCCTAAAATTAGCCAACCATGTCAATTAAACATTGTCCCCCACCTTTGACTTACCCAATTCTTCTGTCATTCATGTCCTTCCAAGCCTCTATCCTGGACCACCCACATCAATTCGTCATCTTTAAATGTAATTTAATCTGATGAACACAACTAAAAGAAGTCCAGAGACCATGTTAACAGCTTCTGCCATAAATTCATATTGCTGAATCTCAGCTGGACTTTCACTGCTATAAGGCAATCCTGTTATTCTTCCTTAATTGGCTGACTATCCTCAGTATCTCTTTCAAACATTATATTCCCAGCTGTAAACTCTTCATGACTTCCCTTGGTCCTTTTTAAAAAGAAAGGATGATCATCAATAACAACAACCTCCAGATAGCACCCTCTAGCAGATACCCTCCTCCCCTATTTTACTGACCATCTCTCAAATGCTCCCTTTTCTCCTCTATTCCATACCTCAAAACCATCTACATTTTCACTTGACCTCTCCTTTCCCCCAGTCTCTGTGGCACAGATGACCCTTCTCCTTGCCAATCTTTATCTTTTTGCCCTTGATCCTATTTCCTTTTTTTAAAAAATTTGTTTATTTGCTTTTAGTTTATAAGATTCAGTTCCACAGTCCCTTGAGTTTCAAATTTTCTTCCCTCCTTCTCTCCCCTCCCCTCCATGGCAGCATGCAATTAAATATAGGATCTACAAATACCTCACATTAAACATTAGTCAGGTTGTAAAGAAGGATTATAACCAATGGAATGAACGATGGGAAAGAAGAAACAAAACAAAACAAAAGAGAGAGAGAGATCAAGTAGTTTGCTTCAGTCTGCATTCAGACTCTGTAGTTCTTTATCTGAATGTAGACATCTCTCTCCATCATGAGTCTTTTGGAGTTGTCTTATAACTCTGCATTGCTGAAAAGAGCCCAGTCTATCAAAGTTGGTGGTCACACACACATTGTGTCTGTAATTGTGTACACATTTCTCCTGGTTCTGCTCTTCTCACTCAACATCAGTTTATTTAAGTCTCTCTGGGTTGTTATGAAGTCCACCTGCTCATCATTTCTTACAGCACAATAATATTCCATTACATTCATATAGCACAGCTTGTTCAGCCGTTCCCCAATTGATGGGCATCCCCTTGATTTCCAATTCTTTGCCACCACAAAAAGAGCTGCTACAAATATTTTGTACATATGGGTCCTCCTCCCACTTCTATGCTCTTTTTGGGACACAGCCCTAGAAGGGGTATTGCTGGGTCAAAGCATCCTATTTCCTCGAGTTTTTCCAGTTTGCCCTATTACTTATTCTTTTTCTCCTCTTTAATCTCTCCCTGTCTATTGGTTAGTTTTCCACTATTCACAGGTACTTATGTCTACCTCATCCTCAACAAATCTTCACCTGACCGTTACCCTCTCAAGCTGTTGGTTCATAGTTCTCCTCCCTTTCACTGTCAGCTTCCCAGAAGGAGTCATCTATGTTAGCTGTCTCCACCTCCTTATCACCTGCTCACTTTTCAACCCATTGTAAACTGACTTGTGACCCCATCCCTGTATCAAACTTGCCCTCTCCAAGGTTAACCATGAGAAGCAGTGGAGAGATTGCTAGATTTGACGTCAGAGAAACCGGGTTTGAATTCTGCCTCTGCTGCTGTATGACCTTGTATAAGTTAATCACTCTGAATCTGTTTCCTCCTCTGTATAATGAAGATGTTGGACTATGTAACTATCACTCCAAATCCAGGATGTTCCACGCTTGATGTAGTAGTCTTAAGCTTTCTAATAAGCTTGTAAAAAATTTAGTGGTTTTAATATTTTCTTATATAATTATTAATAAATAAGTTTATTTAAAAAACTTTTAAAACAGCACCAAGACTTTTGGGATGCTTTATGTAATTATACAATTTCTTAACTGCTAAGTTCAATTACTTTTTCTCCATTTCTCTCCATCCTCACCCTCCTTTCTGAAGCTAGTGACACTATTTACCATCCCCTCTTCCATGAAACTATTTACCATTTCCTCTTTCCTATTTCTCCTCCTTCTGCCTGATTGCTTGTTTATGGTTTCTTTGGCTAGATCAACATCTATCCTTTGCCCCCTAGCTCCCATACAATAATCATACACCTTTCCCTCTCCATTCTAGTCTTTTCTCCCTTGATCTTATCTACTTCCATGATCTCCCAAGGAGACCCCCCCCCAACCCTTCCATTAAATTCTTTAAAATCACTATAGGCTAAAATTATCATTTATATTTAAAATTTTTGTTATATGCAAATCCTAATCTATATAGCTAACTATAATTTCTCTCTCCTTATCTCCAGTCTTGTACTATCCATCCACTCTGGGTGTCTCTTCCTGGAAGACTCATCAGTATCTCAAACTCAAGATGTGCAAAACACGATTCATGGTCTTCCTCTCTAAACTCCCCTCTTCTCTCTCCTAAACTTCCTATTCCATTTTAGGGCACCATCATCCTCTCCCGGTGACCCAGGCTCAATCTCAGCATCATTCTTAGCCCTTCCATATTCCTCATTCCCCATATCAGTGACAAGCATTAGTATTTCTACATAAAGAATTTTATATAGCAATTCTACCTCCACAGCATGTCCCAATATTTCCTCCTCTTTGCTGATGAAGCTATTATTCTACTTTAGATCTTCATCCCCTCTCATCCGTACTACTATCTTAGTCTCTTAATTGGTCTCCCTGACTCTAGTCTTTCCACTCTCTAGCCCCTTCTCCAAACAGATGCTAAATTTATTTTCAAAAGACCTAATCCTGACCATATCATTCCTTTTTTGAAACACTTTCAGCAACTCCCCATTGCTTCTAGGATAAAGTACAGAATCATCAGTCCAGCATTTCAGGCTTTCTGCAATCGGACTCTTGTCTATCTTTCCAGTCTTACCCCATACTTCTCTTCACAAACCTTATATTCCAGTCAAACCATACTATTAACTGTTCTTAAAACTCAACACGCCATCTTTTGGTCCCGTACACAGCCAGGGCACCCAGGGCCTGACTTGTCATCTCTGCCTCTTAGAATTCTTGTTTTCTTCCTAGACTTAGCTCAGTTGCTACCTTTTCCCTAAACCTTTCCCTGATCTCCCCAGTTGTTAATACTCTTTCCCTCTTTAATTTACCTTGTAGCATACTTATTTATGGGCATGTTGTTGAGTATGGCCCCCATTTCACTAAAATAAAAACTCCCTGAGGGCAGAGACTGATTTGTCCTTTGTACCACCATCCTCATCCAGTACTTTACACATAGACAATTAACAAATATTTGTTAAATCAAATTAAACTGAATGGAACCACAGGTACATGCAGTAGACACAGAGGAGACACAGTAGACACTGTCCAGTTTCCTAGTTAAACCTCATAAGCAATGTATAAATGGAAAGTGTAACTATTATAATACCACCAGAAGATGCCTTGGTCCTGGCTACTTATTTCCAGTCTCCAAACTCTTTCTAGAAAACTCCCCTTGGCAGCTCTCCTAGTGAAAGATGTATGGACAGTGTGGGCCATGGAGTTGTCCCCATATGGTGTATCTCAGGGGTTTCTAAAGATCTTAGCAACAATTCAAGTAATACATAAGGAAAATGTTCCCTGGTTCAGTAACCACTCACTATTTCTCCATTCTTTTGTGCAGGCCATTTATTTTACTGCCCTCTTTCCTTATCTGGTCTTGACCATCTTCCTCATCCGAGGACTCACTCTACCTGGAGCTACTGAAGGATTAATTTACCTCTTTACACCTAATGTAAGTACAGGTAGGTCTTGCTGAGTCTGTATAAAGGGGCCCACACCACTGGACAGTTTGGAAAAATCAGTTTAAAAAAGACACCCCCACAATTCTATGTCAGTTCTCAGTACAAGATAAGTTGGGCTGAAATGACGAATCAAAGTTTGTGATGCAGCCATTTGCCTTGGGCCAGAAGAGCTCAGCCCTAGTTTTTCTTGACTACTATTAAAAAGCAATAGGTTTGATTTGAGATAAACAAATTTAATAAACCTACTCTCAAGTGAAAACTAGCCCAAATACCTTCCCTTGTTTAGCAAAGTTATCAAACAGAACCTAGTTCTTAAAGATCTGTGTGTCTCCCAACAGCCTTATTATTGGCTCCCTGTTGGGTAAACAAATTCCTTACCTGCATGAAGTAAACTGATAATGTTAGCAGCAGTCCTCTTTCAAAGTATATTAAATCTTGTGTAAGGTTCTTCTTCTACTGAGACCATCTGGTTACTAAATGTCCTCAGAAGGACCCTAGGATCCGACATTTAGGGCTAGAAGAAATCTTAAGTCATCTATTTCAAACTCCTCTTTTTACAAATGAGGAAAAGAAAACCCAGAGAGGTTCAGCGACTTACCCAAGGTCACACTGGCAGTAAGTGACAGAGAACAGATTCAGACCTCTGACACCAGATCCAGTCCTCTCCAGACTACATTTTTATTTTTATTTTTCCCCCAATTACATATCAAAACAATTTTTAGGGTCCATTTTTACAATATTTTGAGTTCCAAAGTTTTCTCCCTCCTTCCCTCCTCTTCCTTTTTAAAATGGTAGGCAATTTGATATGAGTTATACGTGTGCTATCATGTAAAACATATTTCCATATTAGTCACAGTTGTAAAAGAAGAAACTAACCAAAAGGAAGAAAAATCATGAAAAAGAATAAAGTCAAAAAATATGCTCTGATCTGCATTCAGAGTCTATCAGTTCTTTATCTGGAGGTGGATAGCCTTTTTCTTCATGAG
Organism: Petaurus breviceps papuanus; assembly: GCF_028583685.1. NCBI lineage: Eukaryota > Metazoa > Chordata > Mammalia > Diprotodontia > Petauridae > Petaurus > Petaurus breviceps. Next base: position 20,203,124 of record NW_027185712.1, read on the forward strand.
TCCTTTGTACTTGTCTTGAATCATTGCGTTGCTTAGAAGAGCTGAGTCATAATAGTTGCTCATCACACAATGTTACTGATATTGTGTATGGTGTTTTCCTGGTTCTGCTCATTTCACTTTACATCAGTTCACACAAGTCTTTCCTGGTTTTTCTGAAATCTGTCTGTTAATCATTTCTTATTGCACAATAGTATTCCATTACATTCATATACCACTGCTTGTTCAGCCATTCTCCAATTGATGGGCATCACCTCAGTTTCTAATATTTTGCCACCACAAAAAAGGCTGCTATAAAAATTTTTGCACATGTAGGTCTTTCCCCCTGTTTTTATGATCTCTTTGGGATACCGACCTAGTAGTGGTATTGCTGGATCAAAGGGAATGGATAGTTTAGTTGCCCTTTGGGCATAGTTCCAAATTGTTCTCCAGAATGGTTAGATACATTCACAACTCTACCAACAATGCATTAGTGTCTCAATTTTCCCACATCTTCTCCAACATTTATCATATCCCTTTTTTTGTTGTATAAACCAGTCTGATAGGTATGAGGTGGTATGTCAGAGTTGTTTTAATTTGCATTTCTCTAATCAAAAGTGATTTAGATAATTTTTTCATATGACTGTAGATAGCTTTAATTTCTTCATCTGAAAACTACCTGTTAATATCTTTTGACCTTTATCAATTGGGGAATGGCTTGTATTCCTGTAAATTTAACTCAGTTCTCTTTATATTTGATATATGAGACCTTTATCAGAGACACTTGCTGTAAAGATGGTTTCCTAACTTTCTGCTTTCCCTCTAATCTTGGTTTCATTGATTTTGTTTTACAAAAGTTTTTTTTAATTTTAATATAATCAAAATTATGTATTTTACATTTTGTAATGCTCTTCATCCCATTTGATCATGAATTCTTCCCTTCCCCCATAGATCTGACAGATAGACTATTCCTTGCTCTTCTAATTTGCTTATGGTGTCACCCTTTATATCTAAAGCATGCCCCCATTTTGACCTTATCTTAGCATACTGTGATAGTAATGGCAATTAAAGATTCCCCTGTATTGGGCTTGGTTTTCAAATTGATTGTATTAAAACCCAGAGCTTGTTAATCCCACCTGTGGGATTTTTGATGTGAAAAGAAAGTCCTGAACTGGGAGGAGCTGGTGACGTAGATTTGCAGAGACAAGAGAGAGGCAGAAGAAACTTCTTTTTGGAAGCAGCACCTCGTGGAGAGAGAGAGAGAGACTAAGAGAATTGCTGGTGGCCGCTTTGAATTGCCCTGGACTTTTGAGACTTGCCCCCTGAGCTGCCAAGGACTGAGGAGACATGGCTGTTTTGCTGGTACTTTGTCTGTCTGTTTTGATGTTATTTTGCCAGATTTGTCCACTGGTGAAAGACTGTCTTGTTGAAGAAGTCCTGGAACCTGGCTGTTCGCTAAGAAGCCCTGAGACTGTCCTGCAGACAGAGAGTGAATACTGTCCACTGGTGAAGGACAGTGCTGTTGTTGCAGGGGTCTGGAGACTGTCCTGCAGACAGAATGAATACTGTCCACTGGTGAAGGACAGTGCTGTTGTTGCAGGGGTCTGGAGACTGTCCTGCAGACAGAATGAATACTGTCCACTGTGAAGGACAGTGCTGTTGTTGCAGGGGTCTGGAGACTGTCCTGCAGACAGAATGAATACTGTCCACTGGTGAAGGACAGTGCTGTTGTTGCAGGGGTCTGGAGACTGTCCTGCAGACAGAGTGAATACTGTCTACTGGTGAAGGACAGTGCTGTTGTTGCAGGGGTCTGGGAGCCTTTCTGTTGGTTCAGAAGCCCTGAAGAAGGATTTTCTTGTTGTATGTTTACAGAAATCCTGGGAGAGGGCTTTGCTAATGTGTTCAGGGGTTCTAGGACTGTTCTACAGACAGAGGATAAATTCATGAAGGGACTGGCAATGTATCTTATGGCCTTGCTAAGCCTTGTCTCCCCAGGAACTAAGATTGCTGAGAACTTGCCTCATGTCAAGATGAAGAAAAGACCTCCATTTGGGTATTAAGTGCTGTGTTTAAACTTGATGTAACTCTGGGGTAGATTCAATTGTGATCCAGGGGTGGGGAACTTTTGACCTTTTTGTATTCTGTGGTTGAACAAATGAATGTAGTTTACTTGTGTTTGGAAACTAATCTCCATTTGAGAAGAGGGGCTTTGTGGTGGACTTAATTAAGGTATAGCCTAGGGGTGGAGAAGTATTTAGAACAGGGACTTTGTAATTGATTGAATGATTGGAAGGTCCTGGGGTGGGGTAGTACTTGGAGATTATTTAATCACCCTTAGTAAATGCTGTATTTTGAATGATGTCATGTTTTGATCTTCTCTGTTCTTGGTTTGTCACTGAATAAAATAGAGAGCACCTATGCTGGTATTTTGAACCTGGGAAGTTGCCTTTCCTTGGCATTACATTACACATACTGCATGAGATGTTAGTCTATACTAGTTTGTGTCTATTATTTTTGAGTTTTCCCAGCAGTTTTTGCCAAATAGTAAGTTCTTATCCCAAAGGCTGGGGTCTTTGGGTTTATCAAATACTAAGTTACTATGGTCATTGATTACTGTGTTTTGTGTACCTAAACTATTCCACTGATCCACCACTCTATTTCTTAGCCAGTACCAGATAGTTTTGATGATTATTGCTTTAATAACATAGTTTGAGATCTGGAATTGGCAGGCCATCTTCCTTTGTATTTTTTTTTCATTAATTCCCTTGATATTCTTGACCTTTTTTGTTCTTCCAGATGAATTTTGTTGTTATTTTTTCCACCTCTATCAAACAATTTTTTCGTAGTTTGATTGGTATAGTACTGAATAAGTAAATTACTTTAGGCAAAATTATCATTTTTATTTTATTACCTTGGCTTACCCATGAGCAATTGATATTTTTCCAGTTGTTTAGATCTGACTTTATTTGTGTGAAAAATGTTTTGAAATTGTGTTCATATAGCTCCTGGGTTTGTCTTGGTAGATGGACTTCCAAGTATTTTACATTGTTTATGGTCATTTTAAGCAGAATTTTTCTATCTCTTACTGCTGGGCTATGTTGGTCATATAAAGAAATGCTGGTGATTTATGTGAGTATATCTTATGTCTTGTAACTTTCTTAAAGTTGTTAATTATTTCAGGTAGTTTTTTAGTTTATTCTCTAGGGTTCTGTAAGTATACCATTATATTATCTGCAAAGAGTGATAGTTTTGTTTCCTCAGTGCCTATTCTAATTCCTTCTTTTTCTTTTTCTTCTCTTATTGCTATAGCTAACATTTCTGGTATTATATTAAATAATAGTGGTGATAATGGGTACCCTTGCTTCACCCCTGATCTTATTGGGATGGTTTCTCACTTCTCTCATTAGAGATAACCCATGCTGATGGTTTTAGATAGATACTGCTCATCATTTTAAGGAATGTTTCCTTTATTCTTATGTTCTCTATTGTTTTTAATAGGAATGGGTGCTGCATTTTGTCAAAAGCTTTTTCTGCATCTATTGAGATTATCATATGATTTCTGTTAGTTTTGTAATTGATATAGTCAGTTATGCTCATAGTTTTCCTAAATACCACATTGTCATAGTATATAATCCTTGTGATATATTGCTGGAATTGCCTTGCTAGTATTTTGTTCAAATTGCACCAATATTAATTAGGGAAACCAGTCTATAATTTTCTTTCTCTGTTTTAGCTCTTCCCGGTACAGGTATCAGTACCATATTTGTGTCATAAAAGGAGTTTGGTAGAACTCCTTCTTTGCTTATTTTTCCAGATAGTTTATATAGTATTGGAATTAATTGTTCCTTGAATGTTTGGTGGAATTCACTTGTGAACCCATCATGCCCTGGGGATTTTTTCTTAGGTAGTTCATTGATGGCTTGTTCAATTAATTTTTTCTAGGATGGTGTTATTTAGGCTTTCTATTTCCTGTTTTGTAATGCAGATGATTCATATTTTTACAAATATTTATCAATTTCACTCAGACTGCCAGATTTATTGGCTTATAATTGGACAAAATATTCCTAATGATTGCTTTTTCTTCATTGATGGTGATTTTACCTTTTTATTTTTGATACTGGATTTTTTTCTTTCTTTTTTTTTAAATCAAATTAAATCAAATGGCTTATCTATTTTTTTTTCCATAAAACCAGCTCCTAGATTTACTTATTAGCTCAATAGTTTGTTTTTGTTTTTTATTTTCAATCTTATTAATCTCACCTTTGATTTTCAGGATTTTCAATTTGGTGCTCAATTGGGGATTTTTAATTTGTTCTGATTTAGTTTTTTTAGTTGTATGCCCAATTCATTGATCTGTTCTTTTTTTTAATTTTGTTGATGTAAGAATTTTAGAGAAATAAATTTTCCCCTAAGTACTGCTTTGTCTGCATTCCATAAATTTTGGTATGTTGTCTCATTGTTGTCATTCTCTTCAATGAAATTATTGATTTTTTAATATGATTTGTTCTTTGACCCACTTATTTTTAGGATTAGATTATTTAGTTTCTAATTAATTTTTAATCTATCTTTCCACTGTCCTTTGCTGAATGTAATTTTTATTGCATTATGATTGGAAAAGAACATATTTAATATTTCTTCCTTTCTACATTTGATTTTAAGGTTTTTATGCTCTGATAGACAGTCAATTTTTGTGTAGGTGCCATATGCTGCTGAGAAAAGATATATTCCTTTCTATTCCCATTCAGTTTTCTCCAAAGATTTTTCATATCTAACTTTTCTAATATTCTCTTTACCTCCCTAGTTTCCTTCCTGTTTTTATTTTTTGTTTGTTTTATCAAGTTCTGAGAGAGAATAGCTGAGGTCTCCACTAGTATAATCTTGCTGTCTACTTCTTCCTATAACTCACTTAATTTCTTCTTTAAAATTTTCGATGCTATACTACTTGGTGCTTACATGTTTAGTATTGATATTACTTCATTGTCTGGGGTACCTTTTAGGAAAATGTAGTTTTCTTCCTTATCTCTTTTAATTACATCTATTTTTGCTTTTACTTTGTCTGAGATCAGGATTGTTATACCTGCTTTTTTTTTTTTAACTGGAGCATAATAGATTCTACTCCAGCGCCTTACCTTTACTCTGTTTGCTCCTCTTTGCTTCAAGTGTGTTTCTTGTAAGCAACATGTAGGAGTCTGGGTTTTGATCCACTCTGCTATCCACTTGTATTTTATAGGGGAGTTCATCCCATTCACATTCACTGTTATGATTACTAACTGTGTATTTCACTCAATCCCACTTTTCCTCCTGTCTATCCCCTCTCTCCTTTTACTCTTTCCCTCCTCACCAGTGTTTTGCTTCTGTCTATACCTCCCCTGATCTGCCCTCCCTTCTGTTCCCCTGCCCCTTTATTTAATCTCCTCCCCTCTTACTTCCCTGTTGGATAAGATAGATGTCCATATTCAACTGATTATGTATATTATTCCCTCTTTGGGCCAATACTGATGAGAGTAAGGTTCAAGCAATGCCCACTGCCCACCCTCCTATCTACCCCTCTAGTATAATAGGTCATTTGTGCCTCTTCATGTGAAATAATTTACCCTGTTCTATCTCTCCCTTCCTTCTGCATCCAGTGTGCTTCTCTTTCTCATCCCTTAATTATTTTTATTTCCTCAAACTCACGTTATACCTGTGCCCTATATGTATATCCCTTACAGCTGTACTATTAGTGATACAATTTTTAAGATTTACATGAATCATTGCCCCATGTAGGGATGTAAACAGTTTAGCTCTATTGAATCCCTTGTATTTTCTTTTCCTTTTTTTTTTTTACCTGTTTATGCATCTCTTGAGTCTTGATATTGTAGATCAAATTTTTGGTCTAATTCTTGTCTTCTTATGAAAGCTTGAAATTCTTACATTTCATTGAATCATCCTTTTCTCCCTTGATGCATTATGCTTAATTTTTCCAGGTAAGTGATTCTTGGTTGTAACCCTAGATACTTTGCATTCTGGAATACATGTTTAATGACCTGTGATCTTTTAATGTTGCAGCTGCTTAAGTCCTGTGTATCTTGATTGTGGCTCCCCAATATTTGAATTGTTTCTTTCTGGTCACTTGCATTATTTTCACCTTCACCTGATAGTTCTGAAATTTTGTTGCAATATTCCTTGTAGTTTTTATTTTGGGATCTGTTTCCTGAGGAGATTGGTGAATTCTTTCAATACCTATTTCCAACTTTAGTTCCAAGATATTAGGGCAGTTTCCCTTGGTAATTTTTTAAATTATCCTGTCCAGTTCCTCTTTTTGATTATGGCTTTCTTGTAGTCAAGTGATTTTGACATTGACTCTCCCGGATCTATTTGCCAGGTCAGTTATTTTCTCCATAAGGTATTTTATACTTTCTTCTATTTTTTCATTCTTTTGGATTTGTTTGTTTGATTCTTGATGTCACATAGAATCATTAGCTTCCACTTGCTCGATTCTAGTTTTTAAGTAGTTTTTTTTTCCTCCATTAGCTTTTGTACTTTCTTTTCTATTTAACCAAGAGTTGTTTTCTTCAGTGAATTTTTGCATCTCTTTTTCAATTTGGCCGATTCTGCCTCTTAAGCAGTTATTTTCTTTTTCCAAGTTGTTGACTTTTTTTTTTATAACTTTCTTACTTCACTCTCATTTCTTTTCCCAATTTTCTTCTATCAATTTTAGCTGTTTTTTGAGTTCTCCATGAGTTCTTTCTGGTCTTGAGACCACTGTCCATTTTCCTTTGGAGTTTTTCCCTCCCAAAGGTATTTTGACATTGCTGTTCTCTTCTGAGTTTGTGTCTTGATCTTCCCTGTCACCATAATAACTTTCCATGGTCAGATTCTTTTTTGTTGTTGTTGTTTTTGTTGTTTTGATCATTGTTTTTGGCCTTTTCCCTTTCTTTTAAACTTGAGCTCTGCTCCTGGGGTGCAAGGGCCACAGTCTCAGGTTTCTTGTGTCGGAGACTGCAGGTCATTCCTATTTACATGGTGTTGCACAGATGTTGCCCTACAGGTCTATGGGGGATCCTCATGTTCATTGATGTGTTGAGGGGGTAGAGTGAGGTGTGGCTGGTGCTGCTAGAGGATGTAGGGATCTGGAAGCTTTCCTGGTGCTGAGCTGGGGTCCTAGTATTGGTATTTGGTATGTGCCGAAGCCAATGGAATGTTTTTGGATTTCCCTGGGGATACACTGAAGCATGTGGAGATCTAGCTGTTGGAGGTTGTCTCTTTGCCTGGGTCTACACTGAAGCATATAGAGGTTCTCAGAGCTGGAGTCTGTCCATGCCCCTGGCTATGCTGAGGCACATGGGGGGTCCTGGTGTTGGTGTTTGCCTGCTTCACTGCACTGAGGCTCAGGATCTACCACTGATTTGCTGAGGTGAGACTTGTTGTTGGTTTACCGGGACACTTCCTGTCTTGGGCTGCACTCACCTTTACCCAAGTGAGACAGATCTTTCCTGTGATCTTCCAAGTATTTTGGGCTCAAAGATTGTTTCACCCTATCCTTTTGTTGGTTCTACTGCTCTAGGATTTGTTTTGGGGTGCTATTTTATGGTTGTTTGGAGGTGAATATAGGAGAGTTACCATGATTTACTGCTTAGTCTTCCATCTTGGCTCCTGGAAGTCCTGTTCAGACTGATTTTTAAAGATGGCAGTAAAATTAATTGGGCACTGGTAAAGCCAGACTAGGACATCATTCTTTGGTCTTACAGGTAATAATTTGAACTAGATGATTTTTCCAGATGCTTTCTAAAACCATCATTCTATTGGACAATCCATTAAAATTCCTTAAGCCCCAGCATTCTTATCTGTAAAGTGAGCATAAAATATTATGTGCCTTATGTCCCTCATAGCATTGTTGAGAAGCACACATGAGATAATATCTGCAAAAGTATTTTGCAACTATTAAGTAATTTTAAATGGAAATGATAACTGTTATTACAATTGCTGTTATTCTCTAATTTCAGATGAGCATTCTCCAGAATCCCCGGGTATGGCTTGATGCAGCTACTCAGATCTTTTTTTCCCTTTCTCTGGCTTTTGGAGGACACATTGCATATTCAAGTTACAATCCACCCAAGTAAGAAGAGTTATTGTTTTGGTTGTAGTTTGATAGCATTAAGGCTAACAAAATCATCATTTCTCATCTTGGGTTCTTAGGGAATACTTCCTTCTGAACTTTTACAGTGGTAACAACCATGACATTATCTTCACATTGCACCATTCTTCAAAAGAAAATGAATGGCATTTCTACCAATTAATATTCCATTTGCTGAGGCATAAGGAAGCAAATAAACAATTTTTTAGAAGTCACTTTTTTCTATGAGGCCCCAGAGAATTACTTGAAAGGAAGATCCTTGATTCATCTCCATGACTAATGCCCTCTCTTATGGCCTGTGTGTTCCAAAGTTGCCCAACATGTATCCAGGAAGCAACTTAGATGTATGAGGAGTCTAGCTGGGTAAAAAGTACAGGAAGTCATTGATTTTTGCTATAGTCTATTCCTGGAAACCATATTATAAAATGAACTGTCCTAAAGTGGATCATATTTTCCCATAGGAGAAATGTTATAATTGGGTTTTGTGGTCCCTACACTATATAATTTTTTTTTATTTTTTGCTTTTTGGAGGGCAATTGGGGTTAAATGACTTGCCCAAGGTCACATGGCTATTTTTTTGTGTTAAGTGTCTCATCCAGATCTAAACCCAGGTCTTCCTGACTCCAGAGCTGGTGCTCTAAACAACAACAATATAGCAGCAATAAACCTCTACCATATTTTAAAATGGCAAAATTATGCTCTATACATCAATTATACATTTGTCATACAGATCTACTATGAAGTATTCCTACAGTACATAAAAATACAATTCGTCTATGGAAAAAATTTTATTTAAAACTAACGTGAGAGCTATAATAAACATTAAACAAGTCATTAGCAAGATTTTGGTTGAATTCCTATAACTAAAAAGGGCATTTAAAAATGCTTTGTATAACCAGATCCCTTTTTTTAAATACCTATGTTAAAAACTGTTTTTATCTGTAATAGGGAAAAAAATAAAAATATCAAATTAGAAAAAAAAGTTACTAAGAAAAATTTGATTTAATACTTTATTTATTCAATAAATTGTCCTCTACAAAGAAGAAATGGTCAGAAGTCATCTCATTCCATAGGCCTTTAAGTTGGGTTAAGGGTTAGAATCACTTTTTGCAAGTAGCCTGCGGTTATAGAGGTAGTATGTCTATAAACTGTTAAATGAGTAGATTATAAAAGCAAAATCTGAATTATACACTTGTGGTAAAGAACACAGGCTGAATAAATCATGTAATTACAAATAAAGTTTGGATGACCTGTATTCTGTAAAATAAAATGCATAAGTAAATTGTAAGACATGTTCTGGATGACATGTTCTAGTGAAACAAGAGATTTGTAACATCAGTGGCAATAATTTCAGGTGATATTTATTAAGTGCCTGCTACATACAGAAAAAGGTGGTAGGTGCTGGGCAGACACAAAATTCATATCCAACATTGTCCCTGTCCTCACAGAGATTATAGCCTCCTGGGAAAATATGACACACACATAAACAAGCGAAGTTCAATATATTATGTTACAAAGACATCAGAGGTACAAGCAAAATGCTAGAAAGTGGGGGAAGGTTTTCTGGGTGAGATGTCATTTGAGTTGAGCTGTGAAGAATGGAGGGCAGGAAGAATTCCTTGGCATTTTAACTCTGGAGAAGGAGAGAAAAGGATTTTAACCAGTGAAGATGGGGGAGCCAGGCAAGTGCTTCCGAGGCAACTAATTGGTTACAGGGAATGGGGAGTTAAAAATAACACCCAGGTTGTGAGGCCAGGTTGCTGGGAGGATGGCAGTACCCTTGACAATTACAGGGAAGTATGAAAGAGAGGAAGACTTGGGGAGGAAGAGAACAGGTTAAGCTTGAGATGCCCAGTTCTAAATGCCCAAAAGGATGTCTGGTATGTTAAGCCCAGCACTTAGAACAGGGCCTGCACATAGTACACACTTCATAAATGTTCATCGACTGATTGACTTCCATGACCTCAATGCTGCAGCCAAACTGAAGTGCTCCCTGCCCTCTGACCCTGAGGCTGTTACACCCAGGGGCCTTTTCTTAGACTATCCCCCATATCTGCAACTCCCCTTCTTTCTTTCACAGGAATGACTACAAGAAAGACAGCATCATCATAGCCTTTAAAATCTAGCTAACAGAAGAATAGCTTTGGAGCAGATGGGACCTTGGAGTCACCTAACCCAAACCCTTCATTTTATAGACGAGGAAACAAAGACACAGAGAGGTTGTGACTTACCCAAGGTCACATGGGTAGCAGGTGACAGAGATGGCATTTGAAGCTGGGTCCTTTGACCCCAAATACTCTTTGCACTGTACCAAGCTGATGCCCTGCTCGCATGCTCACCTTCTCCCAAAAGTGTTCCTGGGTTACCTGGTTGTAAAAACTATGCCCGTCTGAGTTTCCATGGTTCATTGTCAGGACATTTCCAATGCACTTATCATGTAACACTGTGGATTTTAGCTCTCTGTGCTGTCTTCTTATCCCCCTGTAAGCAACTTGAGGGTAGGGAGCCATCACTTATCTGAATTTTCCCCTCCAATGACTAGCACAGTGGGTACTTAGTAAAAATGAGTAAATGTTTATTGTATTATATTATACTCTTATTTTTAAAAAAAACCAAACTCTCTAAACATCAGTGAAAATGCTCTTATTTGTTTCTTTCCCAGGAATGATTGTGAAAAGGATGCTGTTACTATAGCCCTAGTGAACAGCATGACCTCCCTCTATGCTTCTATGGCTGTTTTCTCTGTCCTAGGCTTCAAAGCAACAAATGATTACTGGACTTGCCTGGACAGGTAGGATCCTATTGCTTACACCGAGTCGGAAGCAGAATATTGTCTTTTCTTTGTTTTTTTCTTTTTTGCAGGGTGGGGTGCGCTAGGGCACAGAGAAGGGAAGGATAGGGGAATGGAGTGGCTAAGCAGGAAACCAGAGCTAATAACTGATTTTTTCCAGGAATTAAGTAATGAAGAGAAATATAAACATTATTAATTACTATGCCTAAATGCACATGTTTCATCAATAGTGAAGCCAGGAATAGAATTCAAACTATTCTAACCCCCCAAAAAAGCAGGTATATTGAAAACAAAAAACCTAGAATTTCCCAAGTGTAATAAAAGATAGGGGCAGCTAGGTGGCATGGATATGGAGTGCCAGGCATGGAGTCAGACTCATTTTCATGAGTTCAAATACAGCCTTAGACACTTACTAGCTGGGTGACCTTGTGTAAGTCACTTAGCCCTGTTTGCCCTCAGTTTCCTCATATGTAAAATGAGGTGGAGAAGGAAACGGCAAACTACTCTAGTGTCCTTGCCCAAACCCCAAATGGGGTCACAAAGAGTAGGACATGACTGAAATGTCCAAACAACAGTAATAAGAATGAGAGAGATAGAAATCAAAAGTTTTTCTTGGGATGCTTGGTATGCATGTTCCATATATTTGTAAAAGTGTGCTATGGTCTTGGGTTGTCAATCTCCAAGTTAACACACTTAATCGAGGAGAAAATAACTATCTCCTAATGTAATAATGCTAGACAAAAAACTACAAATAAAACCAATAGAATAATCTACTTCCCAATAAATTTTGATAAGCACCAGGAAAAGAAGTATGTGATATAAAGTGTCTTAACCAAAGATTCATTGTATTTCATTGTACTTCCCAAGCTGCAAACTAAAGTAAAGTACCTGGAGCTTCATCCAAGAAAATGAAATTTAGAACCCAATGATATCACCTATACTCCTTTAGCAACATAGAAACAGCTGAGCTAAATACCCAGTTAGCACAATTATTTGTTCAAAATAGGAAGCTATGAACAGTTGCTTCCTTCCTCTTCCCAGAAATTGCATCCCAGGCGAGTTCCTTCTCAGTCCATCCCCATCCCAGGCTACTGCTCAGGGAATCCTCAGCAGTGGACTTCTGGCACCTCTACGTGTCTTCTCCCAATGATTCAAATGTCCTAGGGTCTATCCCACATATGCTCATTAAGAGAATTTGTTTTAAGAAGTTGATAAGAGTGGGGGTGGCTAGGTGGCACAGTGAATAGAGCACTGGCCCTGGAGTCAGGAGGACCTGAGTTCAAATCCAGCCTCAGACACTCTACTAGCTGTGTGGCCTTGGGCAAGTCACTTAACCCCAATTGCCCTCCCCACTGCAAAAAAAAATTGATAAGAGGTCACATTTTGGTTTTCTTTCACTTGCTTATCCTTGCACTTAGATGATCATTTATAGCTCTGTTCAACTGTAGACAGGGTCAGCTGGGCTCCATAGAAGCTGATGGGCTGCCTTTTTTTCCTCTTCTTTGTTTTCTTCATTTTCATCATAATTATCAATATGAACCCCTTGGTTATATGTGGCTATCATCATGTATTCATTTGAATTTTTGTTTAGTTGTTATTTAGTCATGTCCAGCTCTTCATGACCCCGTTTGGGGTTTTCTTGCCAAACATATTGAAGTGATTTGTCACTTCCTTCTCTGGATCAATTTACAGATGAGGAAACTGAGGCAAGCAAGGTTAAGTGATTTGTGCAGGGTCACACAGCTAGTAAGTGTGTGAGGCTGGATTTGAACTCAGGTGTTCCTGACTCTAAGCCCAGTGTTCTATCCACTTGCCCCACTTAGCTATCCCTATTCATTTGTGTTACTGAGGAGCTATGGTCAGCAGAGATGACAAAAACCAGGAAAAAAAACTTCTAAACCTTATTTTAGCTAACTTTTTCCACCTTCTTCCTACCCCCACCTCTCCACACAGAAGGAGCTACTCACCAGCAGCAGGAGATTATTAGCCTGGTTGTGTTGCACAACCTGATGTTTCCTCTGTTTTACCCCAGGTGCTAGTGATAGAATCTCTAAACTTGGAATTTCAGGCATTGTGCTAAGTCCTGGGGTGACATTCTGAGGGCATGACCTGCTTCCCAGAACCCATCAAAAATGCCATATTTGTTTGTTAAAGCTTATTGGCTCTGCTCTTCCTGCTCAGGGGATTTACCACATGATAATGCAAAGGAAGTTGAACCTATCTTTGGCCTGACCCCATGGCCGCTTTATCAGTCTTAGAAGAATTCAATGCCCTCTTCAAAAGAGAAAATCTACCTCAGCACAGAATTTATTGGATTTCATAGTTAAGGCAAAGTTTCCTCTACATGTGACACAGATAAGGGGTTTTTGTTGTTCACTTATTTCAGTCGTGTCCAACTCTTCGTGACCCCATTTCAGGTTTTCTTATCAAAGAGACTGGAGTGGTTTGCCATTTCCTTCTCCAGCTCATTTTACAAATAAGGAAACTGAGGCAAACAGGGTTAAGTGACTTGCCCAGGGTCACACAGATCGGATTTGAACTCAGGGAGCTGAGTCTTCCTGACTCCAGGCCTGGCACTCTATGTGCCAGCTAGCAGCCCTAGAGAGGGGGTTAGGCGATTCTAATTAAGTTACTCCTCCCCAAAAGAGACATTGATACCCTATCCCCTTTGTGGGTATAGACATGGGAGTATCTCACAGTAATTTCTAAAATATGGATCTGGAGGAATTAAGCCCCATCTTGGAAAACTTTCCCTAACAGTTATTTCCTAGAAAATGATGCACCCCTCCCATTGACCACATTTATGGTGGTAATAAACTTGTTTCGAGGCTTCTGAATTCAATGGCCTGATTTTGTGTACACCCAGTAAAATGCTCACAAAGCCATCTGCTCTTCTCTCTCACAGAAACATCATCAGCATCATCAATGAGTTTGATTTTCCAGACCAAAGCATCCAGCGAGATGACTATCTAGCCTGCCTCACACACTTGAATTCAACCCAGTCAGACAGGATGGCACGGCTCCAGCTAAAGAGCTGCCAGCTGCAAGATTTTCTGGACAAGGTAGCAACACTCAGCCCAGACTCTGGGCTCAGTAAGAAACAGTGTGGCTTAGTGGGAAAAGCATGGGATCGATCAGAGGCCCAGGCCTCAAGCTCCTGCCGATTGTTGACTTAGGTCTGTCTGAGACAGGGACGGGGAACCTTCGGCCTCGAGGTCACATGTGGCCCTCTAGGTCCTCAAGTTCCACCCTTTGACTGAATCCAAACTTCACAGAACAGATCCCCTTGATAAAAGGATTCATTCTGTAAAACTTGGACTCAGTCAAAAGGCTGTACTCAATGACCAAGAAGGCCACATGTGGCCTCAAGGCCACAGGTTCCCCATTCCTGGATTCTGAGACCTTGAGAAAGGAGCATGTCTCTTGGCCTCAGTTTCCTTGAGGAGTCATAAAATGAAGGGGATGGACTGAGCTCTAAGGAGATCCATATATAGCATTCATTTGGACACATGCTACCTGGCCTTACCAAGTACTTTTTTCTTTCTAGAAGGGACCTCATTGGCCACCTAGTCCAACATATACCTGAAAAAGAACTCTCATGAGGACATATAAGAAGTGGGCATCCAGACTCTGCTTGAGAACCTGCCCATGAGAAGGAACACACTGCCTCTAGTGGTAGCTTGTTCCACTTTTGGATAGTTCTAATTAACCCCCCCAATTTTATTAAGCACCTACTATGTACCAGACCCTGTGCTTCCTAGTCCTTAGAAGCTTCTCCTTGCTTGAAACTCTTTGAAACTTCCACATGTTGCTCCTGGTTCTTTCCTTCAAGAGCCAAAATAACAAATCTAATAGTTTATGTTTTGCTTAGCCCCAGATGGTAGACCTAGGATCAATGGGTAGCATTTGCAAAGGGGCAAAATTTGCTATAAAACTTCAGGGACATCCATGAACTTGGTCTCATATCACAGGCAGAAAACAGAAAAGGATAAAGGAAGCATTTTTGTTTGCTGTGCCTCCCAGGAAACCCAAATAAATATTGGTTTCTGTTGGAGAATAAATGTTGAGGCAGGGAACTAGGCTTTCCTATGAGAAGAGGGATGAGGCTTCTGCTTGGACCAGAGGGCAGAACTGGGACTCATGGGTGGAGAGTGCAGAGGGGGAGATTTAGGCTTGATGTAAGGAAGAATTTCCTAGCAATTAGATCTGTATAGAAAATGGATTACTTCAAGAGGCAGTAGGCTCCCACCCAATGAAGGTCTTTGAGTTAAGGCTCATTTTAGGTACCTTTGGGGTAAATTT
This sequence comes from Petaurus breviceps papuanus, assembly GCF_028583685.1. Lineage (NCBI taxonomy): Eukaryota > Metazoa > Chordata > Mammalia > Diprotodontia > Petauridae > Petaurus > Petaurus breviceps. The sequence goes on from NW_027185712.1 coordinate 20,218,309, forward strand.
TAGGGAGGCTTCTTATCCAGATCTGGATTAGACTAGAGTAAAAGTTTTTAGCCCTTTTTGTACTATGAGTCCCTCTGACAGTCTGGGGAAGCATAGAGAACCACTCCCCCAGAATTATGGGTTAAAAAGGAAATGCCACATTTTGCTCAGAGATTAGGGAAAATAAAGATATAATTCCCCCCCCCCAGTAAAGTTCACAGATGCCCATAACTCTATCTCTAGCAGGACAGATCAAGTTGGGGACCCCCAGGTTAGGAGCCCCAGGCCTCTAGAAGTCTTCCCCAATTCAGAGATTCAGACATGCGATCATAGGAGGCCACAAAATCCATTTTGATATTGCCCTTTCCCAGACTGAGTCTGTGAACTACATGTAATTGAAAAAGAAAAGGCAGTTAAGAAGGTAGGACTTTAAACACTACTGGAAGGAGCTCTAGAGAATGCCGTGTCCAACCTTCTCATTTGACAGAAGCAGCAACAGAGACACAAGGGAGAAGTTAAGGATGCGACTTTTCTCCCTTCTCTCTCTCCCTTTGTCTCCGCCCCAGTGGCAGAGGAAGCACTCGTGGTAAATTCAGTTAAAGGGGATGGAAAGCTAATGAATTCTCCCCCTTATTTCCCATTAATTTAATGTATGACCACAGTCAATTATAATCTCTTATTGACTCCATAGGTAAAATGGGAAAATCATGTTATGTCCTCACTCACGAGGACCCTACCAATGTGCACTTAAAGGGAATTGAAATCTGTGGTTCAAGTACCACACTGCTGCCTGTTTCATTTAATCATTCCCTCAAAACATCATCTGCTGGAAAAAAATGTACACACACACACATATTTCATTCCACAATATCAACAAATTGCGGCAATTTTAAGTAAGATTAGTGTAGATTCCAACCAAGGGACTCCGATGTCTTCAGCATTGAAGTTTGGCTGTGTTCCTCCTGAATACCTCTATCAAGGGAGAAAGAAAAGGGGAAAGAAAGAAAGAAAGAAAAAGAAGATGAGAAGGGAGGATGGGGGAAGAACTGAAGGAGGGTGAAATAGAAAGAGGAAAGAAATGAGGACGGTTTCTTTGGTTAAAAGCTGGAAAGTTCACCTTCCAGGTCTCCTCTTCAAACCTCTTCATCTCAGAGATGAGGAGACCAAGAGAGGTTAGTGTTTTGTCCAAACTCCCATGTAGAATAAGTGGAGACATGAAAGAAGTGTGTATACATATACTCTGTGCGCAAGCAGAGAATAAAAAATAAAGGCTGAAGTCAGTCCAGACCATCTGTACCCTGCTTAGGCTGCCTAATTGTGGTCAAGAAGATAAGTTTCCAGATCCCCTCCAAGACAAATGAAAAGTTTATCCTGCTATTTGAAGGGCTCTTAAACTGGTTTCTATGACTTTGTTTTAAAAAAAATTGATAACTGCTGTTATTCAGTCCTTCAGTCCTGTTCTTTGTGACCCCCATCTGGGGTTTTCTTGGCAAAGATGCTGGAGTGGTTTGCCATTTCCTTCTCCAACTCATGTTACAGATGAGGAAACTGAGGCAAACAAGGTTAAGTGACTTTCCCAAGGTCACACAATTATTAAGGGTCTGAGGTTGGATTTGAACTCAGGAAGATGAGTCATCCTGACTCCAGGCCCAGCACTCTAACCACTGTGTCACCAATACAATTCATTTCTTTCTTACTCATATTTTATGCATTTAGAAATGTGATTCTGAGGAGTCCATAGATTTCATTAGACTACCAAAGGGATCCAGGATACAAGAAAGCTTAAGAACTTCTGACTTAGTGGTGGCCAGGTGGCGCAGTGAATAGAGCACCAGCCCTGGAGTCAGGAGGACCTGAGTTCAAATCTGGCCTCAGACACAACACAAAACTAGCTGTGTGACCTTGGGCAAGTCACTTAACCCCAATTGCCCCACCTTTCCCCCTCCAAAAATAAAAATAAAAAACCCCAAAAAACAAGAACTTCTGATTTAATTTCTACAAGACCAGACCCAAAATCTCACCTCTGCCACCTCTCACTACCGGGGTGACTTTAGACAAGGCCCTCTGGGCCGGGGTTTCCTTATCTGTAAAAGGAGGGGTTTGGACTAGAAGGCCTTTGAGATCTCCTCCAGCCCTATGGCTTGACTGACTCTGAACCAAAGCTTCCAAACCACAGGATGCCACACGACTGTGCATGTGTCTGTGTCTGTGTGTTCCACAGAGCGCCTCTGGTACCGGCCTGGCCTTTATTGTCTTCACAGAGGCCATCATTCACATGCCTGGCTCTCCTGGATGGGCTGTGCTCTTCTTTGGGATGCTGTTTTCCTTGGGTCTTTCTTCCATGTTTGGGAATATGGAAGGAGTCCTGACACCAATCCTAGACATGCAAATTCTACCCAGGTCAGTCCCCAAGGAATTAATAACAGGTAAGTGAAGAATTAGGTCATTCTTAAAATACTCTTAATTACTCACCTGTTATTCTCTCTCCTCTCTCTCCCCCACCCCACACTCTCCCTCCAAGTTTACTTATCAGTCTGAGTCACCCTCTCTGTCCCCTTCCCCTTTTTCTGGGTTCCTCCTCTAATGGACAGGCTTAGTAACATTATAACCCTCTTAAGAGGGTTAGGGGATCTCTGAGTGGTTTTCGCCAATATAAAAAAGGTGGCCCAACATCATGTGCCCTTCAAGTTTGGGGTTCTCATGCCATCTCCAGCAGAACTTGAGGCAGAGAAAAAGAATGAGAATAGTCCTCCTCCCCCCATCTGTGGCCTAACTCCTACCCCTAATCGAGGCCGTGTCCTCCTATCTACTCAGTATTTTAGCTCTGGAGAAGTAGAACAGATGAAAAGAATAGGGAAGAAAAGGGAAGGGAAGGGACGCAAAGAGAGGAAGGGAATGCAAGAGGGGGAAGGGAAAAGAGGAAGGGAAGGGAAAAAGGGAAGGGAAGAGAGGAAAGGAAGAGAGGTAAAAGGAAGAGAGGAAGGGAAAGGCAGAGGGGAAGAGAAGGGCAGGGAAAATAAGGAGAAGATCTAAAGATGGGCAAACCACTTCCTAGGGATTAGAGTTATCCCAGATTAGAATGGGCACCCTTCCTTCTTTCTGGAGGTAGTGGACTTCCAATCACTCTTCAAACACTGGCTGATGACTTGTCATCTATGTTTTAGAGATGATTTTTAGTGTGGGTATAGGCTGAAGCCCCTTACTACTCTGACAGCTGAGGTTCTGTGAAAAGTGTTTTTAGATGCTTGCAGGTAGTAGAAAAGTATGGTTGCTACTGCCCCTGGATACCATACCCTCTCCCCTTCTTCCTTTCCCTCCCACCCACCAACATAATTTTTTCCCTCCTTTTCCAGCTGTGATGTGCCTAATTTCCTGCCTCTCTGCTCTTTGTTTCACACTACAATCTGGCAATTATTGGCTTGAAATCTTTGACAATTATGCAGCTTCCTTGAACCTGCTGATCTTTGCCTTCTTTGAAGTTATTGGTGTCACCTATGTTTATGGGATGAAAAGGTAACATTAACCTGGCTTGGAGTTCTTTCTTCTTGCAGGGAGTAGGGAACTCCTCAATAATTCTTGAAGGGGATCTGAGATTAGGCCTACCAACCAAACACCTGCCCTCTTCCCTTTGGTAAAGTGAAGAGGGGGAAGGCCCACTGCCCAGGAGCAGCCCAGTAGAAGTCAGATTGCCTGTAGGGGTAAGGAACACAGTCAGTTAGAAGTATCTCCCTCTAAAGGCTTCATTGAAACCCTAAAGTATGCCCACAAAACAAAAGGACCTAGAGGAAGTCCTCTAGCATATTACACGGATTTTCTGTTGGTCTGTGGGAGAATTCATATAACAATTATAGAAGATGAGAAGGCATTTTGACCCATACCAGGAGAGAGAGTAGTGGGAATGTAACCATCTCTAAGGTCACGGACCTATTGAGATATTGAAATCTAGAAGTAAAATATGTTTTTTTATGATCAAAAAATGTTTATCAGAAACATGAAAAGCAGAATAGCACAGTAAATAAAGAACTCACCTTATAGCCAAAAATATTCAAATCCCCTCTCTGACACATCCTGGATATGTGACCCTGGGCAAAGTGCTTAGCTCTCTAGTGCCCTAGGCAACTCTCTAAGACTATAAATTAAAGAGAAGATGCCTCCCTGCATTAATAGAGGGAGTTTCTTCATTCGGAAGTTCTCTATACCAGTAGAACCTGGTCCCTGCTCAAAAACGTTGGTAGCCCTAGGGCCATCTAGAGAATCATTCTACAACATGAAGACTTAAGGAATCATATTTTGTCCCCTTGTGTATGGCTGATTCCAATATGGAAAGAAAGGATATATCTCAAGCATGTCCTGAAACCAGCTGAACAGACCATCTACCAAATAGTGTTTCAAGAGAGAGTAAATGTGATCTGAAATGTCATTTTAGTCATGCTGCTCCATTAGTTTGGGATTTCATTAAGCTGCAGTGCAGAAAATGGACCAGCAGTGTGTTTCCCTTACAAAACAAAAATTAGAGCCGGGAGGTTAAGACCACAGTTTGTGTTCAGTAAGGCTGCATCTTGTTCATTTTGCTTTCAATTGTCTATTTGGGGAGTGGTCTTAGGAAAACTTGAAGGAATGAAGCAGAGATATAAACATGCCTGTTATATCTTCTTATTCCAGTAACTGAAAGGTCAGTGAGTTCAATGGTTGACGATTCCCTCTGCTATTCAGCTCACATCCCCTCCCCCTGTTAGCAGAAGGCTTCATGATTCTGTGAAGCCAAAAAACTCAGCACCTGATAAAGCAATATCTGGCACTGAGCCTTCATGAAGTTAATGGGGCTGGTCCCCAGATAACTCATACCTTATCACTGGGTCTGTATGTAAAGTCATTTCATCTTGAAAGGGCTTGCTGGTTTCCTCCCTGGAAAAAGCTTTTCAGCACTTAATTTGATAACTTCATAGCCTATTTCTTACAAAGAGTCAAATAAAATACGGTTTCATCTATGATATATAATAGTCACCACCCTACTCATAGTGCAAAAAGGGAGAAGGAAAAGGTATCGTTTACATTCAGAACTGCCAAAACTGGAACCTGGAGTATTTTCTTAATAAATACACTGGGTGGTCTGGTGGGGTTTATTAGAATCAGGGGTGTTCATTCTTTGCCAGTAAAGAGGAACTGAAAGATGCCCGTGACATTAAGAAAAGATAACCCTGCTTAGAGAGTCTAACTGAAGAAACTTCTAAGCCAGGGCTAGGGAAGGAGAGGTGGGGCAAGAATGTGAACTGTTCTATTCCTGTGGCAGGTTCTGTGATGATGTGGAGTGGATGACAGGAAGGCGGCCCAACATCTACTGGCAGGTGACGTGGAAAATCATCAGTCCTCTGCTGCTGCTTATCATCTTTGTAGCCTACATCATCCTAATGGCACAAAAGCAGCCAACATATGGATCCTGGGACCCACAATATGTAGGTCTCTTTATTTAATAAATGCAGAGTCCCACCATTCGTCCCTCAGAGCCCAACAAAGAATCAGATTTATCAAATCTCTAGAATCAGTTTAAACTTTAGGGCTGTGGATATTTTTGGACCAAGAATCTACCTCCATAGCAACAAAGACCCAGAGAATCTATAAACTAGATAACCACCACAAAATAATCAAAACAAATCAGATCCACCAATAGCAACATAAGCTGTCCCTTCTTCCCCAAATCTTAATTTTCTAAAACCTGAGTATAGTATATATTTGGACTCTTAATAAGAGGACAATGAAAATTCTAAAGGCAAAAAGGGCAGTAATGATAAAAATTAAATGCCTTTATTTGAATAGAAAGAAAACTTTAAAACTGCCATAGTAAGCATATATTATGATATGCTAATTTTATATAAATATTTATCAGTGCTTAGTTATCCTTTCAAATGTGGTACAACAGATAGAATGCCAAATATACAGTTGGGGAATTGGGTGCAAGTCCTGAATCTCACTAATTGTGTGGTCATAGGAAAGAAATTTAATCTCTCTGGGCCTCAGTTTCCTCATATATAAAATAAGGGAGGGGCGGCTAGGTGGCGCAGTGAGTAAGAGCGCCGGCCCCAGAGTTGGGAGGACCCAGGATCAGTTCCGGCCTCAGATACTTAACACCCACACAAAAAAGAATTGGCTGTGTAACCTTGGGCAAGTTACTTAACCCCAATTGCTTAAAAAAATAAATAAATAAAATGAGGGGAATGGACTCTAGACCAAAAGTGTCAAACTCACAAGTGGCATGCACTTGCAAAATTCCTGAGTGTGCCAGAACCAGATTACAATGTAACTGGGAAATATTTAGCAAAATAAATTAAAACACAAGACAGATGATGTCAATTTGTGGTTTTCTAAGTCAATATGTGGTCTGCAGAGATCCAGTTCTTTTTTGAGCTTGACACCATTGGGCTAGACCATGCTGCAACCCCAAATAATACATCATAACCACTACATGGTTTTCACAGTTTTTTTATCTACAAACATGCCTCACCTAACATTGCTAATTGGGTCCACAAAAACAAAAGGTTAAATGAAATAATTACAGAGGTATATGCATTCAGCAAAATGACATTGTAAAGGCGTAATGGTTATAGGACAGTTCTGAGACTTTACCCTGAGGTTGTGATAATTTATCAATGATGCAATAGTAAAACAACTTTGACTGGGAAAGCCTAAATAAGATTCTGAGGACATCATCTCATCTAAACTATGCTAATTTGAGAGCCAATTTGGTTCTCAAGTACCCAATGCTCTCCTGATCGTAATAAGGTCCTTGAAGCTGCTTTTGTTGCAGGGAAAGCATCCTCAGGAGCCAGAAGTCTTATCCCAGCATTTACCTTTAATGCACAGTACACTTTTATTTTTCTTCTGATCTAGTTAGGACTCTGAGCTCATTGAGCCCAGGAAGGAAGGAGGCTGAGGTGCCTTCCACAGCTAAAGTTCTAAGTCTGAAAACAATAGAAATCTAATTGCTACAGTTGGTGGGAAGCACTCTTCCCATTTCAATTCTTCTTACTGTCAATGATCCTTATTCAAGGGAACTCAAAATGAGGGTACCAGTGGGACCAGCCCACACCACCTCCCCATGCCACTCTGGGCACGCCAGCAGCAAACCTTGTGTTTGTTTTTATTCCTACAGGCCGGTTTCCCAATCAAGCAGGAGAAATTCTACCCTGGCTGGGTGCAGGCCATCTGTGTGATGTTGTCACTACTTCCTTGCATTTGGATACCCGGGATAGCACTTTTTCAGCTAATCAGCAGGAGGCAAGGAAAGGGGAAGAATTCATGGCCAGCACTTGATGGCAAAAACCCAATGAATCTGTAGAGGACTGAAGGGGTGATTCTATGCAAAAGAGGAAGGAAATAGGGGAATTAATGCAATCATCGTGAGCTTGAGTTGTCAGGGTTGTTTTGTCACTTGGACAAGGACAGTATCCGGCATCAATATGAAGAGAAGTTTATTCAGTTGTTAACCCATGACAACATTCTTTCTCCTAGCTCCAAAATATTCTGCTCCTCACTTTTCCCTTAGTTAGTGGCTCATAAGTAATTTCTCATTTGGATGTCAGTAATACACAGCAGCACAGTGGACAATATCTTTGCCAAAAAAAAAAAACCACCCAAATAAAACCCAAAGAGGGTCGCAAAGAATCAGACACGAGTAAATAATGCATACCAACGGAAAGTATTCCAGAAATGGACTCAGCATATTCCCAATGTGCCTCAAAATGGACTATTTCAGGTGATACCAGCTGCTCTACAGACAAGAATCTAGACCCTCATATCCATACTAACTGTCTGGTCACTCTCATGCTCTCTCTACCTGCCCAATCATTCACATGTTGCTCATGCCTACCTTGTTTTCTATTAGCTTTACTACTTCTGGTTCCATCTCCTTCCTCCTTCTACTCACCATATATTCTAAATTAAGCTCTATACTCCTTTTTAGAGTCTATTTCACAGACCTATAATTACACCAGTGTAAAGCTACAATAACAACAACTAGAGAAAAAACAGAAAAGAAAATGTGTACCAAGGAGTTCAATGGTGACTGTGTCCTTGTGCTAAACATCTAAATCAATATAATATTTAAGGATGACAAAATGGCAGTCTAAGAGTCAGTCATCTTGCTTATTTTCAAGCCACTCCTAATGATTAAATTTGATTTAAGCAATATGGTGATTTGTCTGTTCTTTAAAGACAGAAGCCACTGGAACCTCTGAAATGATGGACAAGGTTATCAAACATATTTGTCACGGTCACACATCCGTGGACATTGTCTATAGTCCATACACTAATCTATTTACCCCTAGAGCCTGACCCTTTCAAAAGAAAGTTATACAGCAGTCTCTGACCAGCAGACCTTGAAGGTTCCTGCAAGTACCAGAGAACCCTCTGTACTTGACCATCCTCAATTCCCCCCCCCCCCCCCGTGGTATAGGGTTAATCTACCCCCACCCTCTTTAAACACGGCCACGTCCTTCTGAAATCTACCCCAAGTCTGAGGCCCTTTGCAGGTCAACATCCACTAAGGACTGTTGCTTCATGAGCCTCTACTAATGTTTTTCTTTTACTAGCCAATTAGATAACATGTTAGTTTGAAGTAAAAGATATTTACTTTGACAAAATAAACAAGTAAGTGAAAAGAAATATCTTCCACATACACAGGGATACACACTTCCACAGTTGACCGTATTCCAAGTAGAAGAGATGACAAAGGAAGACACATGGTCAGGGTAACTCACACTCCTTGGGGGGGGGGTGGTCAGGGTTCCTGGATGGGACACCTTTCTGCCTTGGCTCCACAACTGTTGTTGCTTTTCTATGGAGCTGCCTGTGTTCTGCTGAAGTCATTGGGCTACAGGGCAGGCTGCTCACTGGAGGTGCCGCCCTCTGCTTCTCTGCTGGCATCTCCAGTGAGTTGCTGACGCTACGAGTCTTCTTCTAGTCCACAAAAGAGGAGTTCTCAGGTCTTTTAGCACAAAGACTCAGCGGCCATCTCGTTCTTTGGTCCCAGCTAACCAGCAGAAGTTCTCAGACTTAGTAAGATCTGTCTTTTGAACCCAAACTCTTTTGCTGCTATTCAGATTCTCATAGTCTAACTCAGTGGTCCTCAAACTTTTCCAGGGTAGCGGGGGCCTTTTAAACAAAATTTTAGCAGATCTGTTGTAGAAAAATTCTCTAAAATTGTTTTTTTTAGTACACATTAACAAACAACACAGAGAAATACAAACGAAATACAAGTTTGGAATATTTCAGGGTTCTTTGTATCAGTTTGAAAAACACTGGTCTAAACTTTTATTTGAATTATGGTTCAAAAACTCCTCTTTAACTCCTGTATTATTAGACTCCAGGTTTCCTAAATTCCTACAAATCAGGGGTGTGATGGAGCTAGTTCTTGCTGTCTGGTGAGCCAGTTGTTATATTTTTAGCATGAACATTTACACATTGGAAATTGGTAAACTAGATTTAATCAGGCCTAGATTTAATGATTTGTTGATTGTCTGCTCTAGACTTAAGAAAGTGATGGAAAAATGTTAGTGCTGTCAATCAAAGTTTAAAACATAATTTGCTCTTTTTTTGAGAGTTAATTGTTAAATATTTAACAGTATTTTCCTGCTACAAATCATCCTGGGGGGTCTACTTTGCAAAACAGCAAAGGCACCAGATATAGGTATGGTAATAAGGTATTCCTTTCAGTCCCTATCACATCCATGCGCTAGACTGGATGCATGCAAATCCTCTCAAGGGAAAGACTGGAGATATTGGGGAAAGCTGGCAATCTTTTCCTTACCTCCCCCACCCCAAATCCCTGCACTGTGAAGCTGCTGACCTTTGTCCTGCTTCCTCCCAGCAACCAAAGTGTGGTGCTCCCAACACTGATATGTTTACTTCTTTAATGTTTATTGAGATGGGAACTCGTGGCTTCTGATGACTCATCTGGTCCCTACTATTCCTCCTGCATGGTCATAAAAAGCTCTAGCTGGTCAGGGCCTCTGTAAGTACTCAGCACCTCTTCGAATGAGTCCGATAAGCTTTTGCAAATATTTCTTTGCTAAATAAAGGGTACCAGATGTTGCTAAATCAACAAGGCTGTGCCATGTAGATCCATTTTTGAAAATTCACCATAAATGGAGGAGATGATTACTGAAAGCTCCATCATCTAGCTTCACAAATGATACCAATCCAAATAAAATGTACAAAAATATATTTGTTTATGTACATGTCTTATTAGCCCTATTAGATAATGAACAAGGGAAGCGAGGTGACATAGTGGATAGAGTGCTGGGACTGAAGACTCATCTTCCTGAGTTCAAATCTGACCTCAGACACTTACTAGCTGTGTGACTCTGGGCAAGTCACAACCCTCTTTGCCTCAGTTTCCCTATCTGTAAAATGAGCTGGAAAAGAAAATGGCAAACTACTACAGTATCTTTGCCAAGAAAACCTCAATGGGGTCACTAAGAGTTGTACACAACTGAAACAACCAAACAACAAAATAATAAACTCATCAAGGGTAGGGACCATGTCTTTATTCATCTCTGTATCTTTTCCAGTCCCCAACAAGGCACCCTGTACATAGCACCAACTTAACAAATATTGTTTGAATAAAGAGGTGAGTGAATGAAACCCTAGAGTCACAAAAGGTTCAAAATAGGCTAGCTGCTACATCCAAAGATGCTACTAATGACTAACCATCCATGGTGCATGTGCTTTAGGATGCTTTCCCAGTATTGAGAAATGGTCAGTGTGATGAAAAGCCCCTCGAGATAACTGCCACTAAAGGTGGGGTCACACTGACGCCAAGAAATGCTACCAAGATAACCTACCCACCTGGGAACTGAGTGTAGGAGCCTGGCTTCCCTAGAACAGCGCTCTCACCAGACTGCCCGAGGGTTAGGGTTAGGGTCAAATCCTCATACGCTCATCTGCCAAGTACTGAACACCCAGATTGTCTAAGGGGTCTGTGACACAAGATGAAGCAAAGATCTAGGGAGAAAAAGAGGAGACCACACAGAAGGATTTTACAGAAGCTAGGCGTGACTGTGGCACCTTCACATACCGTGTTTCCCCGATAATAAGACCTATCCCGAAAATAAGCCCTATTGAGATTGCTACTGTAGTGAAGGTGATCCCCTGCGCTACATGCTACATTACGGTACCTTCTGTATGCACCATTCCCCGCCCCCCTTGAAACGCACGCCGCGCTCTGAGCTGCATCCAATCAGAGCTGCAGCAGTGAGCGCGTCATCCTGTTCTTCCCCAGTGATTTGCTTATTGAATAAAGGTACATTTTTTTGTTCACATTTACCTGTTTATTAAAATTGCTGTCAATGTTCATTAAAATAAGCCCTCCCCTGAAAATAAGCCCTCTGGTGTTTTTCTGTCCAAAAAAATTAATAAGACAGTGTCTTATTATCGGGGAAACACGGTAGATGCGGGGGCTGCCTGCCTACAAAGGAGGCAGATGTGGTTACCCAATAAGCTTTCAACAGCTGATTCAGGCAAACTTCTAATTAAAACCATTTTTCTCCTGGCTGTTTGCTCAGTAAGTGCAGTGTAGTAGTAAGAATGTTGGATTCAGAGTCAAAGCTTTTTGACCTTGGACAAGTAACAACCTTTCTGGGTTTCTCAGTTTCCTCATCTGTAAAATGAAAGGGTTGGAGTAGGACACCTCTAAGGGCCCCCTTCTTACTCTAAATCTGTGCTGAATGACCTGTGCTTTTCTATTCTCAGAATAGTGGGGTGAGGCAGGAAGAGGGAAACAGAGCTGAGCTAAGCTCATTCCGTTCTTACAATAAACAACTCTGTGAATGGCTTTACTTATTCAAGTTCAGTCTGGAGAAGTACAACTTGGTCATCTTGGAAAGCTCCCAGGTAAGTCCCTTTAAAAGAGCCCAGGGTCTATCTGCAAACCCAGCCACAGGTAACACTGGGAGCCAGAGAAAAGCCTGTATCCTTTCTTTGAAAGAAGAAACATCAGATTGCCTGGAAATCCTAATTCATATTCTGTGACCGTCTCCTTAATCTTAGTGACGTTGAGGGGAAAAAGAAAACACAAAAAACAAAAAACCCTAATTCCAAACCCAAACTCTTTAGCAAGGCTTTATCAAGACTTGAAAACTGTCCCTGAAATTTGTTAAACCTGGAGAGAAGACTTGGGGTGGGGGGTGAGAACTAAGCAGGTAAAGGGAGGGGGTATAGAGATAATACCTTATCTTCAAGCATCTGGAAAAGGTATCTGGGGAAAGAAGGATTAAATTTGTTTGGTTTAGCTGTAAGGGGCAGAACTAAGAACAGACGAGTGAGTAGAGACAGATTGAGACTTTAAGGAAGGAAAAACTTCCTAACAATGAGCCCCATGGAAGAGTAATGGGTTCCTCTCACTAGATATTTTCAAGCCAAAGGCTGGATAACCATTTATTGAGGGTATTGTAAAGACAGAACATTTATTTAAGTGCTTACTGTTATGTGGAATACTTTGCTAAGTCCTGGGGGTACAAATATAATTAAGCAAGTTAAGTCCCCATCCTCAAGAAACTTACATTCTAATGAAAGAAGACGTCACAAAAAAATGGAGCTCTTTGTTCTCCTCAAGATAATAATACCAATTAGAGCTTTGGTAAAGACCTTGGTCACCTCCCCAGTCAACTATCAATGAATGCGCCCCAGAGCTCAAAAACCCCTATCTCACCCAGTCAGATCTACAGTCATGGTCAATGCCCCCTATCGCCAGCAGAGGGGGGTTTGAATATCAGCTAGCTACCAATTCCCTAGATGTCTTCTATTTCTCCACTAACAGGAATCAGCAAATGCTCCCTTCCCCCAGTGCTTGGTCCCGTTCAACCCATTTAAGAACCTAATTTTCAAAAAAGCCCCAAACCTTCAGACTTTACTGGGTGAGTGTGCCCCATCTCCTTGGACCCCAGTAGGTTGTGCCCAGAACCATCTGGAACCCCAAATGACCTGACCTATTTCCACCACCCTCCCTGATTGTCCTTCAAATTGTATGTCTCCTCGTTAAAAAAAAATTGGCTTACTTTACTGTCTTGTGTATTCCATGTTTCCTTCTATTGGATCTTAGTATTTTGAACCTTCTGAAGTCTGCCTTACTATAGCCCTGTAGCCCTTTCAGAAAGTCATGGTTGATTTGGGGAGAGGGGTTTTTGTTGGTGTAGGTAACTTGGCTGAGTTCTGGGGACTTGAACTTTAAATGCATTGAAGTTGGTTGGTTTTGGGTTTTTTTTTTTTAAAGTATACTAATGTCTGTTTGAATGCCTACATGCCAGTGTCCCCAGAGGACCTAACCAAGAGGGAGTTTTACTCTTCCTCTCACAGAGAGACTCAAACAAAGAATCTGGTACCAGGTATCCTTCTATGGCTTTATGATGGGCATTGATGGACTTTGGGTCATAATAAATGCATTGTACTCAGTCATTTGGAATGCTTTCCTCTGGAACAGATATAAAAAAAGAGATAACACCCCCCATATAATGAGTAATTGGCCTGCTGTAGGTAGGGAAATCACCTTCCTTTCACTTGAGGGCATACCTACATTAGTAGAAGAAAACACTTTACAAAACAAATCAAATACACAGATGGGCTCAAAAGGAGAATACATCTTCAGCACCGAGAATGTCACACAGGTCTAGCACGGAAACTCCATTGTCGTCCAGTTGTTCATGACCCCATTGGAGGTTTTCTTGGCAAGATACTGGGGTGGTTTGCCATTTCCTTCTCCAGCTCATTTTACAGATGAGGAAACCGAGGTAAACAGGGTTGTAACTTGCCCAAGGTCACACAACTAGTAGGTGTCTGAAACCAGATCTGAACTCAGGAAGATGAATCCTCTTGACTCCAAGCCCAGCATTCTAGACATTCTGCCAAAAAATGCTCATTTTATTTTCCCTTGTAGATGTATCCTTGTAGGCTTCAAATCATAGAAAGAGAAAAGGAGAATGAGAACAGAGAGCAGACAACTGCTAATTATCTACCATTCATTATCTTTCCCTGAAAAACTCATCCCTCTTCCAAACTTCAAGGATGACATAATTCTCAGGCTCCCAGTCTTTGAGTATCCCTCCCCTCCCCCTCTCATCCAATCACCTGCCGAGTCCTTTACCTTCACACCCGGGGTCTGCCTCCTTTTGTCCAAATCACACAGCCATCACTCTAGTTCAAGCCATCATTACCTCTCAGATGTACTACGGCCTAATTAGCATCCATGCCTCCAGTCTCTGTCCATGGCCAACCTTTCTTCCACAAATGCCAGGCATATTCTTAAAGGGCAGGTCTGATCACGTCCCCCTGCTCCATAAATCCCAGTAGCTACTATTACCTCCAGCATCCATTAACTCCTCTCTGCTAATAAAGGCCCAACCTACCTTTCCAGCCTGATTACACATTATTCCTTTATTTTATGCACTCCTACACATTTCATCACCCATTGCCTTGCCTTTATACAAGGTATAAAAAATGACTGCCTCCCATGACTGACCGCATACCCTCCTTAACTCAAGTCTCATAGGACCCCTGGTATTTCTCAAAGCCCAGGTGAAATGCCACCTCCTAGTGAGGCCTTTCCTCTTCCCCATCACCCCTTGCCCTCCTAACTTGTCCTTATTTGGTATGAATATAGGGAATGCCCAGATTCCCTTTTGATAAATTCTTTTTATCAATCAAGCCTACTTGGCACCTTATTGGAAACTCAACAAGGTTTTCCTGGCTCTAAGGCTAGTTCTTTCCCTACAGAAAGTAAGCTCCCTGAGGTCAGGGACAAGCACTCAGTAAAATGCCTGGAACACAGAAGACACTTAATACTTATTACAACAGAGAATAATTTTCCACTTGGTGATATAATCAGGCTTTCTTACTTACACTGGCTCTTCTTTGGTTATTATAAGCAAAAAGCAAATATTTATTAAGAGCAACTAGGAGGCATGCAGAGGATAGAGTGCTGGGCCCTGAAGTATAGAAACCTCATCTTTGAAATCAAATCCTACCTCAGACACTTACTGTGTGTGACCTGGACAAGTCACTTAACCCTATTTGCCTCAATTTCCTCATCTGTAAAATAACCTGAAGAAGGAAATGGCAAACCCCTCCAAGATCTTGCCAAGAAAACCCCAAATGTGGTCATGAAGAATTGGACATTGAAATATAACTAAACAATTTTTTTTTGCTTTTAGGTATCTTATTTTTCCCCAATTACATGTAAAGATAATTTTTAACATTCATTTAACATTTTTTTTGAGTTCTAAATTTTCTCTCACTCCCTCATTTCCTTCCTACCTGAAACAGTAAGCAATTTGTTATAGGGTATACATGAACCAATTTTAACGAGAATTCTTCCTACAGCCAGCATGTTTCCTGCCCTCAGAATTTACAGTCTAGTTTAGGAGCATAAACTCGTACTCACTGAGCAAAGAGAAGACAATTAGGTGCCAATATGGGCAGCAAAACCCCTAAGTGCCAGAATCCGTGAGAGAAGGGAGAAATGAGGAGAGTGGGTATCTGCAATAGGTGGGAAGAACATAACAAGGGGAAACGTATGATGCTCTGGCATTCCAGGAGATCTGAGATCTTTGGATCTGGGTATTCTCTCTGATGACAGAAATCCCATTCCCCACAGACTCCCATTAATTCAGCATCAGGGCCCACCCACCCTCTCGGTTCATGTTTTCTTGAAATTGTGAGAGGCATGGAGGCTATCCACTCTCTCACTGATTGGTTCACCTTGTTCACGCACACATTTCCTTGATGCCATTTTTAATACAGATTCTCTCACACTTTTATTCGGTTTTGCTGTGTTGTGTCTCTGTATATCCAGAATGTGTGGCTCCAGTATCTTCTGGGAGATCCTTAGCTTTGGGTGTTTGGAGACTATAGAGATGGAGTACTCACATACACACACCACTAGAGGAGATACGCATAAAAAACTAAACAGAACCTTGTTGGAAAGAGCAGTTTGGACCATTAAAAGAACTTAGCAGTTTATCAAAGGTTAGAGGTGATAAACCCTGAATGTTGGTAGAGACAAAGGGGAGAGACACGTGGAAGATGTAGTGTGTTGATGTAGAAATAACAAAGTTTGGCAAATTGTTAAAAGTGAAGCACATGAAGTGCTGGGCTCGCAGTCAGGAAGACCCAAGTTCAAATTTGAATTCAGACACTTACTACCGATAGAATCTTGGGCAAGTCACTTAATCCCCATTTTCCTCAGTTTCCCCATCTTTAAAATGGGGATAATAGCACCTACCTCCCAGGGAGTTGATGAGGCTCAAATGAGATAACTGTAGAGCACTTAGTGTAATTCCTGGAACACAGTAGGTGCTATAGAAATGTTAGCTACTATTATTATACTATATGGGAGGACACTGAGGTGGTGACCTGGGTGGCCAGAAGGATGGATGTGGAACAAAAAGAATGGTGAGATTTGTGAAGTGTGTCTTGGTGATGCTACTCAGCTGATGCTTACTAAGTACAAAAAAAAGGCAGGCCTTTTATTTCCTGGTCATTGTCCCAGAGAGATGAGCCAGCCCTCTGAAGGGTACTTGTCATAGTCATGGTGATCTGGGGGTGGGATGGGGGCAGAGGGAGAGCAGGCTGGAGACGGGAGGAATTCCCCAATGGTACCTTTACAGCTGCTGATGTAGAGGTCTAATCCCAGTTTGGTTATTACTGCCCTGAGAGGCTGCTGCCTGGTGAAGAAGGGGAAATATTGAGAGCTTGAACGACAGCAAGATGGATTGGAAAAAGGATTGCCTATAGTGGATGAAGCATAGGTATGATTGTTTTGGAGACAAACTCTACCATCGGCTTGCTAGGACAGTGTGACGCCACCTTCCCAATCCTTACATTGATCACACATCCCCTGAAGTCATGCCATACCTACCACTTTGGAGACCACTGCTAGAGAAGGCTATGGACATCTTTAAGGTTCCTCCCAGCTCTAAATCTATGACTCTTATGATTAATCAATCAACAAGTGTTTATTAAGTACCTCCTAGCTGACAATTACTCTTCTAAGTACAGAGATACAAACACAAAAAACAAAATAATTCCTACTCTCAAGGAGCTTACATTCTAACAATCTTTTTCAATGGACACAGTTCCATTTGAATAATGAAAAAACAAAAGAAAATGTTTAGTTTCCTCACCTGTAAAATAAAGAGGTGGGGGAGTGTACAGATAACCTCTAAGGTGTCTTTAAGTTGTAACACTTTATATGTACTTTAATTTCAAGTCAATACAACAGCTGGGTATATTCCCAAATGCAATGAGACACCATTAGTAGCTATACAGAAGATGTGTTAGAGCTGGCAAAAACACCACACTATCTAAGAGATATTAACTAGAAAGTCAGCCCAGGATTCAGACCCTATAACAAGGAAACATGGGCCTTTTCTCACTGTGAGATAAAGACTGTTAATGAAAAAAAAAATTGTTAGTTTTAATTAGAGCCTGAGGCAGAGAAAAGAGGCGCTCTAGTACAGCCCCTGTTATTTATCTCAATTCAACCCAGAGAAATGAATGACACAAGTAGCTAATCTAGTATCATCTTGAAATCTCGAGAGAATGATGGGTCCGATGCTGTCCTGAGCATTTCAATTGTACTCTTTGGGATCTTCCGTAACAACTGCAGTCTGTCTGCAAATAAATAGTATTAGATTAGTCTTCAGAAGTCAAATTATGTTTCTTGTCTTTTTGGCCAATAAGTGATTATTTTCTGCCTGAAGCAACAAATACTCAACTCTGAGGATGTAGGAGGTGGAGTAGAAGAATATCTTGTGAACTTAGGAATTTAGAATTAAAGTATTTAGTTGAATTTTCTTTTCTGGATGATGGGAAAACTTTCATAATGTATACAGAGTCCCCTTTCTCTCTTCCCCACTTCGGACAGATAGCAACTGATTACACTAGAAAATGGGACCCAAAAGTCATGGCATGAAACAAAACGCATCCTGATAAGATGTGAGAGAGCCTGGGATGATAAAAGGAACCCTTTCCATAATGGGCAGTTGGGTAAATCGCAAGCTGGGAGTGGGAGAAGAAAGAGGTGCTGATCTGTGGAGACAGGGAACTAGCAAGAAAAGGATATTCTAAGGGTCTAGGAAATCACAGGGTACGAGACTAGATGAGGAGGAGAGATTAGTAAACTTAAGTGCCATACATACTTCATGGGATTCTTTCATACTTCTTAGGTTCTAGAGCTGAATGGAAGTACCTTGGACCTATACTCATCCTTCTGCCCAGCAGTATCACTACAGCATTCGGGGAGAGTCCTCTATCTAGCAAAGTACTTATAGCAGCATTTTGTTGTTAGCAAGTTCTTGGATGGGAAGTAGGTACTTAACAACCGAGAGATGGCTAAAGAAACTGTGAACAAAATGGAATACAATTCAGCCGTAAGAAATAATAAATATGAAGAACTCAGAGAAACTTGGGAAAATTTGAATTCTCTGATTCAATGAAGCAGCCAGAATCAGAAGAGCACTTTATATCTCTATATGATGACCACAATAATGGGAAGGAAAAACAAAACTGAACTTCATCATTCTAATTAATATGACCACCAATCATGACTTCAGAGGACTGACACTGAATGGACCCCAACCTCTGCAAAGGAGAAGGGAAAAAAGCCTTCCCATGGCTCTTATTCAGGACCAAGCTTGTTTTTTAGCTCCACAACACTGGGTTTCAAATATTCTGTGGTTGTCGCTCCTTACGTTTACATCGTTGAAGTCATTATTTAAAATGTTTTCCTTGCTCTACTTACTTCACTGTGCATCAGATATTTGATGCAAAGATATTCCCCAGCTGATTGCTTCCTTTCTTTTCCTAGATGCATTAAATATACTTTCACAAAAGCTTTTCAATCTCTCATAATTAAAAGTATCTATTTTGTCTTTTGCAATTGCCTCTATGCTTTGCTTGGTTGAGAAATCATCCCCTTTGTTTTTGTTTAGTCAAGTTGTTTTTTTTTTTCCAATCATGTCTGACTTTCCATGACCCTATATAGGGTTTTCTTGGCCAAGAATACTGGATAGGTTTGGTATTTCCTTCTCTAGCTTATCTTACAGATGAGGAGGAAACTGAGGTAAACAGGGTTAAGTGATTTATCCAGGATCATGCAGCTAATAAGATTTGAATTTAGGAAGATGAGTCTCCCTGACTTCAGTCTTAACAGTCTATCCACTGAACCACCTAGCTGCTCCCATTCATCCCCTAACCATACCTATAAAAGGTGTGTGTGTGTGTGTGTGTGTGTGTGTGTGTGTGTGTGTGTATATATATATACATATATATATATATATGTATGGCCTTTTCTTCTAATTTTTAATGGTATAATCTCTTATTCTGAATTTGTGGAATATGGTGTAAGATGTTGGCATAAGCCTAATTTCTGTTAGAACATTTTCCAGTTTTTTTCAGCAGTTCTTGTCTACAAGGAGTTATTCCCTAGATATCGGAGTTTTCAGGTTTAATAAACATTGAGTTACTGAGTTCAACTATTTCGGATTCTTCTTTATATTGTGTATTTCAGTGACCTACTTTTGTATTTTTTAATAAGTACTAAATAGTTTTGATGTTTGCTACTTTATATAGTCTGAGGTCTGGAAGAGCTATTTCCTTATTTTCCTACTTTTTTCCCCACCATTTCCCTTAATATTCTAGGTTTTTTTGTTCTTCCAAATGAATTATTACTTTACCTATCCTATTAAGTATTCTTTTGGTAGTTAAACTAAATTTGTAAATTAACTTTGGTAGTATTATCATTTTTATTATATTGGCATATGGGACTAAATATCTCCCCAGATATTAAAAGTTGTTTTTTATTTCTTTATGGAGTATTTGTAATTGTGAATGTGCTTTGCTAACTGGATTTGTTATTATTATACAGAAATGCTATGGATTTTTACGGGTTTATTTTATAGCCTGCAACTTTACTGAAGTTATTATCTCAATTAGTATCTTTATTAATTCCCTAGAATTTTTAAAGTAAATCATCATGTCTAAAAAAAATCATGTCATTGGCAAATAATTTTGTCTCCTCTTTTCCTATATTAATGCCCTTTATTTTGTCTTCTTCTTGGAGTTATTGATAACATTTCTAGAACTATATATTCAGTTGTTTTTTGATCATGTCCAATACTTCGTGATCCCATTTTGGGTTTTCTTGGTAAAGATACTGGAGTAGCTTGCCATTTCCTTCTCCAGATCATTTTACAGATGAGGAAACTGAGACAAACAGGAGTAAGTGACTTGCCCAGGGTCACACGGCTAGTAAGTACCTGAGGTCAGATTTGAACTCAGGAAGATGAGTTTTCCTGGCTCTAGGCCCGGCACTCTCTCTACTACATCACCTAGCTGCCCTCTAGAACTAGATCAAACAATAATATGAGGAGAGGGGACATGGGTAAATTATGTGAGAGATCTGATTTGCTTATACAGTAGAAGTCCTCAGTAGGGCCAATTTCCTTAGAGGGGCACGGAAAGATTGAATGACTTAACTAAAGTTGTATGGCTAGTGATAGGGCTAGAATAGAACTCAGATTTCTAGACTCTTAAGCTCAGTCCTCTTTCCCATAAGCCACATGCATACTTCTAATAGGGACCAATGTGCCTTTCTTCCTAAAAGTAGAGGTTGCTATGGACTCACTATGAGTAGGGCATTTGTGATAGTTATCTATACTCCCTCACTCAGGCTTCCCTATGATCAATGACAGTTCTCTGAACATGGCTGGGATTAAGAGTTCAATCTAGAGCTAAGGAACAGTTTGAAGCTAGGTAGGCCATAATAAAAGCTAAATGAGCAGCTAGGTGGCGCCACAGTGCATAGAGTGCTGGGACTGGAGTCAGGAAGACCCATCTTCCCGAGTTTAAATCTGGCCTCAGACACTTCCTGGCTGTGTGACCCTGGGAAAGTCACTTAACCCTCTTCACCTCATTTTCCTCATCTATAAAATGAGCTGGAGAAGGAAATGGCAAACAACTCCAGCGTCTCTGCCAAGAAAACCTCAAATAGGGTCACAAAGAGTCAGACACAACTGAGAAAGCCTGAGCAACAACAAAAACTGGGCAATACACCAATCAAACCTGAAGTCTTGGATTCATCTGAACTCTCCCCTAATCTCGTGGCCTCCAAGCTTTCTCATTATGTATCACACTAGTTAGATATGCATAAAAAGTTTGGAAAACATTAGCCTATACAACTGAATGGAATGACAGATTCATGAGGATTTTGTTTAACAATGTGGCAAAAATTTTAATTTCACACATTTGCTTACTGATCTTAAGAGTTCCCAGGAGACTCCTGTAGACTATCCGGTGATTCGTCAGCTTGATCAAGAAAGCTTGATAGCACAGCCAACGTGCTGCCTCAAAAGGAAATGGACCTGAGGCTCCTCTGGCGCCCAGAGTAGCTCCTGGAGACACAAACATATGAGTTTAAGTCTGCATAACCCCAATTTCAATGTATTACAATTTCAGTGCATCTCAACAGGCACACATTTTCCTTTCTATATACAAAGGGAGAGAATTCATGCTGATTGAAGTAAGCCTAAGCCATAATTATTCATGGCTAATATTTTCTTTTTTTTTTTTTAAATATATTAAATCTGAGGTGGTAGTAATAAAATTGCCTTGCTTGTCTGTGTTCTCTTCTGAACATTACTATGTATTCTTCTGTATATTTTAAAATACTTTGTTGATGCTTTTATTTCTTTTCCTTATTTATTGCTTCATATTCCTCCTCTCTAAGTCTCCCTTCCCCCAGTAAAAGCCTTTCCTTATAACAAAAGTATAGTCAAGCAAAACAGATTTATGTTGACATAGTCAGATCGGAAAATATGTATCCTTCTGAACCTACAGTTTTTAAAACTATACAAAAAAAATTAAGTGGTCTCGCCAACACTCCCCTGATTGTCTGCATATCTGACAAGTGTAGAGCAGGTTGACCCTCAGGAAGATCTCACAAGAGATTTCATTTAGGAATTTGCTTAAATACATTTTTCAATGGGCCTCTGACATTCCAAGTGACTTTTCAAAAAAAAAAAAAACTTCACAAAATTCAGTTTACAGACTAGGATCATCATCAAATCATGCACTTATATAGTCTTTTTTAATTCTTTAGGTAACATAACACATAGAGGAAATAGCTTGTGAGAGTTTCTCAAATACAATTACTCAAAAGGGAAAATGCAAGCAGAAGGAAACAAGAATGATAAATCCTGCAGAAAACAAATCCAAGAACCAAAAAAAAGAGAGAAACTGCCCTGCTGGAAAAAGGTCATTTATATCTTGGTCCCTTATTAAAAGGAAGGGCTAAGGGGAAAAGTCAAGCCTGGGGAGCACAGTACCTCTTCTTAACAGCCCTATTTAGATTTATTGCAAGATATTCCCCATTACATTATGAGCAATGGAACAGCACATAGCAATAAAGCTACCAAAAATGTCTATGTCAGCCATATTGCTGAGGTATGCTCTCAGAAAGCTGCCTCCCCTGTCATTCTGCAATTGCAAAACTGCCCATCAGGATCATCCTGAGTGTTTATGTTAGTACCTTCCACCTTCCTGGAATATCATGGCTATCAATTAACTTTTTTCAGGTACTTAAGCAGTAAATATCAATGCAAAATGGAAGACAATGAAAAAAAAATCCACAGGTTTTTAGAACTAGAAGGGGCCCCAGTATTTTACAGATGAGGAAATGGGCCTAGAAGGGTAAAGTGACTTGCTAATATGTCACTGGAATGTGGGACTGGAATCTGTGTCTCCTGTCGTCCAGTACAGTGATATTTTTATTACTGTTGTACAATATTCACTGTGTCTGCTTTCTAGTTCTGGAATGACGTCACCCTTTTCCTGGAAATTAATTGTTATTCTTCATATTTTTCATTTATATTAGGCCTTTTCTACAATGCATTCACATTTAATAGTAACAGCTAGCATTAATGTTGTGCTTTATCTTCACAACATTGGGAGGTAGGTCCTATTATTATCCCCATTTTGTAGGTAAGGAAACTGGGGCAGAGGTTAAGTGACTTGTCCGGGGTCACAAAGCTATGAAGTATAAGAGATCAAATTTGAACTCAGGCCTTTTCCTGACTCCAGATTCAACTCTCTGTCCAGTTTGCAGGCTGCTAACAATTCTTAGGAAATGTACGTCCAGATAAACACATTAGTGACAAAAAAAAAACACATATGACTGGGAAAAAATTGAATATAGGCATTTTGAAGAAGAATTACCAAATTATGATTAGTGTGTAATTCAAATAAAAACAGACAATTGTTTAGCTAACTGATTAAGTTTGTTCATTGACTACTAACGGTCATAAGGAAAGGAAATTATCTTGCATTTCACAGTACATCTGAATTTTATAAATCCTGCATTTCACACTAGGCACTGAATTAATAGGCCAATGCCTGACCTGGGGGCATAAAGCATTATTAGTTCAATCAAGTGACAATTATGTTTTGGAATTTCTATATTAAAAAAAAAGGTAATTAAAAGCTTACTAGCTTATTCTTCCCTTCTCCCAACACTCAAGTGTTTATCAGATACTGGTACATTTACAGGAACCACTAACAAAACTAAATTCATCCCAGTAGCCTGCAATAATAATAAAAGCCCAAATCAATTATTACCCAACTTCATCTGAACATACCTGGATTCTTGGCTTTCAGAATGGAATAGCAGCATGATGCAATGTCCGAAATGATAGAGAGAAAAAAACCAGGGTTTTTTCTGACTTGCTGATTAAACGGCAGCTTGAGAGCACATGCATGGAACCTAATGAAAGAGAGTGTATTAACGGTGTAGAAGCAAAGTGCCCCATTCATTCTGAGAACCACAAAAGACCTCCTATGTCTAACTCCCTGTGCTAGAGGACACACACCGCAAAGGGAAGATGCCTCTCACTTGCTCATGGCTCCTGATGGGACTGGTTTGGTGCTCTTACCGTTCTAGACTCAAGAGGCAACAGAATTCTCAAAACACTGAAGTTCAAAGTGTTCTACTGGGTGCCAGGTTTTTCTATCCAGCAGGAGTCAAAGCCTTCTGGTCTTCAGCGCTGGAAGGAGCAGCTCCCTCTGGGTCCCCCATTCATAACACTGTGCTTACAGGCAGAAGCTCCTGCATAAGACTCACTCTCTTTCCACTTCCCCTTCCCCACAGACACTGGATAGATTTACCACCTCATCTTCTCCCTCCCAAAACCTCTCCAAAGAGGAGAGGAAAGAGGTGAACCAATGGGAGAAGAATAACAAAGATAATGGGGATAATATGGGAGGGGAACAAGAATATGGGTAAGCCAAGGAGCCTAGGTCTTGTTCTTGGGTTGTATTTAGACATATAGAGACAGACATATATGCTCAGCCCATTTGGGACAGATAGACACAGACATACACACACCATTTGGGCCAGAGACACACACACACAGGTCATTTGGGTCATTTCAATCAGGATGACTTTGGCTCCAAAAACATCCTGAAAGTACCAGTTATTTTTCTCACTAGCATGTGAAGTTCAACAGAAAAAAAAAAAACCCAGTCTAACTTATCATAGTTTTTTTGTCATTGTACTTCCTGGTCTAGAAGAAACCAAAGGTTTTTAACTCACTGAAAAGTAGATACCTAAGGCACAGTTTTAAAGGCAAAGAGAGTGGTTGGGGGGATGGGGGAAAGATCTCCAGCTTCTTTGTAAAGCTTATGCCTAAAAAAAGACTTCTGTTATACTCTAACTGATAAGATTACAAGGAGATTACTGCTTTTGGCTAGCTTTTCTTTATCTGTCTCTCCTCTGTCCTTACTCTAAGAGGAAACATTAACCAATGATTAAAATACTTTCACAGAACAAACTTCACTTGTTCAGCTATAAAGTCATCAAGAAGTTAGTTATCTGCAATCAAACTTCACTTAATTTGGGATAAATCTGGGCTAGGAAAAATGTGCAGGTCAATGTCCAGTCTACTGGTCCAAAGGCTGAGTTAGGGAAACAATCAGGTTAATGAATGATATTTCTTGGCCTTACTAGGAGAGTAAAATGCTATTTTGCTGTGGAAAGATGTAATCATAAATACAGAGGATAAACACCAACAAGACCTTGAGTTACTGAATAGACCTCCAGAGGACACCTAATCCTAACTCCTACCTGCCCCCACCTGTCAATCAATGTTGCTACTAGTAGAAAGAAATGGATTCTCTTTTGCCTTCTAACTCACAGGACTGGCTAGCCCACCTACTATCCCTCCCTCCCAGGCAACAGCCAAGAGAGCATGGCGATGCCTCAGGAGACCTGAAGGCAAAGGTGACTCAACTTCAGAGAAGATGAGGAAATGTTAGCCCTCTCATATGATCCATATCTAAACTAAGTCAGCCCCAAACTGAGAAATATAGAAAATTCATTTAATCCATTATTTCAATAAAAAGAATGCAGCATTCTCAGATAGAACAATATACTACACTTTGGTTCTTTGTCAAGTATGCTCCAAGTATGCTTGTGTATCAACATTATCAATCCAAAATAATGTAGCAGAGAATTAAACATTTTTATAAGAATGACTAAATGCTTAGAAATAACTGTGTTATTTCTGTGGTCTCATATTAATTCAAAATCAAATAAATGTACTCAGTTAATGAAAGAATTTTAGGATGCTGAGGGCTTTTTAACACTAGAAGGGTCCAGGAATGTCAAGTGATGCAAAAATTTGTTTAATCTTACTTTGAAATAAAAATTTTCAGCTTATTTAGATTTTCTTTGACTTAGGTATTAAAAAATAAAAGCATTGCATCAATAGACATCGCTTAATCCTCTGAGGTATTCTTAAATTTGTCCTATATTAGTGTTGCATATGTATATGTGTATGTATATACACATGCGTATACACACAAGGACATATGAATATAATTTTGCTTACTTCCTATTAGCCTTGTGTCAATCAATTAAGCATTACTAATTCCTATTTTTGCACAATTTATTTTTTTTAAATTCCTTCTACTTCCAACTAAGGCTCCAACACCAAAACACCATCCAAGGTAGATTATTTTTTTAACCTAGGGTTTTGTTGGTTTTGTTTTGTTTTTTTTTTTTTTTGCTTTTTTGGAGGGGGGAAGGCAGGGCAATTGGAGTTAAGTGACTTGCCCAAGGTCACAAGGGTTCTAAGTGTTAAGTGTCTGAGGCTGGATTTGAACTCAGGTCCTCTTGATTCCAGGGCTAGTGTTCTATTCACTGTGCCACCTAGCCGCCCCAATACTTTATTATTTACAAAGTACTAACTATGCTCCAACCACCAATACCAAAGAGGACAAGTTGCTCGGTTCTATCTGAAGACCTACATCATCTTCTAGGAATAACACCAAAAAAAAAAAAAATGACACATTCGTCTGAGGGGAGTGGAATGCTAATGGAAATCAAAAGAAAATTGGAGTAACAGGTAAGTTTGGGCTTGGAGTACAAAGTGAAGGAGGGCAGAAACTATTTAATAGTTTTGTCAATATAACTCGCTGGTCATAGCAAACACTCTTTTTCAACAACCCAAAAGGCAGTTCTACACATGGACATCACCAGGTAGTTAATAGTAAAATCAGACTGATTATATACTTTACAACCAACTCTATTCAGTCAGTTAAAACAGGACCTGGACCTGACTGTCACTCAGATCACAAACTTCTTATTGCAAAATTCATACTTAAAATCAAGACAAAACCATGTAGGTATGACCTAAATAATATCCCTTATGGGGGAGGGGGTATTCAGTGGCATCGCTGTTTTGGGGTGGTGGGTAGAGGACAGATGGGGAGAAAGCTTGTAACTCAAAATCTTGTGGAAATGAATGTTGTAAACTAAAAATAAACATTTAAAAAAAATGCTTGCCAAAAAGAATATCACTTATGTATATGAAGTGGAAGTGATAAATAGATTTAAAGAATTAGGTCTCACAGAGTACCTGAAGAACTATGGACAGAGGTTCACAATATTGTACAGGAGGCAGGAACAAAAAAAACATTCCAAAGAAAAAGAAGAGTAAGAAAGCAAAATAGCTGTCTGATGATGTTACAGATAGCTGAGGAATGAAGGAAATGGAAAGGGAAAGATATGCCCAAGTGCATGCAGAATTCCAGAGAATAGCAAGGAGAAATAAGGTTTTCCGAAATGAGAAATGCAAAGAAATATGGGAAAACAAGAAAATGGGAAAAACAAGAAAAATAGAAGACTTAAGAAGCCTCTTGATGAAGGTGAAAGAGGAGAGTTTAAAAGCTGACTTGAAGCATAATACCAAAAAAACTAAGATCTTGGCAAGGGTCCTATCACTTCCTGGCAAACAGAGAAAAAGAAATGGAAGTAGGGTCAGATTCTATATTCTTGGGCTCAAAGATCACTGCAGGCGGTGACTGGGGCCATGAAATTAAAAGACACTTTCTCCTTGGAAGGAAAGCTATGGCAAATCTGGACAGCAGAGACTCACCTTACCCACAAAGGTTTGTACAAAGCTATGGTTCTTCCAGTACGAGTATGGCTGTGAGAGCTAGGCTATAAGGAAAGCTGAGTGCCACAGAAGCAATGCTTCTGAATTGTGGTGCTGGAGAAGACTTTTGAGAGTCCCTTGGAAAGCAAGGAGATCAAATCAGTCAATACTTGAAGAAATTAATTCAGACTATTTACTTGGAAGGTAAAATATTGAAGTTGAAGCTTAAATACTTTGACCACATAATGAGATGCTAGGACTCATTGGAAAAGACCTCGTGTTGGGAAAGATTGAAAGCAAAAGGAAAAGGGAACAGCAGGGGGTGAGACGGACAGATAGTGTCATGAAAGCAACAAGCATGAGCTTGAACTTTGGGAGACAGTGGAGGACAGAAGGGCCTGGTGTGCTATGGTCCATGGGGTCATGAAGAACTGGACACAACTGAACAACTGTCTATCCATCTATCTATCAAGCTGATAACAGCTGGCATTTAGATAGCACTTTAAGATTTACAAAATAATTAACAAACATGATCATAACCTGATGACATCATAAGGGCCCTGTAAATATGTACACTTGTACATATTTTCATCTAAAGGCTACATATCACCAGAATGTTGGGAATGGAGTTAGAAAGATGTGGGTTAAATACTGCCTTTGACAATTCCTAAGCTATATGACCCCATGGGCAGACCACTTAACCTCTAGGAATCTGTATCCTCATCTGTACAATTATATCTATAGGAGTTACTACCCACTCTCTTAGACTGTAAGCTCCTTGTGGGTAAGACTGTATTTAATGTGCCTTTCTTTGCATTCCAAATGCTTTATACAAAGCTCAGAAGGAAAATAGTAAGCACTTAATAAATGTTAACTGACTCTCAGGGCTGTTGTACAGACCAAAAGAGAATGTACGTAAAGAACTTTGCAAACTTTAAAGTTGCTATTATTATCATCATCATTTTACAGATAAAGAAACGAAGACATGGAAGAAAAGATTTACTGGTTTTTCTAAGGTCCTAGGTAAAGGGCAAAACAGGGAATAAAACCTAGGCCATCTAACCCTAAATTCAGTCTTCTTTCCATTACATCAAGGCTGCCTTCCTAGTTTTCTCTCCTGCAACTTAAAATTAAAAGCCTTCAAGTCTAGCTCCAAGTACCATACTCCTAATTTCATATTCATATTTATGCCATGGACAAATATTTCAAGAAGATAGTAGGCAGAAGTATGTAGCAAAGAGCCTGATACAGAATCAGGGTAAGGAAAAGAGGGACCTGTAAGATAGAACATATCAACCAAGAACCAACAGAAGGGATTCCTGTTACTTATATTTAGGGGAAAGAGGGTCTCCTTCCATTCACAACTGCTTTGTTTTTTTTTTTTCTTCAGAAAACTGCACTTCTCAGCAGTAACTGAGAAGCAACCTTGTGAAAACAGTAGCTGAACACACTCTAGCTAACTCCTGGTTCTGATGGTGTATGCCTCCCTCCTGTGGAGAGAAGCAGCAATGGGACTCATTATACAGGATGCCGACATACCTGTAGGCCTGTAGTAAAAATATCTTGTAAACGTTTATGTAGACAGTTTGAAGACTATTCACCTGGTCAGGAAGAAAAAGGAACAAACAGGAATGAGATTTATAGAAATTCATTCTTTATCATCAATTCTCATGTAGGAGGATAAAAGGAAATTTTTGACGAAGGAAACTGCAACACCTACAACCACCAGGGACCCCTGAGCCTCACTATGCACCCTCTGATGACCCCTTAGGACTCCTGAGTCTTCACATCTGCCCTGTGACTGACACCTCCTGTATGTGTGGTCCTCCCCCCAACCAGAGTATACATTACTTGACAACAGGGACTATCTGGATTCTGTGGGTATCCTCCGAGCTTCACAAAATATTTAGCACATACCAAGGGCTTAATCAATGCCTTTTAATTCACTCGTTCATTCCATCAGGCACAGGCAGCTTTTTGTTGTCTTCCATAAATTATCCAGATTACTTTAGGTGGGAGGGAGGAGAGGAGGAAAAAGAGTAAGGAAGGAAGGAAGGAAGGAAGGAAGGAAGGAAGGAAGGAAGGAAGGAAGGAAGGAAGGAAGGAAAAAAAGAAGGGAAGAAGGGGAAGGAGGAAAGGAAGAGAAGGGAAAGAAGGGACGGAGGAAGAGAGGAAGGAAGGAAAAGAAGGGAAGAAATGAAAGGAGGAAAGGAGGAAGAGAAGGAAAAGGAGGGAGGGAGGAAGAAGGAAGGAAGGGAAGAAAGAAGAAAAAGAAGAAAAGGAGGAGGAAAGGAGGAAGAGAAGGAAAAGGAGGGAGGGAGGAAGAGAGGAAGGGAAGGAAAGAGAGAGAAACTGAGGTAAAAGAATGGACAAAGAGAGATTATTAATAGAGATAGGGTACCTAAAGGGCTAAAAATTTAAGGGGAGCTTAAACCATCAGGAAGGAACAAAGAACTGAGTTAATGATACTCCACTGACTAAATTCCATAATCCATCTTAAGTGGATTGAGATCTTTTGTGGGAAGGATGACCTGTTCTCTCTTTCCTCATTTATAACATGAAGGGGCTGCACTAGGCAGAGGTGTCAAACTTGCCTCCTAGTTGTCCATACAGCCCCAACCAGGATAAAATATAATTGTGAAGTATTAAACAAAATACATATAAATAAAACACAACATAGATAACGTTAATGTGCAGTTTTGGAAGTCATAGCAGCTGACAGGGATTGTTTCTGGGTCTGAGACCACTGGACAAGCTCATCTTGAAGGTCACTTGGGCTCAGGACCTTTTCCATGCCATATGATTTTTTCTCCTGTTAGCACCACCAATTGAGAGTAGGAAGGAAAATTCATTTTGCTTCTTGTTGGTAGAACCAGGAAAGAAATATATGGCCGTAATGGCTGCAGGTGATGAAGGGTGGGGATAGAAATAAAACTCATGTCTACAGTCAGATCTGCCAATCATCTGTGGGTTTAAACTAAAGTCTGTCATTAAGCACTAGCCACTTAACTGAATAAAGAACTCTTCTAAATTAAAGGGTTTTGCAACTGCTTCTAGATATCTCTTCACACTCAGCAGTGAAAAAGAAGAGTATTATTACCTCTCTGCTGGCATGGAGGTGAAGTCCAAAGTCACACAGTGAGTAAGCAGCAGAGCTACAATTCACATAGCTAGGTGACACACTGGATATAGTGCCAGGCCTGGAATCAGGAAGACCTGAGTTCAAATCTGCACTCAAGACACTTACTAGCTGTGTGACCCCAGGCAAGTCATTTCACCCTTTTTGCCTCAGTTTCCTTATCTGTAAAATGAGCTGAAGAAGGAAATGGCAAACCACTCCAGTATCTTTGCCAAGAAAACCCCAAATAGGGTTACGCAGAGTCAGACATGACTGAAACAACTGAACAACAGAAATCACATTTTTGGGTCTTAAATGTATACCTTATTTGTTACAAACAATCCAATGAACCACAAACACTGAGTCATCCAAAGCTCAAAAGACAGGATTCTGTATCGCTTCTAATAAAGCTTCTAAAGACTGAAACAGATTTCAAGAAAGACAAATGGCCACCTGGTGGAAATCATCATTTGGAAATGAAAGTGCTCACCTGTAAATCCAGAAACAAGCCATAACACTTCATCCTAAGCACCGCAACCAGCTTGTTCCGCATGTTCCTCCCTGCTTTGACACTGTGGTCAAAGGAAAGGCTGGTTCTAATGGAAGTATGGGAGTAGCTGGGGGAGAAAAAAGAAGGCCCAGTCAGGCTGTTCAGCTATTCCCCCTCTTGCCCAGTCATCATTCAGGGAAGCAACTCTTGTGTAGACAGAGCCAGCTGCTGCCAGGGACCCTAGAGGATGCAAGAGGTGGCAAATTAAACCACTGCCACCACCTTCACCAGCAGCCTGCTCAGACAAGCGATGGAGGCAGCCTTGGACCCTGCACCCAAGGGAACAGCAGCTCTTTGGTCATCATCCAGGGAAAGGCAGCCTGGAGACTGTTCCTGTGGGTGTCTCAGCCACACCTACTGAAGACCCAGAAAGTAAAATTCTTGTCACCAAAATCTTTGGCTCGGTCAAATGGGTCAACATCAAAAACCAATAGGATTTTATCTGTGGAAATAACATGAAAGTATAAGTATTAACATCCACTTTGCTGTTGTACCACAAGGCCCATGGGACCCTTCCATCTGTCTTGTAGCTAACACGTTCACAAAGCTTGTTGTGTTGTAGGTGCTTAATATGAGTTTCAATGACTGGTTGAGGGGAGAAACATTCAATTGGATCCTGCTGCTTTCTCTTGGTATTGTTCTAGCAGCTTCTTCCCATAGAGAGAGATGAAGAGACATAATCATTCCTGACTCTGCCAAACTCCAAAGCTTCATTTCAAACGACCTGCTGACCTAAACTTCTTTGTCATGTCAAACAGTATATAGGAAAATCAAATTCACCCTGTCCCCAAAATGGATTGCCCTCCCAATTTTTTTTTTAAACTGGCACTCTCCTAGCAATTCAGGCTTATAATCTTGGATTCATTTTTGTATCTACTCTCCTTCACCTCTCATATCTAAATCAGTCACAAAGTCCTCTTGACTGTACTTTTACCTTATCTCAGTACATTTCCCCCTTCCCATCAGTAATCCTCATTCAAACCCCCATGCCTACACTATTACAAAAAGTCTCCTAATTTGATTCTTTGACTCTAATCTCTACCCTTCAGTTCATGCTATATACCTATGCTAAATTAAACTTCCTAGGACATCACTTTGATCAAGTCAGATAATCAACTTGTTTTCCTACTCAAAAATCTGTGCCTACAAGATAAGGGCCCATACTCCTTACCTTAGCCTTCAAGGTCCTCAGAAGATCTGCTTCCAGCCTCACTTCCCAACATTCCCCTCAAAGGAACTCAAGCCACACTCATCTGTTCATCCTTTCACAAGCAAACCTTTGCATCTAATTTATTGCCCCTGCCTAATGTAATCCTTGACAGCCTACCTCAGATCCTGACTCTTTCACATTTTCATGAGCTCACTTTTAGTCTACATATAGTCTTTTGGAAACCTGGTAAGTAAATAAAAATATAAAATTTTTTGAAATTTAAAAATTCAAAAAAAGAATTTGAACTCTGAACTATTAGAGAATGGCTCTTAGTGTTATATATTTTTGTCAATTCCCTATTTTAGATGTGACTTTTTTAAGTGAAATTGGACACACTCTGCTGTTTCTCTAATTCTATTCTCAGAACTTTACTTGTACAAAAGCATTTTAATGTTATGCAATCAAAACTGGCTGTTTTATCTTTTATGAACTTCTCTATCATAAGAATTCTCTCACAGCTGTAGTTAGGGAACGTATCATAGTTCATTATCTTCAAATTGTTTTGTGATGTGAGCTTTTATACTCAGGTGCTTCAACATTTGGAGCTTACTATAACATATGGTATAAGGTGTTGGACTAAACTTTATACAGTTTTCCCTAACAGTTCTTGTGAAGAAGGGAGCCTTTCCCCTAATAATTTATGTACTGGAGTTTGTCAGATAACTGGGTTACTATACAATATTGCTTCTATTTTAGGCATAAGTAATATATTCAACATATCAACATTTCTAGCTTTCTGACCAATATAAGGTAATTTTAACAATTAATGCCTCATAACTCGGTTCAAGAAATAGCAAACATAGTACAGCCAGTAATACCTACGTTTGAATTTAGGGCCAGACACTTGCCAGCTATATGACCCTGGGCAAGTCACTTAACCTCATATCTGTAAAATGGGTATAGCACAGTCATATACAAAGGATTGCACAAACTTTATAAGCTGCTAATTTTATTTTTTCATATTTTTTCCTCTTTATTTCCTTTTAGATTTTAGGCCTTTTGTTCTTCTAAATGAATCATTATTATTTGGTCTCATTCTAAAAGATATCCTCTCAATAATCTGATTGGCAATGCCCTAAATCTGTAAATTAATTTGGTCATTTTTATCATAGTAGGGTCCAACCAACCATGAGGAGTGACTACCTCTACAGCTGAGTCTCTTGTCACTTCTATAAGAAGCATTTTATAACTATTTACATAAATCTTGTGGGTGGTTGTCAGCTTTACTCCTCGGTCTTGTGCATTCTGCAGTCTATGCTGAAACAAGATATCTACAGGATAAAGTAGAGATAATCAATAGACGGAAGGTTTAAGTGTTAAGAAGGTCAAGAAAAGCTTCTCACAGATGATACTATTTTAATTGGGGCTTAAAGCCAAGGAAAGCCAGGAGGCAGAGATGAGGAGTGAGAGAATTCGAGGACTGAGTGACAGCCTGTGAAAATGTTTGGAGTCTTAATCAATAGCAACTCTAAGAATTATGGAGGCTTTTAAAATTTAACTTTGGAGGAAAATGATGGATACAGACATTCCAATATATGTAAAACAGCCCAATAACGAAAACCAGGTTTTCAATCTATGAAAATAAAATGGTGATCAATGTTTAGAAGAATTTCTTATTAATACAATGGATTTGAAAAGGACCACTACTCAGTAATCATAGAATCTTTTTGGGGCGGAGGGAGAAGTAAAAAAAATTAGACATTATCCAATTAATTTCCACAATAGCCTAACAATAAGGAATAAGTATTAAAAGCATTATAATTGGCCTAAGAGGGAAATGGAAATAAAATAAATGTTTCATTTAACAGCATAGAAATGGAAACGATGTCTTCTAATATTAAATAAAAGAGGAATTTTTTTAAAATGGGATCTTGTTTTTTAAAAAAACTAGAAAACCTAATGGTATTACCAAAGACAAAGCTTAAAGTAGAATATTAATAAATTGCATCTATGAAGAGACAAAAAATTCCAATGCCTATAAATAAAACAAATCCTCTTCTTTGGTAGGTAAATACTGAGAGACTCTGGCATCTCTGGTGTATGGAAGACAAGCTCTCTGCTGGACCATCTCCAACCTAAAGTGTTCAGACTCTTAGATAAATGTAGGCAGCTGCATTAGTAGCAATCATCCCTTAATGAGGGAAATGTGTGTTTTCTAAGGACATGGTCCATCAACTTGAAACAAAATAGTAAGAACACCTGCACTGAGGACACACAGCTGTTTACAGGATATGAGAACAGTGCCTTTTTCCCCTGCAGAGACCAGAAATCACTGGTCTCCCATTCTCATTCCCAATAGAAAGGAGGGGATATTCTTCAAGTCCAGTTCTGATGACATAGTGCAGCAGGAAGGTGGTGGAATAAGCTTGATAATTACCTTTCATACTAAGACAGGCAGGCTAAATATAGTCCAATGTCTTTTCCTTCTTCCCAGGTCTATGACCCTATGGCTAATTCGCCAACAACTATCCAGTCAGGTGAATGTACTTACTTTGAATAGTCACAAAACACGTTTAGGGTCCTTGTATCGAATAACAGACCACACCACGGGAAGAGGCAGTGGGCTGGTAACTGGGTAAAGTCACTGAGAATGTCCTCTTCCACAGGAAAATTCACCACTGTCTTCTTAGGGTTTATTAAACAGCCATACTCAGGAATACCTTTTGCCAGAGTCCTAAATTTGAGGGGGAAATGGTTAACAAATTGTAGGAGGAAGGAACACTTCCCTAAAAAAGAGATTTTTGAAAGAGGTATTTTAGGTATTGGCTGTCAACTGAAACCTCTAAGAAGTAAAAAAAGAAATTAAGGGGTTTTTGAAAGTTGATCTATAGAAGAGATTTGGCCAGAGGTCCTGCAGAATTCTGTGGAACAGTCATGTTAATGGCATAGGACCTCCTCTCTGATCACCAGAGGCATCTCAGTCCAAAGGCAGAAAAAAGACAAAATAAAAAAACCTCTACATTTCCAACATTTGTCAAAGGTTAATAGCACTATCCAGGGGATACCTGCCAAAGATATCAAAGGCAAATAATCACATGAGGGTGTCCCTGAAAGTTTAAGTCCAAAATAATTATCACAGGACCACTACTGAGGGAAAAAAGCATTACATACACCCTACACAAAATTACCATTAGCAAATCACTTGAAGTGCT
This sequence comes from Petaurus breviceps papuanus, assembly GCF_028583685.1. Lineage (NCBI taxonomy): Eukaryota > Metazoa > Chordata > Mammalia > Diprotodontia > Petauridae > Petaurus > Petaurus breviceps. The sequence goes on from NW_027185712.1 coordinate 20,253,794, forward strand.
CTAAGTAAGCTTGGAAAGTCTCCTAGATTTAATGACAATCTTCCAGGACTCCGGTTGTTTCCAGTCCGAGAAACAAATGATCCTTAAGGATGCTGTTACCAGATACTTTCTATTTCCTAGCGTACTTTGAAAAAAGGGAAACCACAGCACAAGGGGAGAATCATGAACTAAACCAGAGGTTCTCAAAGTATGTTGGTGGTCCCCAAGCTCCAGGGTATCTCCAAGAACCTTTCTAGAAGTCTTCAAGATCTTCAGTTTTAATAATAAACTATTTTCATAATTCACATGATAAAGTATTTTCATAATAATATACATAACGAATTTCATGTTAATATGCATAATAAACTACTTTATGTTAATACACAATAATAATCTATTTGCATGTTAATACATGATTAAACCATGTTCATATTAATATATGAATATTAATGTGTTAATATATTATATATTTTATTCATCAATTCATTAATTTTTATTAATTTAAATATAATTAATTTATTTATAATATATTTAAGTATCAAATATAAAATTTCATTAATATATTAATATATACACATAATAAACCATTTTCACATTAATAAACTAAAATTAAAAAATAAATCAATAAACTAAAATAAACTATTTTCATGATAATACACAATTTCTAATCAGGAAAATATTATGATATGCATATACACATATATGCCATAGCTTCACTCATAAAAAAATCATTCTTTTGGAGGGGTCCTCAATAAATTTTAGAATAAAGAGAAGTACTAAGACCAAAAAAGTTCAGAAATCTCTGGCCTAAGCCCAGATCCAAAGAAGACTCTACTCTACAACATGCTCAACAAGTTATAGAGGACCCAACCCTTGAGTGAAGATCTCCAGGGATGAGCATCTCACTACCTTCCATGTCAATTTAATGTTTTCTGACAGCCCTAGTAACTTTTCCCTTACTTTAACATTAATGTTTTTTTTTTTTCAACTTCCACCCCCCTGCTCCTAGTTCGTCCTCTGGGGCCAAAAAAAATCAAGCCTAATTCTTCTTATACATGACAGCTTTTCAAATATTAAAAACACTAGAAAGACACTAGGCTCCTAGGTCTCCTTTCTTCCCCTCCTCCCCAACTCTCCGCTCTGGCCCCCAAGCCAGGTCTTCTCTGTTCTGGGCTGAAACTGCCTAATTTCTTCACCTAAGCTTCCTATGGCATGATCTCAAGACCCTTCGCCACCCTGGTTTCTGTACTCAGGCTGCTTTCCAGATTTAGGGTATCTTTCTAAAAATGGGGCCCCTGGAACTGAATAGTGAATACATGATGTCAAAGGAGATTGTTCTGGGGCAGGGCACCAGAGGATGCTCTCCCCCTAATCCTGGATATTTTGCTGTTCGATGCAGACTAAGTCTACATTAACTGTTTTGGTTGCCATGGTCCACTGTTGACTCATATTGAGCAGTCCACCAATAATCCTTTCTTTTTTGGGTTTTCTTCCCCCTAGACAATCTCCACTTAACCATTCCTCCTCTGCCCTCCCTAAAATCTTATAAAACCAATCTTTTTTCTTTCTTTTTTTTTTTTTAGCAATTGGGGTTAAGTAACTTGCTCAAGGTTACACGGCCAGTTATTTTGTGTGGGTGCTAAGTATCTGAGGCTGGAACTGATCCCAGATATCCCGACTCCGGGGCCGGCGCTCTTACTCACTGCGCCACCTGGCTAACCCTATGCCTTTTTTTTTTCTTTTTTTTTGCCTTTTGGAGGGCAATTGGGGTTAGATTGCCCAAGGTTACATGGCTAGTTTCTTTTTGTGTGGGTGTTAAGTGTCTGAGACCGGAACCAAACAAGGGTCCTCCTGACTCTGGGGCTGGCGCTTTACTCACTGCGCCACCTAGCCGCCCCCAATCTTTTTTTTTTTTTAAACCCAAGTATTTAATAAATTTAGCAGGTAACTGAACAGTAAAACCAGATACAGCTTATACATGGTCAGAGACCCAAACTCTTATTTTAGACAGCATACCTTAGGAAGACTTTGGCTTGTGCTAAGTGAGGAGTCACAAGCAGGAAGTCATCAATGAGTCTGATCAACACTCTGCATCAAAATGAGAAGAAAGGATGAGCAGAAATTGTAATGATGCTCTTTGGCTTCAGTCTCAAAATACGTGTCAGTAAGTGTTAGAATAACTGGACCCAAATCAGTAATAAGGAAGACAATTAATATAACCTCCTAGTGGGCTTAGAATAATTAATACAAACATTAAATTTCTCTCTAAGGAATACATACACTCTCTTACATATTTCAATTTGTGTAAACCTCAAGTTGTTATAACTTGGAAATAGGTGGGGAGGGTGTGTGTCTGAGTGTGAGAGTGTGTGTGTGTATGTGTGTGTAACAATGTTTGCTGATGACAAGCAGCATTTTCAAATGGCGCCAGTTCTCAGTTCTAGATCACAGAGATCAGAATAAGGCTGAGTTTCTTGAACCCTTTCAAAACCTCTTTGTGCAAACACAGAAGTGGCTTGAATCAGAGTGCTGCTTTATAGGCTCAGAGCCCCAAAAATCTGAGGAGCAGCTAGGTAGTGCACTGGGTGTACAGTACTAAGCCTGAAGTCAGGAAGACCTGAGTTTAAATCCAACCTCTGACACTTACTAGCTGTGTGACCCTGAGCAAGTCACTTCACTCTGTTTGCCTCAGTTTCCTCATCTATAAAATGAGCTGGAGAAGGAAATGGTAAATCACTCCAGTGTCTTCGCCAAGAAAAGTCCAAAATGGGGTCATGAAGCAGCAAACACAGATTTGAAGCTGGAAGGGACCAGAGACCATCCTGTTCAACTCATTCACTTTCCTGTCGAGGAAATGAAGGAGGCCCAGAGCTCATGACCTACCCAAGGTCACAGGTATTTAGTAATAGTGACAAGATTCAAACACAGATCTTCTGATTCCAAATCCAGCAGTGATTTTTCCATTGTACCAAATTCCTCACTTAGTCCCTTTCACTAGAGAGAGTGCTATCTTACGAGTTAAATGTTTCAGGCAAGGCTATTCCAATCTGTGCTTTGAAACTTGGTGAAGAAATAACCTTAATAAGTCAAAGCCTCACAGCAAAGTTAATCAAAGGCAAGTTTTATCCCAGCATCTGAGTCAGTCATTCAATAAAAATTCCAATTCCACTCCCTGAGAATTTGGAGTCTTTTGGAAAAAGGGAGCTAAATTTCCACTGCTGCACTATCTCTAAACAAAAAGGTATTAAGCAAATGAATTTCAGATTCTAATTAAGATTCCAGTAGGAATCTTCAAACTAATAAACTTGTTAAAAACACATGAAAATCAACTAGCTAATCATAAAATACTCAGCTATTCATGAAATCAAGTCCTATGCAGACTGCTAAGAGTCAACATCTCGTTATCCCAGAGTGATTTATTCTATCTATTTGAAAGTAATAAGACTATTTCTTCAAATATTCAGACTTTTTCCAGTTCAGACTGGATATTCCTCCAATTAGTTCAAAGCAATAAGGTCTTACTGACCTTACTTCCCTAGGTATCCCTAAGTAAAATGAATAGGAATATTACTATGGATTTAAGTTATTTTCCCAACTTATCAGACTGGCATTTCACTAACATCACCATTGTTTGTTCTGAAATTTTACTTGGACGGCATACTTAAATGTTTAGGGCATTTTTTTATATTAAGACACGTTTTCATTGTTTAGTTTTCTTTTCAAAAGGACAAGGGGTAGGGGCTATCTTTGGTGCAGAGGATTTCCAGATGAGAGAACCCCCCTACCAAAGCACAAATCTTAGAAGCCCTGGCCGCAAGCCACAGACCTAGTATGTTACCAGAGGCAGGACCTGAACCCAAATCTCTATCCACTATACCATGCTGTCCCTCTCATCAGAGCACTCCTCAAACCTACTGAATAAGTTGGAGATTTACATTTAGAACATTTGAGGAGGCTCTAAGTGGAGCTAGAGAGCTAGACTCAGGAAGACTTGATTTCATATAGGGGTTTAGATGTGTATTAGCTGTGTGACCCTGGGCAAGTCACCTAACCTCCTCTGCACCTCAGTATTCTCAATTGTTAACATGAGGATAACAACAGCACCTACTTCACAGGGTTGTTGTAAGAGTCAAATGAAATAATAAAAGTGTTTAAAAGTGTCTGGCACATAGGAGGTCCTCTAAAAACGCTAGCTATTATTATTATTCATTATATCATTGATTTGCATATGGAAAAACTGTTTACATGTACTACATCTGATTGAGGCAGGGAGGTGGCTCTAAAGAACTGGGCTTGGAGTCGGGGAGATCTGAATTCAAATCCACCCTCAGCCGCTCCCTAGCTGTGTGACCCTGTGCAGGTCACTTACCCTCCAAATGAGATGATAGTTATAAAGCCCTGAGGGCAGTGGCCTGGCACATACCGAGCACCGAAAGGTTAGGTCTTATCATTATCACTACTAGCCGTGTGACACTGGACGAGCCACTCGGCCTCGGTTTTCCCGTCTGTAAAATGGCGGTAACAATGGCGCCGGCGCGCCGGCGCCGAGGCACCGGGAAGAAGAGGCGGCCACCCTCGCTGGCACGGCGCCCGGCGCACAGCGGCCGTTACACGGATGTCACACACGCATCGGCCCTGAATAACTATCTCTGAGAACACAAAAGGGCGTTACCCGTCCTGCTGAATCCCGGGCAACAGCGTGTTCTCCATGTTGCCGTAGCACAAGCTACAGAGCAGGGTGGACAGAACAGAGCCTTGGGGGATGCCCTGGCACTGGAGGTAGTACCTGGAAGGAGAGAGGAGAGAGAGTTAGAGCGAGCCGAGGTAATTCCGTCACTGTTAATTACTATTCCTATTCTTGTTAGAGGCTTAAAAGGGCTACCTTACACAGCGGGACCTGGAGGGAAGCGCGCGAGCCCGGACGCTGCCGACGAGCGAGTGGCCGCCCGTGCGTCTGCTCCCGCGCTCTGGGGCAGCGGGCGGACGGCGGCCGAGAGCCTTGCGCGAGCGCTCAGCCCTCCAGCGCCGCCTGCAGGTGGCGAGGGGTGCCGCGGCTCCTGGAGGGAGGGTGTGCTGCTCGCTCTCTGCTGCCCCCCTCTGGCACGGTACTGTTATTACATGTATACAGCACGGGTTGTCATATGCTGGATGAGCCAAAGCTTTAACTGACCTGAGATTTGGGGGATGTCTTGTATAAGTACCCAGGACAGTATTTCTTTTACCTTCTCACTTAGCCTCTGTTTGCCACAGTGTCCTCAATCTGTAAAATGAGGGTAATAACAGCACCTACCTCCCACGGTTGTTATGGGGATCAAACAAGATAACTGCAAAGAACTTAGGGCGCACTATATAAATGTTAGCTATTATTATTGCTACTAACTGTAAATTAGAACCCTGAGGTACCACCTCACACCTATCAGATTGGTGAATGTGATAAAAAAAGGAAAATGATAAATGCTGGAGGGGATATGGGAAAACCGGAACACTAAGGCATTGTTAGTGGAGTTGTGAACTGATCCAACCAGTCTGGGGGGCAATTTGGAACTACGTCCAAAGGGCTATAAAACTGTGCACATCCTTTGATCCAGTAATACCACTGCTAGGTCTATATTCCAAAGACAATCAAAAAAGAGAAAAAGAATCTATTTGTACAAAAATATTTATAGCAGCTCTTTTTGTGGCGGCTAAGAATTGGAAACTACAGGGATGCCCATCTATTGGGGAATGGCTGAACAAGTGGTGATGATTATAATGGAATAATATTGTGACATAAAAAATGATAAGCAGATCTATAGTCATATGAAAAAATGCTCTAAATAACTATTGATTAAAGAAATGCAAATTGGGGGTGGGTGCCGCCGCCTCCTCCTTGGAAGGAGCTCGCCACTCTCTCTGATGGGTTTTCGGGCCTCTGCGTTATAGCGGGACGAAGGGCTCGAGGAGATAAAAAAGAGACCAGCTTTTCCCAGTCAAATCACCTGTCTCTACAGCACTTTACCAGCCTGGACTAGGGAGAGAATGGCACTCCTGGCCAGGAAGACTTCCTGCAGATTCTGGAGCTGGCCATCAACCCCCCAGGGGATGGGATCATCAATGCCTTCCTTCTTCCTTGGGGGAGAGGACCAGGTAACTTCCGTGGACTCAGGAGAACCCCGGCTCACTTTCGACCAGTCAAAGATGATGAGAAAAGCAGTGATGTGAATGGACCAGAACCACTCAACGGCTGGAGCAATGACTGCACTCTGCTTTTCGATTGTATGACTTGGATAAAGACAACAAGGCTTCCAGAAATGCATTGTTACTGGCACTACCAACGAGGGTTGGAGTATTTCAGATGAATGGCTGGGCAGCACTGCGGGCAGGACAGTCCAAGAAGCGGGCCAGGATGGGGGCAGCGCCATGTCCTTTACAGGATTTGTCAAGGTTTTGAGAAGGTGCATGCAGAGCAGATGAGTATCCGGTTTCTTCACTAATAGATTGGAACCAAACTGTTCCTGACTGTCGTGTATTTAAGAAGCGGCACTCGAGTTTTTCTCCCTCTCCTTTCAGTCCCTTCTCTCCCCAGGCGCTGCTGCATGACAAACCCTGCCCTGTTTGTGCCAGCACACACGGGGCACTAAGGAATGAATGGTACATCTGGGCTCTCCTGCTGTCTTTGGTTTCTCCCTCCACTGTTATCCATTTATCAATACTGCCTTTCCTTTTTGTGCTGCTGTCAGCTATAAACCCATCAGTCTGAGAAAGGCAGGGAGGGAAGCACTCCCATCTCCTTCCCAAAGAGCCAGCAAAGCCCCTTCCCTGGACAGACACTGGAGCCATACCTATGTTCTAGTCAGGTTCTAGCAGCCTCCTTGACTTTCTTTAATGTCTCTACACGCACATATGTAACTGCACAGCCAGTCCTTCAGTTTCAGCGTTCCCTTTTATTAAGCCTCCGCCTTGCTCTTCCTTCCCCCAAGCTATGTCCATCACACTCGAACATCTCCAATCTGTCAGGGCTTATAAGGTCAGTGAAGTGGCCTGATGGTTTTTAACCACCTTCCACTCAACTGAGACTAGGACATTGCCTCCCCAGGAGCTTTTGGGTACATGCTACTCCTCCTTGAAGAGTAGGAATATCCTTGGGCTCCTTACCCTGTGTTGTAGTTGAAAGACTATAGGATGGAGGCATCCTTCCTGAAAGCAAGTGGCCAAGGTGAGAGGTGGAGGTCAAGCCCTCTGGGTGGGCTCACCTCACTGCTGGTCTCTGACCTGCATGATTACTCTTGTTAGGACAGTATTTACCTTTCAGAAACTGGCCATCCACCTGGAAGGTTTGATTTCTAGGCAGGTATTACTGGGATGGCATCTGTGGCAATATGTATGTGAGATTTCTCATGGCTCCTTGGAAAGGGAGGCAGGCTTAGTGTCCTCTGAGATCCTACAGCATGGTTTATACTTCGATATTACTACACTTAAGTATCTTATATTTTGAGAGTCCAAGTAGACAAATTAGTGTTAAGGAAGTGCCTAACTTATCCCAGACCAAGAGATTTTAAGATTGTCCTCGGTATCTTGAAGTTTTGCACACACATTCTCTATAAAATTGACATCTGCAAATGATGATGCTGGAATTCACAGCCAGCTCATGTTATAGGTCCAAAGAGATGAATGCATTGCAAAGTCAGCCCCCTGGTTAACTAGCTTCCTAGATTCTCATATATACAGCAGCTGATTTTTTCACATCCTGTAGGCCCTTGAAAAAAGCCAGAGCATCTTCCCTGCCAAAGTCAGCTTAACTGAGGCTTCCCTGCGTCAGGCTGTGCCATGCTAACTATTGTATGAATTGATTCATTTCTGTATCTGCCCTGGACTGGCTTTTTCCTGGCTCCTTGATTGCTTATTTGCATCAGAAGACTGATCAAGGTGTATATGGGATTCTTTGGGAAGGTACCTTGCTGACCTATCCTAAATCAGAATGCCAGCTGAAAAAGTGGGGTAGGGTAAGGAGGGGCAGTGGAGATGCAAACTGCCAGTAACTTTCTCATGAGGGAATGAACCTAGATTACTGTTCAGATGATGTAACATAGGAACTGTATAAAAGGGAAGAATAGTCCAATGTGATCTGTTAGAGAGGTACTTTAGTGGCTTCACGACTAGCATATTTAAGGTTCTTAAGGAAAAAAATGCATTTTCTCCCTTTGGCTATATAGCAAACTGTTTTAATCCACGGTTGTGCCTGACTGTTCCATTAAAATTGTATTCTTTGATCCATCAATAAATACTTGTAGTTAAAACAAAACAAAAAAAGAAATGCAGATTGAAATGACTCTGAGGTACCACATCACATCTATCAGACTGGCTAACATGACAAAACAGGAAAAAACTAAACATTGGAGATGTGGGAAAATTGGAGAATAATGAATTATTGGTGGAGTTGTAAACTGATCCAACCATTCTGGAGAGCAATTTGGAACTATGCCCAAAGAGCTATAAAAAAGTGCCTACCCTTTGACCCAACAATAAAACTTCTAGGTCTATGTCCCAAAGAGATCATAAATATGGGAAAAGGACCCACATATACAAAAATATTTATAGCAGCTCTTTTTGTGATGGCCAAGAACTGGAAACTGAGAAGATGCCCATCAAATGGGAATTGGCTGAACAAGTTGTGGTATATGAATGTAAGGGAATACTACTGTGGTATATGAAACGATGAGTGGGCAGATGTCAGAAAAACCGGGAAAGACTCATATGAACTGATGTTGAGTGAAATGAGCAGAACCAGGAGAACACTGTACCCAGTAATAGCCACACTATGTGATGACTAACTTTGATAGACTCAGTTCTTCTCAGCAATACAACGACCTAAGACAATTCCAAAAGACTCATGATGGAAAATGCTATCTACATCCAGAGAAAGAACTTGGGAGTCTGAATACAGATGGTAGCATACTATTTGCTCTCCTTTTCTTTTGCTGTTTTGTTTCTTTCTTGTGGTTCCTCCCATTAGTTCTAATTGTTCTTTACATAATGACTAATGTGAAAATGTTTAATATGAATGTATAAGTACAGCCTATATAAGATTACATGCCATCTGGGGGGGGGAAGAAAATGGAGGGAGGAGAAAATTTAAAACTCAAAATCTTATGGAAGTAAATGTTAAAAATTTAAAATAAATAAATTATGTGAGTGTGTATATGTGTGTACAAACACAAACACACACACACACACACCAAAGAGACAAAGAAAAAAGGAATGACAAGTAGGATGATTTTAGAAAACCTGGAAAGACTTACATGAACTGATGCAAAGTGAAGTGAACAGAAGCAGGAGAATGTCGTACACAGTAACAACAATATTGTTTGATGAAAAAACAGCGGATGATTTAGTTATTCTCAGCAATCCAATCATCTAAGACAATCCCAAAGAACTAACAATGAAGCATACCAGAGAAAGAACTGATATGGTCTGAATACAGACTGAAGCATGCTATTTTCATTTTCTTTTTTTTACTCGACTAATATTTTAAACGACTAATATGGAAATGTTTTATATAATTGCATATGTATAACCTGTATCTGACTGCTTACTGTCTTAGGGAGGCGCAAGGCAATGGAGGGAAGGAGAGACAGAATTTGTAACTCAAAACTTTTTTTTAAAAATGTTTAAAAATTATTTAACATGTAATTGGGGAGAAAATAAAATACTATATATTAAAAAATACTTAAGTCTCCCCCCCCAAAATCATTACTACTACCTGTATGACCTTGGACAAGTCACTTAGTATAATGCCTGGAACATAGCAAATGCCATATGAATGGTAGCTATTTTATTATTATTAAGAAAATGGTTATATTTCAGGTCTAAAAGTGTCATTAAAAGGAGAGACTAATTGTCTAAATATCACACATTGTGTGAGCACACTAACTTGTAAGTGGTTAGTTGTCGAGGTAGAGAGTCTGATTGTAACTAAATTGTAGTGGTCTCTCTCAGGCAACCCAGAAGTCCAGTGTGAGGGAAGACTAGGGTGAGTGAGCCTAACTAGGCCAGAGAGGAAGGGGGAGGTTCCCTACCTAGATGAGAGATGTAAGGTCTCTGGAACTCAAAAGTTTTAAAAACAAATGTTTAAAAATTTGTTTTTTACATGCAACTGGGAAATAAGATATACAGCTACTGGGGTATAAAAACCCATCTTGCCCTACTAGAAAGTTAGGGGGGTGATAGGGGAGGATATAGGAAAGAACAGATTGGGGGAAGGGGTATTCACTATGCTTGCTATTTTGGGGTGGAGGGTTAGGGACAGAAAGGGAGAAAAATATTGTAACTCAAAATCTTGTGGAAATGAATGTTGAAAACTAAAAATAAATTTAAAAAAGAGAGATGTTCCAGGCATGTCAGCGACCTTAACTGTGATTTCTCTTACATTCTGGGGGCTGTGTGAGGATATTTTGCTTATATGCCACAATAATGCCAATCTGACATATTATATCTGTCTCTTCCTGGTCCCTTATATCCAATCAATTACTAGAATGCTTTTAATTCCACCTTCCTGAGTTCTTTCTCATTCATTCCCTCCTCTCTGTTCCTACTTCCAACCACATCATACTTGGCCTTCATTACTACTACCTAAAGCGGTTGCAGTTACCTCCTAATAAGTATTCCCACCTCCAACATCCTCCTGTGCCAATCCAGCCTTCACGCTGTTGAAAGATACTATCTATTTCACACACAAAGATACAGTTATGTCACTTCTCTCCTCAAAAATCTTCAGTGAATCCCTACTGCCTATTGAGCAATCTCCGCAGCCCACAATTCAAAGCCCTCCAGGATCCAGGGCTATGCTACATTTCCAGCCATTATCTCCTTTTCCCTTTCATGTACCACACAGCCCAACAATCTTCTCTACTCCCAAGAACCAACTGGGCTCTCAAACCTCTCTGTCTTTGCTCAAGACTGTCTCTATGCCTGCAGTACTCTCTTTACTGGTTTAATTCTTAACCGTCCTATGAAAGTTTTTTCAAATATCACTTCCTCCATGAAGCCTTCCCTGATTCCTCCCTTTAAAAACAAACTTTCCTCTCAAACTCCATTCAGCAGTGTTTCTCAACTTTATTACGCTTCTATAGGCTACACGCAGAATCACAGAAACTTTTCCTGTATTTTCATTCAAAAAACAGTGGGGATAAAGGTATGGGGATATTAGAGGAGAATCTCTGCCCTTATTGCCTTTCATCCACCCTACTCATTCAGAGAACCACAACGATCATGGCAAGAGTCACTGGAATCTGCTCCAAAGCTTGTATCTAATCTCCTGCCACCAACCTCACACCAGGTGATTCTGTCTCCCCATTAGATTGTAAGCCCGATAAGGGAGGCAGAGATTAAGTCTTATCTAAACTTGATAACTGCATCACAGCAGTTTACACAACAGGAACTTAATCAATGTTTGGTGATTTTGTCTATCATAAATTTGAATTCCTGAAAGGGTCTCCTTGGAGTGAAAAATTCATAAACTGAGAAATTATAAAGGAGATTTTGTCAGTGGAGAAAGTCAATGTGTGTGTGTGTGTGTGAATGAGAGAGAGTGAGAGAGTGAGAGAGAGAGAGAGAGAGAGAGAGAGAGAGAGAGAGAGAGAGAAACATTGCAGGGGAAGGTAGCGGGAGAAAGTACAAATGGTTTATAGTGACTGAAAGTGTTTTTATTTAGAATTTTTTCCTCTTTAAGTTTCTTGTTCCTATCATGAGCACCTTTGGATTAGGGGAAGAAGGATAAGGCAGCTGGTGAAGGCCCAGACCACTGCTCCCTACTTAGCTAAGATGAACCATCCACCTTTTCCCCAAGTCAGCCAGTAAACTAAGTGCTTTTAGTCACTTCTTAAATTTAACCTTTTATTTACTTCAGCAACAGAGACACAGTTGGGCAAAAAGCATTCCTTAATAGAGTTTAAGCAAAAGAAAAAGACTTAAAGCATTATTGCTTTAATTATATCAAGATCACTGTGCAATCAACTGTGAAGTGTACTAATGTTTTCGAAAACTCTGTGACCTCCTCCCAACAGACCGTGGTGGTTGTTTCAAAAGGAAAAAAATTAGGTAGATATAAAAATATACAGAAATATGTATATGTGGACACATACATATGTACAAACAGAGATATATAGATATATAGCTCTATCTAGGTAGATACAGACATAAAAATATATAGGTACATATGTATATGTACACATATATATGGGGACAGTTAGGAGGGTCAGTGGATAGAGTGCTGGGCCTAGAGTCATGAGGACCTGAGTTCAAATCAAATCTCAGTCTCTTACTGGCTGTGTGGTCCTGGGCAAATCATTTAACCTCTGTCTACCTCAGTTTCCTCACCTCTAAAATGAGTATCAAGAGAGCTACCTCCAGGGCAGCTAGGTGGCACAGTGAATACAGCACCAGCCCTGGAGTTAGAAGGACCTGAGTTTGGATCCGGCCTCAGACTCTTAACACAAAACTAGCCGTGTGACCTTGGGCAAGTCATTTAAACCCAATTGCCCTACTGTCCCCTCTCCAAAAAGCAAAAAAAAAAAAAAAAAAAAAAAGAAGAAGAAGAGAGCTACCTCCTAGGATTGTTGTGAGGATCAAAATGAGATAATATTTGAAAAGCACTTAGTCTGGCACCAAACTGAATTAAATAAATATTTGTTCCCTTCCCTTTCTCTCATTTTGCAGAGAAGGCAACTGAGGCTCAGAAGGATGAAGTTGTTTGTGTCAGAGGTAAGGTTTGAACTTTGGTCTTTTGTAGAGAGGCAAAGAGGAAGAAAAGGAGAGAAAACAATCACAAGAGAGATGCAATGCCAACCAAGGTCTCAGGCTGACTGTCTTTGCGGTCTGCATCTTGTCTACCACCCAGCTCACTCGCTAATGGAAATTAGGTCACAGATCTCTCACAAATGTCGAATTGCATCTTACTTGTTCTTGATCTTCAGGATGTTGTTATGAATCAAATGCAAAAAGAAAGCGAAGAGGTTGATACTGGTCTCATTTAAGGAGGAGCTCTGTAAAAAAAAAAAAAATCCAAACATAAATTACCATCACAGACACAGGACAGTTAGAGAATACAAGGGAAAGTCAGACATATGCTATAGTGGGGGTTCTTAACTGGGGCCTGTGATTTTTTTTTTAATATTTTGAAAACTACAACTGTCATTTGTTTCTCACAACACCAGGGAGGACAGTGCAATTATATTTTACTCATATTTTCCCCTCATCTCATAGATGAGGAAAATCAAATTAAGTGACTTTTCCTGGGTGACAAGGAACAGTAGCTGTCTGAGGCATGATTTCAACTTAAGTCCTCTTGACTACAAGTCTAGCACTCTATTCACTATGCTAGGGGTTATTAATTCAGCGTCTGTAAACTTGTATTTTAAAATATTTTGCGAGATCATACAAGCGGGAAAAGGATTTGTATGTACAAAAATATTTATAGCAGTTCTTTTTGTGTTGGCAAAGAGTTGGAAATCAAGGGGATGCCCATCAACTGGGGAACACCTAAACAAATTGTGGTATATGAATGTAATGGAATACTGTTGTGCTATAAGAAATGAGGAGCCGATGGACTTCATAATAACCTGGAGAGATTTAAATAAACTGATGCTGAATGTACAGGAGAACACTGTACATAATTACAGACATATCCTATCTGTGAGGACTAGTTTTGATAGACTGGGTTCATCTCAGCAATAAGAGAACTATAAGAAAACTCCAAAAAACTCATGATCTAAAGGGCTATCCACATCCAGAGAAAGAATTACAGAGTCTGAATGCAGATTGAAGCAAACTACTTGCTCTCCCTCTCCCTCTTTGTTTTGTTTCGTCTTTATTGTTCATTCCATTGGCTATAATCCTTCTTTACAACTTGATTAATGTTTAATGTGAAGGTATTTGCAGATCCTATATCGGATTGCATGCTACCATAGGGGGAGAGAGGGGAGAAGAGGGAAGGGGAGAAAATTTGGAACTCAAAAGTTTGTGGAACTGAATGCTGTAAACCAAAAATAAATATATAAATTTAAAAAAGTATTTTGCTAATTATATTTCAATGTAATTGCTTCACTTATTTTATGCATTTAAAAATATTAATTTGGGAGGGGATGGAGGGAGGGGAAAAAAAGAACAAGTAAAAAAGTACACAAGCTTGATCCTATCATTGGCCTAAAGCATTCCCTAATTCTTTTATAAGATAAAATGTGGACTCTTACATCAACATTCAAGGCTTCCTACAATTTGCCTCTCACTTGCCTTTCTAGCCTTATCTCACACAACTCCTAATCACAAAGAATGCTCATTCAACATTTAATGAATTCAATTGGTATATTCTGGGGTCTAGCCTCACTGGGCTGGTAAACAGTTATTCCCAATTTCATACTACCCCTTCCCCACATATGTGCATACCTATTACTGACACCCTCCCCACATCTGCCTGCTGAAATTCTTCCCTTCCTTCCTCTTCCTTCCTGCAGGTTCAGGAGCCACTTCCTAGCCTCTCTGGGCTTAAGGTTCCCCATCCATAAAATAGGGAGATAGGATTTCAAGATCTCTAAAATGCTTTCCAATTCTAAGGGCCAAGAAGTCTTCCTTGAGCCAGAAGCTGAGCTAGGAGTGATTCCTCCCTTCATAATTTCTCATCTCTCTATTTAATCACTCCTACACATAGCTGTCACAGCTTTTTGCATACATCTTTTAAAATTTATTTTTATTATTATTTAATTTATTTTATTAATATTTAATTAATTTAAATTATTTAAATATTTATTTATTTTATTCTGAACTTAAGAAATGAAACAAGCATTTCCTACTATGTAAATATCTTGTACTCTTATTCAACTGTAAGCTTCCCAAGGCCAAAGACTATGCCCTTTATTGTTTAGTCACCCTCATTTTCATCATCCTAGACTCCTCATTCTCACATACCTTACATATCTAATCACCTGTCAACTCTACTGCCCCCATCTTTCTGCACATGGAACCTCTGTCTCCACTCATACAGTCCCCCGCCCCCTGGTTCTAGCCTTTATCACCTCTCACTTGGATTATTTACAACAGCCACCTAATTGGTCTGCTGATCCAAGGCTCTCCACATCTACAAGTTATCCATAAGTCCTCCCCCACAGCTACCGAAGGGATTCTTCTTAAGCTCCGTCCTAATAATGGACTTCCCTACACAATAAATTTCAGGGGCTCTCCACTCTTCTGTTCAGCACATCAAACCCCTCACAGCTTGGCCCCAACCCACCTCTTTCTAGCCTTTCTAGTCATTACTCCCTTTTCTAAGTGCTACCTTCTTTGTATTCATGAAAAGAGAAGGAAAGGAATAAGTATTTATTAAGCTCCTACACTGTGTGTTAAGTGCTTTACAAATATTATCTCACTTGATCTTCACAAAAACCCTGGGAGGTAGTTACTATTTATATTTCCATTTTATAGCTGAGAAAACAGAAGCAGAAGAGGTTAAGTGATTTTCCCAGGATCATACAGCTAATAAGTGTCTAAAGCTTGATTTGAACTCAGGTCTTCCTAACTCCAGGCCCAGCACTCAATGCACTATGGAGCCACCTGTATGTACATATACACCTACCTATTGCCTCCCCCATTAGAATGCTAATTTCACTGAGTGCAGAGACTGTTTCATTTTTGTCTTTGTACCTCAATGACTAGCCCACAGGAGGCGTTAATAAATACTTGTTAGTTGGCTAATTCATTTCTGTATCTCTGACCCTTAGGTGCTTAATAAATGTTTGCCGAATCAGATTGAATATGCATCACCTGTTCAACCACGATGGCGTTCTGCAGGGAGGTGGTCTCTTGCAAATGCGCCACAAACTGATTCATATAAGGCAAGGCATCCTTGTAAGTGGAAACCTATAATAAACAAAGGTGAAAACTATCTTGGAGAAACTTACTACAAAAAGTATTTGGGTTTCACAGTCTAGACCCAAAGAACACTATATTAAGTATCGAAAGAATAAAAACTCAGATGATAAAAAAAATCTAAATATTTTCTTTAAACTTCAAGGAAGACCCTAGTGCAGAGGTGGGGAACCTGCAGCCCCAAGACCACATGTGGCCCCCTAGGTCCTCAAGTGTGGCCCTTTGACTGAATCTAAATTTCACAGAACAGATCCCATTAATATAAGTATTTGTTCTGTAAAACTTGGACTCAGTCAAAAGACTGCACCCACGGACATAGAAGGCCACATGTGACCTCAAGGCCAGAGGTTTCCCACCCCTGCCCTAGGTCTTTCTCAAGTATCACATACCCTCTGGCATAGCATGAGTTCTAGAAATTCATTGGTGAACCTTAACCCTAGAGTTTCTTCACCTCCACCTTTTGCCAAGAACTAATTTTTTTAAATTAAAAACCACATTAAAAATTTTAACAATACTAAATATAACTAGATCCACTTAAATTTATTCCCTTTTTATTCTCATTCTCTCTCTCTACTTATACTAATTAGTGGATACAATGGTACACTTGCAATCAGGAAGACCTGGGCCTGAAGGTACTTAACTACTTTTGTCACTGTTCACTCCCGTCCAACCCTTCTTGCAAAGACACTGGAGTGGTTTGCTGTTTCCTTCTCCAGCTTATTTTACAGATGAGGGAACTAAGGCAAACAGGGTTAAGTGACTTGTCCAGAGTCACACAGCTAGTAAGTATCTAAGGCCAGATTTGAACTCAGGTTTCCCTGACTCCAGTGATCTATCCACTGAGTCACCTAGCTGCCTATACTAGTTGTATTAACTTGGGGAAGTCTCTCTGAGCCTTAATTTCTTCATCTATAAAATGCAGGTCAACTAAATAATCTCTGGGCTCCTTTCAATCTATGATTTTCTAAACATGAAACAAGGGATTAAGACTGTCAAAGGAGAAAACACCATAGACAGGCCCATAATGAATAAATAGTCTATAATCTCTTCTCTTGTGCAAGTAGAGTACAAAGCTATAGTAATACTATTATTAAGTAGAATAATTATATCTAATATAAGCAAAATATAAATAACTGGCATTAATGAGTATAGTAGTTTGCAAAGTTCATTTAAGTCCCATGATAACTCAGGGAGGTGGGTCCTACAGATATTATCCCCATTTTATAGATGAAGAAACAGAGGTTCAGAGAATGGCAGTGACTTTGCCAAGGTAACACAGAAGTGGGATGGGAACCCAGCTCTTCCCAAGTCTGAACCCACAATTTATCCACTATGCCATGCTACCTCTCTAATCAAGAATGCCTCTACATGCACCAGCTGTAAAGGAAAGTTGTTTTCATATCCTCTGAAAGTAGAGAAGTCTGAGCTGACAAAAGATCAGAATGTTAGCGTGAAGGAAACCAAATGTTTGCCATACGTGTCTTTTAAAGGATTTCTGGATGTTTCCATGGGCATTCTTCTGGACTACAGCATAACGTCTGATACAGTAGACTTTCTTCTCTTCGGGCTTAATGATGCTGGAGATGATTTCGACAAGTTTGTCGTGGGGGATGGTATCGTAAGCACCTGTCACATCAGCCTATGTAAGAAAAAATACCAAAAATGAACACTGCTCAAAAGGCAAAGACCTGAGTATCTATGCAAGACAATGCAAATGTTTTCTTCTAAAGTTCTGGGAAATGTATTTCAATATAACTGGTTTCCTCTGTAATATTATGTATTTTATTTTATTCATTTAAAAACATTATTCTGCAAAGGCATCCACAGGTTTCTCCACACTGTCAAAGAACTCCAGGACACCCACCAAAGGTGAAGAAGCCCTGCTTTATAAGAATGGTATGGAGTGGGGGTAGGGCAGGAAGACTAAAATCGACCTTGAAAATAAAGCATGTTTCAGGACTTTACCATAATCAGTTATGGAAGTCAGTGTGGTCTGATGGAAGGGGCTCTGAATTTGAAGTCAAAAGCCTCTGGGTTTGAATCTTGTCCCCTGCTTGCCATTTCTTATTTGTGACTCCAAGTCAATCACAACTTCTCAGAACCTATTTCCCCGTTTGTACATTCTCCTTTAAGGTTTATAAATTTACTTAATATGACTATTCTTTGGGGTCATGCAAGCCAAGAGGTAAACATTTTAAAATGTTCAATAAACAAATATTTATTAAGCACTTATTATGTGCTAGGCAAATTAAGGACAGGGACTAAATTTATGATTTCACTGGTATAGGGAACTCCTGGGGAAGGAAATGCCCTCTGACAGTGCAGGTCAGCGCCTTCCCTGCAGCTCACAGTCTTAGAGAACTGCTGAAGGCAAAGAAAGGTTAAGTGATTTGCCCATGCAGGACTAAACAGGGCCAGCATGTATCACAGAGGTAGATCTGAACCCAGGTCTCCCCAGTTACCAGGCCAGTTCTCTACTCACTGTGCCAAAATGCCTCTCAAATTAACACAAGCAAAAATCTTTCTAGGACTAAATTGAGCCAACTCCAAATTTATCTGTCTTTATTTCAAATTTTATATTTTTTATTTATGATATTTATACATTATAATTTACAATGTTTATATATTATCACTTGAAATATTTGTTTTCATAAAATACAAATTACATATAATTATATACTTTAGAATATTTGTATATAATAATATCATTTATAATATTTGTATTTTTCTATTTTAAGGGGAAAGCCCAACAAGAGTGGCAGATCTCCACTACTGTACTGAAGCTGGAGATACCAATACAAAATAAAGTAATTCCTGCCCTCAGAGAGTTTATATTCTAATAGGACACAATGCATATAGAAGAACAGTGACTAGGTGGAAAAGCTTTAGTCTAGGGACAGTCGCAGGAATTGTGAGCAGAGACATGGTCCAGCTAAGTTGATACACCCTTTTCAGAAGCAATGGTGGTCTCAAGTACTCCCAAAGTAGGAGCAAGAAAGGACCAAGGAGGGGAGGGTAAAGCGCCCACACTGGCTGGGTCATGGTATCTTTGTGGATAGAAGGAGAGGAGGCAAACTATGATCTGGGGCTGGACAGATCAGTTCATCATAAGGTGAATTTATAATTTAGGATGAACTCCCTATACCAAAAAGCTGCCTCTGCCACTGCAGCTGTTTTTGAAGGTGGGGTTATTATTCCCACATAGTATGCGGCTAAAAGAGGAACAGGACCACACCTATTACATCAGAATTCCAAAAAGCCTATAATTCCAAAAGGATGCTCATTCCTCCCTCTCCCCGAAAGGGGTGTTTTTCTGGAAACAGAGCATGTCCTCCAAACACTTGCTGAATTAAATTCAGAAGATTTTTTCAACTGATCAAGAAAATGTATTTCCTCTTTTTTTCTGTACCTTTCCCTTTGCTTTGGTGCAGTCTTCTACTCACTCCTCTCCTCCTGGGTGCCAGTCTATTCTCAGATCCTGACAATTATTTCTTAAAAATGTTTCCCACATTCATTCCCTTTTCTATCTCTATTGGCATCCATCCTTCAAATCCTACCCATCTCACCCTGAAAGCTGATCTGTTGTAGCCCCTGAAGTACTATGGTCAATATTCAAAGTCACTATATGTTATCTTTCCAGACTTATTCCTTGAGGGCTTAAAAAGGCTTCATTCACACTCCATTATGCATGATATTGGAGAAATCATCATCCACTTCCCAGTTCTCTCCCCTCCCCCCACCCTGCCCCCACTTCCCCCAGGTATCTGGAACCACCCAGATCCCTGACCACCCCTCCCTATCCTATAATCAAACCAATCAATACCTTTTGGATTGACTATGCTGTTACTACATGGTCATGTTATTGCCCCAGCTATGTCTTATTGCTAAAATGCTTCACACAGTGCCAGCTTATCATCAGGTCTCCCATCTATCACTAATGCAGTTCCTGAAATCCTATTTTCATTGTGAATTCTTCTTAGATTAAGAGGAAGCAATAAAAAAATTTAAAAACCACAAAAAAAAAGAGGAAGCAAGAGTGGAATATTCCCCCATTACTCTTTACAAACACAAAAATTTCATCAATGATCACTTATTTACATTACCAATATCACTGTCTTTCACTTGTATAGAATGTTGATCTTAACCATGTGCACACAGATGCAAGTGTATGCAGCTTTGAAGAACTTAGTACACTTTTTTTTTTTGGTGTTTTTGGAGGGGGAGGCCAGGGCAATTAAGTGACTTGCCCAAGGTCACACAGCTAGTAAGTGTTAAGTGTCTGAGGCCACATTTGAACTCAGGTCCTTCTGACTCCAGGGCTGGTGCTCTATTCACTGCACCACCCAGCTGCCTTTCTTAGTGTACTTTTGAGCTTATTAAAGCCTAAAACTGCAACAAGACTTTTGAGACACACTGTATATATTCAAATATTTCTAAGTTCTTACATATGTGTCACGGTGATCCATCTTATACATATATATAAATATACAGATACAAACATATGTATGTATGTATGCATACACACACATATGTGTTGTCTTCCCCAGTAGAACTGAAGGCTGAGGATATTTCAATTCAGTCTTCATGTCCCCAGCTCTCAGCATAATGACCCTTAGGAAGACTAACCTTTACAAAGTAAAATTTGGAAACTTTGTCCTTGGATTGCTTCACTCTGAGCACAAACTGCCGCCATTCTTTATAAATGCCATCAGTCCCAAACAAGGAAGACCCCAAGACATCAGGGCGTAGGGTCCGCTCGTAATTCAGAACACTGAACAGGTTTTTAAGATGGCCATTAAAATATCTTATCTAAAGGGAATAAAATGGAGAATGGGTTAAAAATATTCAAAATGACCTATTGCAAATGGCCCCATGACCCTCTTCCCAATATCTTAGCACATAGCCCAGAGGTGAGGGGAGGGGAAAAAAACAAAATCCTGGTTCTGTTTATTTAAATGAAAATTCTATTAAACTTTTAAAGAAAAATTAATAGCTATGTCATAAAAATTATTCTCAAAAATGGAGAAAGCACTCTGTCAAACACCTTTTACAAGAGAAATATGTGGTTCTAATACCCAAACCAGGAAAAAATAAAGAAAAAGTACTATATACCACTATCATTAATGAATATTAATTTTTAAAAATTTAAATAAAATCCTAAAAAAATGTCTTTCCTCTAAATTAGTTTTTATGATTATGATGGATTTATACCAAGAATACAAATTTCAACATTAGGAAAACAATCAACATTGTTAATCAAATAAAAAACAAAACCATCTAAAACTATATTAACAGATTCAGAAAAGCCTTCGACAAAGTACAACATTAATTTATGCTACAAACAAAACAACCTTACAAAGTATAAGCACAGAGAAATCTACCTAAAACCAAAAGTAAGCATAACAAACATGACAATAATAATAGCATTTATATAGAGCTTTAAAGTTTACAAAGTGCTTTTACAAATATTACCTAATTTTATCCTCATAACAATGCAACAGATATAGTAGAAGCTTTTCCAAACAAATACAGGAATAAAGCAAAGATACTCCTCTCCAATATTATTTGATATAATTCTAGAAATGTTAACAATACCAATAAGAAGATTAAATTAAAAGCATAAAAATGGGCAAAGAGGAGACAAAACAATATTTATTTGATGATGACATTATGATTTACTTAGAACATCCTGAGGAATCAGCAAGAAACTGAGAATATAAACAGGTTCAGAAAAGTTGCAGGTTAAATCCACAAAAAAATCAACTGCATTTCTATAAAACAACAAAATCCAAGAGGCAATAATAGAAAAAGAAGTTAAAATTAAATAATGACAAAATGTACAAAATACCTAGGAATGAATCTACCAAAGAATACCTAATACTTACATAGACTCAATTACAAAATGTAGAGGACCATGGCCAGTGGGGCTCTGACCCTGATGGCTGAATAAGCCCCCTCAGCATAAGACCCTGCTAAAGAAGCCTAGATTGGTTCACCATCCCCCAGGCATGGGCTTCACATCCTTGTGGTATGCACTCCTGGCCTGGGAACAAGGACACTTGCAGTGTTCTCAGGGGAAACTAGCATAATGTTGCAATGTAGTATTAACTAGAAACCTTGGGATAACTCCATTCTGTTCTAGGGAGATTTAGGGAGGTTTGAAACATCCTGCCCTGATAACAAGAATGGAGTACACGGCCGTCATGTATGAGGCGAACGGGAACTAGGGCAACAGTGTAATCCCAGAGGTAGTGGCTTATGATGACTATGCAGTTTCACACTATATATACTGGATTCTTAGCTGAATAAAGTTGACTCAGTTTTCCACCATACTGGAGCCCCGTCTCGTTTATGATTGTCAACCTCTGGTTAAGTAATCTTTTATCTATCTTTTCACCTAACTTTTCCTTCTCAGCTCTGCTGCTGGCCGGCAGGACTCCTTTCTACCACTATCTCAGACACTGCCACAGAAGGGCAGGGGTCCCTTGGGTGGGCTTGGCTCCCCACAACAAAACACTCCATGAAGAAATAAAGAACAACTTAAATAGCTGGAGGAATATTCAGTGCTCATGGCAGGGCCATGCCAATATAATAAAAATGACAACATTCTTAAAGTTATTTATAGATTTAATTCTATACCAATCAAACTACAAAAGGACTAATTTACAGAAAGAGAGAAGAACTTCTGATAAAAAAAGAAAGCGGTTGGGCAGTAACTTAGACCACTAAGTTAAACCTTATTGTACAAAAAATTAAAAATTAGTATGTTACTTAGATATTAAAGATCTAATCATAAAAATTAAAAGCTAAGCAGGCCATATACCTTTCACATTCACAGAGATGAATTCTTAACCAAATATAAGATAGAACCAACGAAAGATAAAATAGATCATTCTGATTACATGAAATTGGAGTTTGTGCACAAACAAAAACAAATCTAGGATAAGTAGTTCAGAAAAAAATTCAGTGATTTGGAAAAAAAATCTTTATATAAAATATTACTTGTAGGGCTTTGACATTAAAGATATGTACATAAATAACAGAAATATGTAAGATTAAAGTCATTTCCCAGAGGGAAGCAGTCAAATGATACAAACAGTTCTCAAGAGAATTGCAAACTATTAATAAATACAGGAAAGAATGCACCAAATCACTAATAAGAGAAATGTAAGTCAAAATGACCATGCCCCATAAATTGGAAAAATGACAAAAGACACTAATGTTAGAAGGGCCACAGAAGGGCAGGCACGTTAATGTGATGTTCAAAGAGCTATGAATTACTAAAATCATTGTGGACAGTGATATCTGATTATGGAAACAAAAGAACTAAAATGGCCATATGCTTTCACCCAGAGATTCTGTGAAAGGCATCCCAAGGTCAAATACAAAAAGAAAAGTTCAATACGCACCAAAATATTTACAGTAGCACTTTTCATAGTAGTGGAGAACTGAAAACAAAGTGGGTGCCCTATTTTTAAGAAAGTATTAAACAATTATGGCCCATGAATGAAATGGAATATGCTGTGTTTTAACAAACATGATGAATGCAGAACAACATGGAAACTCTTACATGAACAGACTCAAAAGGAAGGTAAGTAGAGCCAGCAAAAACATACACGATTGCTATTGTTATTCTTCAGTTCTGTCTGCCACTTCATGACCCCATTTGAGGTTTTCCTGGCAAAGACACTGGAGTGGTTTGCCATTTCCCTCTCCAGCTCATTTTACAGATGAGGAAACTGAGGCAAAGAGGGTTAAGTGACTTGCCCAGGGTCACACAGCTAGTCTGAGACCAGATTTGAACTCAGGAAAGTGAATCTTCCTGATTCTAAGCCCAGTGCTCTATTGACTTGAGTCACCTAGCTGCCTTACACAATGATTCCAATAATGTAAAAAGAAAAGATACCCACCACAAATAATCATAACCAAATGATGGGAAATTATTAAGAACAAAGATTGGCCCCAAAGAAGGACTATGAGAAGACACTTTCCCCACTTCTTGGCAGAGGTTGGAGTCCATGGTTATGGAATATTGCATATATTGTCATTTTTTCCTTATGTGTTGATTGGCCTTAATTATTTTTTAAATTTTCCCTCCCTGTCCCACCAGCCCCTTTAAAAAAATATATTTATTGGAAAGAATGATTTTCTGGGAGCTGAGAGGGATACAGAGGGAAAGCTAAGCAATGTAAAAACAAAGTATGCATATATTTTTTTTAAAAAAATAAAATATGTGCAGGATCCGCACACATATGAATATGAACTATAATTACCTTATCTTTGGCTCTCTTACTGGATACTTTGGCTCCAACAATGCTGTCTATATTCACAATGGGCCGAAGCCCATTAGGTTTGGGGATGAACCGGAGTCTGGAGGCCAGGCAGATAAATCTCGCTTTCAAATTTTGCTTAATCTCCTCTTCTGACAATTCTCTAAGCTGCACTTTATCAAAGTGTTTTCTAAAACACAAATAACTATTAAGTTAAGAATAGTAATAATGATGACGATAATAGTTAAGTAATTTACAAATATTATCACATTTGATCCTCACAACAACCCTGGGAGGTTAGCTGCTAATATTATCTCCATTTTGCAGTTGAACAAACCATGGCAAAGCAAAACTATGGAAAAGCAAAACTGTTTAACAAAAGGTTAAATGACTCACCCAAGGTCCCACCACCAGTTATACTAACTGAATTGTAATTATATCCCTTGGCATTCCATTAGCAGCCCATGGAATAATGAATATTATTTATTTATTAGTAATTATTTATTCCATTTGCAGTCTATCAAATAATAAATATTAAGCTGCTAGACAAATAAATATATAGATAACATTTCAATTAAAAGTAAATTAAATCATCTCTATAACAGCTAGCATTTACATAGCATTTTAAGGTTTGTAAAGTACTTCACATGTCATTTCATTTGATCCTCACAATAACCCTGGAAGATAGGTGCTATTAGTACTATTATTATTATTATCCCCATTTTACAGATGAGGAAAGTGAAACAGATGAAGTGACTTGCCCAGTGTCACAGAGTTAAAAGTTTCTGGGGCAATATTTGAACTCAGGTCATCTTCACTCACAAGTCCTAAATCCCAAGTCTCTCCCTTAAGCCAGATCAAATCTATGCTTAGACATCACAGCAATGCAGCCTGGTATGGAGCTTATCAGCCCAAATGTAATGGGAATGCAAATGTGCTAAAGTGCACCTGAAGCCTGGGGTGGGAGGCTTGTTTTTCAGTAGATACTTCTTGATTGGCCAGTGAGTCAATAAGGTTGTTACATTCTCTGAGCCAGGAGAAGGCTATATAAGCCCTGATGTGTAGCTTTGTTTTGGGACTCACTTTTAGAAGTGTTCTGTGATTTGATCTGAATTCTGGGAAGCTGTTGTTGAGAGTCACCCGGCTTTGAAAAACCCAGATGTGGAAACCCAGATGTTGACTGGGTATGGATGTAATGGTTGGACAGTTTGGAAAGCTGTCTACTTGATCTGTTAATGTCTTGATAATTCTGTCTGTATATTTTGAAGTTTGGGGTGCTGACCTTTTTCCCCTGAACAAGGTAAACCATATATGTCTGACTGATTAAAGTAAGCTTGTTAACCCATTTTGAGTTGCTTTCCTTTAACAAAGCAGATCCAAGAACCTGTGGTAGCAGCAAACCCTGAGGACATGCTTGGGGTGCTTGCCGCTCGCTACACCAAGTTTATGGACTCTGTTTAGCAAATGGAATAAATGAATTCAGTGTAGCTGAGAAAATGGTACAATGTTGAACTGACAGAGAAATGCCCTCAGTGCCTCTTTTCATATACAAAGAAATGAGGTGTGTCTGTTACCTATAATGACATGTTCCTTGAGGGCAATTTTTTCCCTCGGTGGGTATAATAAGTCTAAGGGCTTAACTATTCACAATTCTGCAGCTATGGCCCCTTATGACCAGCTGCACACTTCTTTAGCATGCCTGGCAGACGCACACAGCGGCCCAAGAACAAATTCTCTCCTTATAAGACTAGCCGGTCCTTTCCAGCAGTGACCTTGGCCTCATTAGTATCTGGTTCTAAACAACTGTGCTAATAACAACTTTGGAAGACTTAAGTACTCTGATCAACACAACAGCCAATCATGATTTCCAGAGGATCAATGATGAAACACCACACCCGCCTCCTGAAAAAGAGGTGACAGATTCAGATTAAAGATTAAGGCATGTATTTTGGGGACACAGCCAATGTACCTACTGGTTTTGTTTGACTACGCTATTTTCTTTTTTTTAAGGGTTTTGCTCCTTCTTTTTCAGTGAGGATTAGGAGGAAGGTAAAAGGAAGAGAATTTTGCTAATTAAAAAAATTAACTTAAATTTAAAAAAAACCTACTACTGGCAGACTTCTTTTAGAACTGCCCCTTGGGCACTAAAGCCATGGATTGGAGGAAGTTCTGTCTTTTATCATCATGAGGGATGGTTAAAAAAATGTAAGGAGCCCTAATTGTTATAACTGGCCAAGGTGCCTGGGCACCAAGGTGGAGGCATAGTCCAGACCAGAGTTCTCTGGGCACCCAGGACAAATTGTCAAGGGAGAAAAATCTGATTCCAAGCCATTACAGAAAAGGAAGAAATAACAATTTTAATTAGATAATACAGTACCCTCCCACCTCCTGTACTGCATCACAGCAGTGATTCTCATACTTCTCAGATCTCAGAAAGCTCCAAAAGGAACAAAGTCCCTGAAGAACACCTACTTTATTTATTTCTACCTGCCCCTCTGAAAGAAACTCTCCCAAATTAACATGATGAAGCTATACTTTAGGCTGAGACATCAACAATGTGGTTTCCAGTTTTTATTAAATATATATATTTTGCTTTTTGGAGGGGATAAGGGAGGGCAATTGGGGTTAAGTGACTTGCCCAAGGTCACATGGCTAGTTTTGTGTTAAGTGTCTGAGGCTGCATTTGAACTCAGGTCCTCCTGACTCCAGGGCTGGTGCTCTATTCACTGTGCCACCTAGCCACCCCGAGTTTTTATTAAATAAAAAGAGGAAATTACTAAATTCACCAGAAACAAAGCTTCTAGACTTTGTCCAATTACAAATATTGATACTTCTTCAGGAGGGAGCTCTTATGGGCCACTGATGGTCTGTGGCCCATACCTGGAGAAGCACTGATACTGAGTAGTAAGTGTAAAAAGAGAAGAAATAGCTGAACCAAAGCAGGTCCTTCTTTATATGAATCTCTTAACTTGGAATAATGCCCAATCAAAGTTGGAATTGATTTGATTAATAATTGGAATCATGACAATCCAACTATTCAAGAAAATATCCAACACAGTTTGGAAAACTAGCCAATTCTTTAGAAGATCCAATCTCCAAATCTGCTTGTTCTGTCTTCTGCTGTACTGAAATTTTACTGTATTAAGCACTTCTTGAAATAAGTGGGCCAGTGGGTGGAACTTGAATAGTTCCTTTTAAAGGAGGGTATTACTCTAATGGTAATATCTGTGGACTGGTCCACACTAACAAGGAGCCCCTTCAACGCAATTCAACAAAAGACAGTTATTGATGTTCACCTATATGTGCAAACATAAAGAATGTCACAGTCCCTGTCCTATGTTCTATTAGAGGAGAGAGGGAGAGAAGATGTAGGGGCATACAGTTAAATATAGTGCTAGACAAAGTATCTGGTCCATCCTCAAACCAGCTCTTTACTCTTTTTGTGAATGAATGCCTCTTTTCTGCCCATCTGTTGAAATCTGACTTTCCTCTTCAGTCTCTGTCTTTTTGTTAAGTGAGATGTCTCTTTGCTGCTCTACTTAGTAGGGCTGGCACCCTGTTCTACCCCACAGAAATCCTTAGGTCTACCCCAAAAATGTTTATCCACCAGATCCCTGGCACCACTCCTGCTCTGAAGGCTGGAGAGATGGCTTTTCTTCTAGTGGGACACAGAAGTAACTATTTTTAGAGCAGACAGGATAAAACAGGTAAGAGTTATGTTCCCTGGACCAGAGAGAGCATTCAATTTCCTAACTCTAAATTTGAGACTGCTTCACACAACCTGGACAAAGTGCAGGACCAGCACTCCCCAGAGGGCGTTGGAATACTAGAGAATCAAACCCTCTTCCTTTTGGTGTCTGCATCATCCCCCTCTCCGGCTTCGGTTGTGCTCTAGAGAGAAATACCTGATGCCAACATTATGCAGCTTGCTCCAAACACACTTCCGGTAGAAGAAGAGCCTATTTTTCTGGAACATGGTCTCAGTGATGTAAAAAAAGGACCTCAGCAACTCAACCACATATGTGTCCATCAACCAGTATACAAATTTGGCCAAGATCTCTTCACGCAAACGGTGTTCTGAGGCTGGAACAAAGTGATTCCCTGAAATGAGTCAAAATGTCAGAAAACTAAATTATGTCCAAAGAGTCCAGGAGCTTCAATACTGATGAGCAACATTCCTCATCACCTTACCTCTCCCACCCCCACTCGGGTCATAGGAACAAAACAGAAATTAGAGGGACCCTGGAATCTCCCAGCAGAATTTCAGCTCCCTGAGGGCAAGGACTGTTTAATGTCTATTTACATCCCCAGTGCCTAGCATCATTATCATTATCCTGACACTTAACATTTATAAAGCACTAAAGGGTTTAATTTATAAACACCTTAAATATATGATCCCATTTTGATCCTCAAACAATTATGTCAGCCAAGTGTTATTCCTTTTTTTTTTCCTTTTTGGAGGGCAATTGGGGTTAAGTGACTTGCCTAAGGTCACACTGCTAGTTTTTATGTTAAGGGTCTGAGGCCAAATTTGAACTCAGGTCCTCCTGACTCCAGAGCCGGGGCTCTATTCACTGCGCCACCTAGCTGCCCCCACCAAGTGTTATTCTTATTCCCATTTTACAGATAGGGAAACTGAGATGGAAGAGAAGTGAAGTGACTTCCTCCATCACAGAACTAGGTTAAGTATCTGAGGGTTGGATTTGAACTCAGGTCTTCCTCACTCTAGTCTAGGTCCAGCTCTCTATCTATTCACCACCTAGCTGCATCACTAATCAGCTGCTATTAAGTAAGACTTAGTACCTTTGACAAGGGCAAGCCAAGTACAGTCCTTCACTCGCATCTTCCACATCAGCTCCCGAAGAGAAAACTTGTCATGTTTTCCCAGAGTGAGGAATTTCTTCACATTCTTAAAGAAGCGGCATTTGTTGTGAGTTGATCCCCAGAGTTCAGCAGGCACCAGACGGTGAAGACACTCCCTCAGAAACACATACACCTGCCAAGGGCTGCTGTGCTGCCTGAGAAGCTGTAGGATGTCACCACCACCCCTTCCTGGGAACACACTCTTCCCAACTGCTTGTGACACTGGCTGGGTTTTTTTAGAAATCTCACTGGAAAGGGCTGATTCTTTATCAGGCATCTGCTCTGTAAGTGAGCAACTAGGCTTCTCCATGTTGTCACTGCCACCACAGTTCAGGGGGACTTCAGACATCTGTTCCATCTGCTGGCCTTGGTCTTGGACCTGATGCTGCATTTCCTCAGCCTCCGTTAAATGGCTGGTAGCAAAGGACTGTGGCTTTTTCAGTTGGTTGGAAAGATCTGCCTTGGCTGCTGAAACCCTCAGGGGACAGTTCTTTTTTAGAAGCATGAAATAAGGGCACTTTCGGTGATTCTTTATCAATTCCTTAAACAGGTGCCGCATCTGCCAATAACGTTTGGGGAGACGCCTCTTTTTCCAGGGGGTCCTTTGCTGCTGTGGGTCACCTTTAGGTTTAAAGAGAGGACTGATTAAGAAAATGGTTTCAACCAGCCTTCGACCCCCAGAGAGAGAATCGTGTAAACGGTTCAGCAGAAATGACACAGGCAAACATTCTCTGAAGTTGCGGGAAGAATATAAGAACCGTTTCCTGTTAATGTATACAATGGAGCCAGAGGCACTTCTCAATCTCTTTGGTACCGGTAGTTCATTCCCAGGGCACAGTGGATGTGAGAAAAAGGCATCAGTTTGTTCGGTCCCTCCATGCAAACCTTCTTCTGAAGATCTGGCTTCTGTTTTACCTTCAGGAGTCGATTTGGTAATCGAAGAATCATAACATGCTAAGTCCTCACCACTACATTCTAAAAGGGAGAGGCTGCCCTTGGTCTCCATGAAACATTCCTCTGTACCACCATCTTCTTCAAGGGAAGATTTTGCACTGGAGAAATGCTTTGAAGAGCAGATTTCCACTGATCTTTGGGTTATGCTCTCAGCACTGTCTGAATTAGATTCATTCTCATTTAGTTCAAGACCCTGTTCTGAGCCCAGCTCTTTTCTCTTTTCATGAAGGTACTCCTCTTTCTTTGGCCGCTTTGTTGAAATCTCACTTTCCTCTTTATTCTCCCTTTGCCTTTTTGATAACAGAGCCATCATGGAATGTGCCAAATGGGTTTTGGCTTGTTCTTCTATTTGGTCAGCCTTAGATAGCTGCTCAGTCCCACAGGAATCTTCAGTTCTGTCTTGAAGAGGTTCTTCTACCAAATCCTGTGCACTATTCTGGTTTTGACCTGAAACTTTTAAGGTCTTGTCTTTGGATCTAAGCATCTCTTTCCTCAAATCCAGTTTGACTGGGGATTTTTTGTGGAAGGAAATTTTCTTTCTGACATTGTTAAGTGAGACATTTGGTTTCTGCTTTGGATATTTTCTCCGCAAGAACCCAGATGGAGAGACAGAATCTTTTAAATAGAGTTCATAGATAGGTAGCCCAGAGACCTGGTAACAGCAGCTTGGGGGTACCATCATGAAAAGTGAACAGTGCTCTAACATATACATCATCACATCATCTCCTATTCTGCTTAGAAGCATCTCCCACAAGGCACTGACACTAATTGTTTCCGTTATTGTGTTAGGGTGATAGTTGCAGACATTTGTTGTGAACATAACTGGTAATGACATTTTGTTTTCCTCTAACAGGGTGTATCCAAAAGCCAGAATATTCTTTTTTTTCTTTTCACAAATCCTCTGGACAATTCTAGCAACTACCTCCTTCTGGGAAGACAGCTAAAGGAAGAAAAAATTCAAAATTGTTGACAGCAGTTTTCTCCAACTTTCTAATTATTCATAAAGTGCTCCTGGGGCCAAAATTCATCTCAAAGTTACTCAAAGCAGAGAGCCAATTCAAAAATATGTTCAACAACATTAAAATTTCTCCTATATGTAGGGCAGCAGGCTAGAAGAAGCTGGAACCATGTCCTCTTAGAGGGAGGTTAAAGAAAAATAAAAGTCAGTCAACAACCATTTTAAAGGCACCAACTACATACCAAGGCTGGGGATAGAAAGAATGGCAAAATACAAAGCCTGCTTTCAAGGGTCTCCTTTCCCTCACATTCTATAGGGAGTAAGACAACCTATACATTTAGTATATAGAATAAATAGAAAGGAATTAAAAGGAATTTGGAAGGGAGTTCACTGATTAGCAGCCAGGAGATTCTGGAAAGATTTCCTGGACAAGGTGCTGCTTGAAGCACATCTTAAGGAAATAAGGAATGCTGTGAGACAAAGGTGAGGAAGGAGTGCATTCCAGGCAGGGAAGATAATGGCCAATGAAAAGTATCAGAGGAGGAAAATGGTGTGCCAGTATGAACAACAGAGAAAAGGCTAGTTAAGCTTCATCATGAAGTGGGGGAAGTGGAATAATGCATAATGAGGCTGGGACCAGGTTGTGAAAGACCTTAAAAGCTCAACAAAAGAATTTCATGTTGTCCAATGGGCAGTGGAAGTACTAGGGAGCCCCTAGAGTTTATTGAGTAGGGCAATGCCAAGGTCAGATCTGAGCTTTTGGAAAATCACTTGGATGGTTGTGTGGTAAAGGATGCAAATGGTGAGAAACATAAGGTAAGGAGATAAATTGGAAGGTTACTACTGTGGTCCAGGGGAGAGGTGATGTCTTTGTAAATAGAGATGGAGGAAAGGTGGGATCTAGCAACTGAATGGATATGCAGTGTGATGGAGAGTACTGCTGAGGTTACAAACCTGATCCACTCAAGAACAGCAGTACCCTCAATAGAAACAGGAGTGGGTTCTGGGAAAAAGATAATGAGTTCTGGTTTGGACATGAGCTTGAGACATCTCTCCAACAGCCAGTTTGAAACGTCCAATAGGCAAGGGGGGACAGAACTCAACAGAAACGCTGGGGCTTGAATATTTCACTTTGGGAGATGATGCAGGTCACCAAATGAGAGAATGATGGAGAAGAGGACCCAGGACAGGGCTCTGGAACACACCCACACAAGAGGCATGCTCAGGATGAAGAACCAGCAAAGCATCCTGAGAAGGAATGGTCCACAGGTTGAGGAAAACTAGGAGAGAGTGTTTTTTGCAAAAATTTGGGAAAGGAAGGTTGTCAACAGTGGCCAAAAAAGATGAGTTAGAAAAAGCCGCAGATTTGGCCATTAAGACACCACTGGTAACTTTGGGGGAAAGCAATTTTCGGTCAGTCATGGAGTCCAAGGCCATACTGCAAAGGGTCGAGAACAGAAGAAGAAAGGGATGTGGGAGAATTTTTCCAAGAGTCTAGCTGAGAAAAGAAAAGGAGATATATGGCAATTAATTGCTTGAGGAGACGATAAGGTTCACAGAAAGTTCTTTAAGAATTGGGGAGCCTTGGGCACGTTTGAAAGCAACAGGGAGAGAATCAATAAATAGGGAGAGACTGATGATTAAGGAATGGGGGGAGGGCGGGTTGCAATCTGCTGGAAAAGAGCCCAGGTAGAGGTAGAAAGGCTGGCCTTGGCAAGAAGGGTCCATCTCATCAGAGAGGTGGACGTGGTCAAGTAAGAGGCGACTTCGCCAGGTGAAGAGGTGGTGGAGGTGTGCGGAACTTAAGGACAGCCTGGAGGGGCTTCGGTGGGGAGTGGGCAAGGAGACCACTTAGGGAGGTATAAAAGGCAGAGAGAGAGAGAGGAACAAAAGTTATTAAATGACTTGCCCAGGACTTTGCGGGCTCGAGGAGCGAGTGCCGCCGGCAAAATCAAGGTATAATCCCCACACTCTCTCCGGCGGGCGGGGAGAAAAGAGCAGCCC
>NW_027185712.1:20286815-20306982 GCF_028583685.1 Petaurus breviceps papuanus
GCCGACACACCACCCCCTCCCCGGCTCCGCAATGATGCATTACCTGCTGGAAGGTGAGAGGCGTGGGGAGAGGCCGCGCATCCCAGGGCACACACACCACGCACTGGGACACAAAATCGTGGAAGACCTCCGGGTCCCCGCTGCGCAGGAGCTGCACCGCTACCTGCTCATCCGGGCTAGCTGCGGGACCCCGCGCAGTCCGCGCCTCGTCCTCGAGGCGCTGCACGAACTCGGCCAGTCCCAGCACGGCCCGGTAGCGGGCCCGCAGCACGCCGCGCACCGGGCCGAAGGCGGCCGAGGCCAGCAAGGAGAGCGGGGCCGGGGAACGAGAAGCCATGGGCCGCGAGGGCCCGGGAGGGCTGGCGCTGCTGCTGCGGCTGCGGCTGCGGCTGCTGCTACACCTGCCGCGGCTGCTGCGGCAACCCCGTAAGCTGTTGAGGAGCCCGGGGCCGATGCAGAAGAAGGGGCAGCTGGGAGGAGCGAGGGGGCGGGAGGAGCGGGCTAGCCCAGGCAGCCGTGCCAGGGCGGGGAGAAGACGCAGGCGGAAGAGGGGGCTGGTGAGGCCGTCTGGACTCTTAAAGGGACCACAGCGCCTGGGAAAAGACTAGAGTGTTAGGAAGGATTAGGGCCAAACTGTTCATTTTCATTTGCACTTTCCGGGCGAAGGGGATAGCTCAGCGATATTTGTTAATTCAATGGAGGGGGGAAAGCCTCTCCCCCACCTTCTTTGATTAAGCTCTCACTCACTGTGTCAAACACCAGGGGTAAAATCGCAGCATCTCAATCTCGGAAGAGGAGGGACCTTCAAAGGGCCATCTAGCCCATCCCTCTGCTATGGTCTCCTTCCTACTACGCCTTTGTAAGAGGCACAAGCGCTGGCAGCTGACAGCCTAGCTGTCTTGATTCTTTACTATCATTGTACAACTTTTCAGGGCTGCTCCTGCACCTTTGATGTCTACCTTCACCAGCTCCAAGATTCACCAGTGGCTGCAAGATGCTGTAGCATGCTCAGCGGCCACACCCTGGTCAAACCATCTGCAGGGGGGCTAAATCAAGTTGAGGATAAGTGATAGGCCTTTAACTAGTTGGTGAGTTGGGAGGGGCGGGTGTCTACCCCATGCACTTGAAGACTTTCCAGGGCTGAAGGGGCCCATGAGAATAATTTGTTCCAAGGGCCATGAAGATGGCTGAAGCAGGTGCTTAGAGATTGGTCAAGTATCAAAGAATCAAGGTCATCTTGACTTTTGTCTCTTGCCACTAGACTTTGATGACTGGAAGAGAGAGTGAAGCTATTGACTTTGCAACTCTGCCTCTCTTAAATTCAGTTCACACAGGAGTCAAAACATCCTCCCCATGATGTCATTGGTCCTCTTCTAAGGACAAACAACAACTGGTCAGACCCAATTAGACATACCCATTCTCTTGGCTTCTATCTATTCCACCTCTGCTTGTATGATCATCCTGGAAAACTTGTCTTTCTTTCCAGGGTAAGAAGCTTTGTTGATAATGAGATAACTAATGGAATGGAATTAAACATTCATTGAGCACTAACTTGTAGCAGAACACTATACTAAGTACCTAAAAAAAAAACTGAAAAGCTCATGTATCCCTTTTGTTGAGGGTACATACCATCCATTGGAGAGAAACAATGTATGCACATGAAATGATATGAATACCAAGATATCATGATGTACTTGTTGAACTTTCAAAGTGAAATAGTATCCTGAAATTCTCCATGTTTTCCTAGGGGAAAATTTCGAATAAGAACTATAGAAATTCAGATATGGAAAGCACCTGAGAAGTATTCTAATCCAACCTACAGTTAGTTGGTCATGAATTCCTACTATAAAATCCATATTACCTGATGCCATCATTAATTTTGGACATTCTACCATCTACTCTGCTACACAGCTCCCTCATGATCAAATTTCTGGAGGCTATGTCTTGAGTGGTGAATCCACTCTGCTTTGGAACTACATCCTGGGCTCAGATGTTCTGACAAGTATGTGGAGTACAAATTCACCTAACCTACTATCTCTAGCCAGCCCCAGGCTACGTGTTACATCCATCTACCCAGAAATCTTGTCACCTGCCCTACCACTACAAAGTAATCCAACTCCAATCCTTTCCACCTCTTGTTCTAGGGAGACTAGTTAAATCAATACTACCATAGCTTTTTTTTGGACATAGTCACCTATGGCTCTACCCTTCCTGTGACTGCCCGAACCAAAACTCTCTTCTCTGGCTATAACTCTTCCTACATATATTATCTCTGACTATTAGAATATAAGCTCTCTGAGGTCAGAGACTGTCTCATTTTTTAATTTGTATCCTTAGGACCTAACACAGTGCATAGTAGGTGTCTAATAAATGGGTTTTTTTTTACTCATTCATTATTCAACCTGTGTTTGAAGAGGTGGAATATTTCTATTTCATTTTTGGACACCTCCAATTCTGAAAAGATTTTTTTACTTCTGTTGAGCCAAAGTTGTTCCACTTAAACTTTAATCACTGTTCCTTTTGGGGTCAAGTGAGACAAGTCCAAATCCTCTTCTTGATGTCAATCCTTCAAATATTTGAAGAAAATTAGCATGTTTCCTTTCCTCCCACTCCAAATCTTCTCCTCTCCAGGCTCCTACCTGCTTCTGTTCATCTTCACATGGTGTTATCTCTAAGCCCTTCACCATTCTGTTCATCACTTCTCTGAATTTTCTCTAGCATATTCATGACCTTTCTAAACTGGAGTGCCCCAAACTGAACAGAGGACTCTTTGACAATAATAGATACACAATAACATCTGACCAGGGCAGAACAGACTAAAACTCCCAGATCTTTTTTAGAAGACATCTGACTATGTCTCCCCCATATTGTACATATGACAATTATTTCTTGACCCTGATGAACATCTAGCAAAGAAAGAGATGATCACAAAGAGGCAGCATTGCTTCCTCAAGAACAAGTCATGCCTGTCCTACTCCTATTTCTACTAAATTAGATCTTGGAAATGCCACAAATAGAATTTACCTGGATTTTAGCCAAATAGGTGATAAGAGTATCTTATGCTGTTCTTGTGGGGAAAAAGAGAAATGAGGGCCAGCCACTTCAGTGGTGTCAAATTCAAATAAAAGTGGGGTCACTAAATTGTGCATAAGGATCCCTGCCCACATATTGATTTAGAAAATCACATATTAATACTGTTTATGTTCTATTGTATTTTTGCTTATTTTGTGATTACCTTTTTTTTTCCTTTTTGGAGGGGGAAGGGTAGGGCAATTGGGGTTAAGTTACTTGCCCAAGGTCACATAGCTAGTTTTGTGTTAAGTGTCTGAGGCCCGATTTGAACTCAGGTCCTCCTTACTCCAGGGCCCGTGCTCTCTATTCACTGCCCCACCTAGCTACCCCCAGTATTGTCTTTTAAGAGACTGAACTTTGAAATCATGATTACCTTTTAATCTGGTTTCTGTCATATGGGAATGTTGCTGCAAGGGCTATAGGCCACATGTTTGGTACCTAGATGATAGTATAATTAGATGGACTGATAACTGATTAAATGGCTGATTAAATTAAATTAAAACTCAAAGAGTTGTCAGTAATGGTTCAATGTCAACTTGGTAGGTGGTCCCCAGTGGAGCGCTCCAAGAATGTGTGCTTGACTCTGTGTGAAGATTTTTATCAGTGCATGGATAAAGTCAGAAACAGAATCCTTTCCAAATTTGCAAATGACACCAAGTCCTGAGCAGTGGCTAACATGCTGCATGACCAAATCCCAATCCAAAAAGCACTTGACAGTATAGAACATTGGACTGAATGTAATGAGGTGAAATTCTAAAGGGATAAAATGTAAAGAGTAGATTTCATAAGTACAAGATGAAGGGGAAATTGTTAGACAGCAGCTTGCCTGAGGCTTGTAGTGGGTCAAGAATTCACCATGAGTCAGCAATGTGATGGGTCAGTCAAAACAGCTAAGGCAATCATGGGTTACGTTAGAGACTCCAAGTTTCCAGGAATAAAGATGTGATAGTCCCTTCTTCTGACCACATCTGGACTACTGGATTCAGTTCTGAGTGCCACAGTGTTAAAAGGATATTGATAAGTATCCAGAAGAGGACAACCAGGATGGTGAAAGTCTTTGACTCCATGCCACAGAAGGAAGAATTGAATAAATGGGGGGAAGGTGAGCCTGAAAGAGAGAAGACTGAGGAATCAAGGTATCTATCTTCAACTATCTGAAATGCATCTGTGTACAAGAAATGTTTTTAAATGCATAAAATTCATAGGATTACAAAAGAAACCATGTTGAAAAATAGCCATCAAAAAAACTTTTTTTTTTAATGTTCATAGACACCAGTAAGAGAATGCCTGATCTAAAAGCTTATTAGAACAGTGCCTGCCTGGCACATTGTAGCTGCTATATAAATGTTTATTCCCTCTCCTTCCCTACTGTAAATCCCTCTTACATTTGTAGTCTGTGCTATACGTCCTACATGAAGGTGGCAATAAATTTGGGAATAGATACATCTTTTTTTTTAATCATTGGAGAATTGTTGTTAAGCAAAATTATCCCACTATTACATCTTTCAAGAAGTCTTCTATAATTTTTACCTAAGCCCACTATATCAAAATCCCAAAATGAAAAAAAAAAAACCAATTTGGGAGTGGGCGGAGCCAAGATGGCGGAGTAGAAGCACGACCTTCCTGCGGCTCTGGCTTCCACCTTTCCCAATCCATGTAAAAAGGGGACTCTAAACAAACTTTGGAGCTGCAGAACCCACAAAATGACACAGAGAAGCTAACCTCCCACTGAGGATAGCCCAGCAGCCAACAGGAATCCAGCGCAGTGCTCTGGGAGCCGAGCCCAGCCCCACCCTGAGGCTTTAGCCCCTGGGCAGGCCTGACCAGCTGCCAGCCAGAGGGACTCCAGATCAGCAGCAGCTGTGGCCATTTCCAGATTCATCAACACATAGATGCGAAGGACAAAGTGAGAGGTCAGTGCAGTCTGGACTTTGGGACCAGTAAGTAGGAGGGCGTGGCTTTCACCCCCGGGGCAAGAAGCCGCTGAGATGCCCGCACAGCCAGCCAGTACCACCTGGCAGCTTCAGCTCCTGGCCTGCAGAGTGTAGGGGGACCAAGCACCAGTCTGAGGGGTAATTGCTCTTGCTTTAACCTGCTTGGATCTGGATTGCAGTCTAGAGTAGAGGTCCTGGGGTGTGTGTCCAGCTTGCCAGAGCATGTGGAAACCTCAGAGAGGGCACCCATCTTATACCTCCAGCAGCTGAGAAAACCCCAGCATTTGGGACGACAGCTTCCCTGTCTGGTGGCAGAGTCCTACTGTGGCAAAAAGCCCAAAAGTCAAGTAATTGAGTGGCAAAATGAGCAGGCAAAGGAAACAAAGCAGACAGAAGATCCCAACATTACACTCCTAATTTGGGGACAAAAAGGAGCAAAGCATGGAACAGGAGGAAAACAGTGAAGTCAGAACTCCTGCACCAAAAGCTTCAAAGGAAAATACAAGCTGGTTACAGGCCATAGAGGACCTTAAGAAGCAGATAAGAGAAGTGGAGGAAAAATTGGGAAGAGAAATGAGAACAATGCAAGAAAATTATGAAATGAGAGTCAACAGCCTGACTGAGGAAAATAATACCTTAAAAAACAGACTGACTCAAATGGCAAAGGAGGTCCAAAAAGGCAATGAGGAGAAGAATGCCTTAAAAAGCTGAATTTGCCAAATGGAAAAAGAATCTCAAAAGCTCAATGAGGAGAATCATTGCTTCAGAATTAGACTGGAGCAAATGGAAGCTAATGACTTTATGAGAAATCAAGATGCTGTTAAACAGATCCAAACAAATGAAAGAATAGAAGGCAATGTGAAATATCTCATGGGAAAAACCACTGACCTGGAAAAGGGATCCAGGAGAGATTATTTAAAAATTATTGGACTGCCTGAAAGCCATGACCAAAGAACCTAGAAATCATCCTCCAGGAAGTTCTCAAAGAAAACTGCCCTGATGTTTTAGTACCAGAGGGCAAAATAGAGGTTGAAAGAATCCACCAATCACCTCCTGAAAAAGATCCCAAAAAGAAAACTCCTAGGAATATTATAGCCATGTTCCAGAATTCTCAGATTAAGGAGAGAATATTACAAGCAGCCAGGAAGAAACAATTTGAATATTGTGGAAACACAATCAGGATAACCCAGGATCTGGCAGCTTCTACACTGAGGGATCAAAGGGCTTGGAATATGATTTTCCAGAGGTCAAAGGAGATGGGATTATAACCAAGAGTCACCTACCCAGCAAAACTGAGTATCATGTTTCAGGGGAAAATAAGGTTATTCAGTGGAATAGAGGACTTTCAAGCATTCTTGTTGAAAAAACCAGAGTTGAATAGAAAATTTGACATTCAGATACAAGAAGCAAGAGAAGCATGAGAAGGGAAACAGGGAAAAGAAATCATAAGGAACTTATCAAAGTTGAACTATTAACATTACTACAGGGAAAAACAATAATTGTAACTGATGAAACTTTTCTCAGTAGTTGAAGGGATTAGAAATACATACATATATATGTATATATATGTCTATATATGAGGGTATATGGGCATATGAATACATATGTGAATGTGTGTATATATGTTTACAGGTATACATAGATAGAGGGCACAGGACCAATTTAACAGGAAGGGATGATACTTAAAAGGTGAAATTAAGAGGTGAGAAGAATATAATGAGAGGAGATGGGGAGAGACAGATTGGGGTAAACTATCTCATACAGAAGAGGCAAGGGAAAATGGCTACAATGGAGGGGAAGGATAGGACGGCAAAAGGGAATGGGTCAACCTTATTCCCATGGAATTTGGCTTTAGGAGGTAGTGAAATACACACTAAAGAGGGTATCTCACCCTCCAGGAGATTAGGGGGGGAAGGGGATGAGAGGGAGGATGATGGAAGGGAGGGCGGGCTGGGGGGGAGGGAAGTTGGAAGCACCCACTTTTGAAAAGGGATGGGATCAAAGTAGAGAATAGAACAAGTGGGAGGTGGTATAGGAGGGAGGGAAATATAGTCAGTCTTTTACAATATATCTACTATGTTATTGTTTTGCATTAGCCACACATGTACAACCTACACTGAACTGCTTATCTTCCCAGTAAGGGTGGGTGACAAGGAAGGAAGGGAATGAATGTGGAATTCAAAGTTTTAAAATCAAATATTCAAATATATATATATATATATATATATATATATATATGTATATATGTGTGTGTGTGTGTGTTTGTGTGTGTATATATATATATATATATATATATATACTATTATTAATACCATCTTACATGTAATTGGGAAATAAGATATACAGGCACTGAAGCATAGAGACCCACTGGAAATGTCAAAAGGGGTATGGGAGAAAATATGGGAGAGAGCAGATTGGAGGAGGGGATATCCAGTGGGACTGCTATTTTGGGGCGGTGGGTAGGGGAAACTCGAGGAGAAAATTTGTAACTCAAAATATGGCGGAAACGAATGATGTAAATCAGAAGTTAATAAAGCATTAAAAAATAAAATAAAATTATATTCTCTGAAAAAAAATATATAGGGAAAAAAACAATTTGGATGTCTCAGTTCAAGCTAGCAAACATTTTATTAAGGGTCTACTATGCAAGACACTGTGCTAAATTCTGGGCAAAAAAAAATAGATATGATATAAAATCTGATATCCAGAGCCTTGCCATTCATTAGAGAGAGAGGGGAGGAAAGAGGCTCTGATAAATACTAATGAGGTGACCAGAAAAAGTTCTGTGAGAAATCTGGGAAAGAAGGGATCACTTCTGGTGTGGGGGATCAGAGGCAACTGTAAAGGAGCCAGCACAAGGCTTAGTAGAGTCTTGAAGGAATGGAGAGCTTAGTTTAAAGGAAAGCCATGGAAATGGGGCAGAATGAGAAGATGGGAAAGAGAATGGACCAGTTTGGCTGAAATTGGGAGTTAGTGAAGAAAAGGATGGAGAGATAGGTTGTAGTAAGGTCATGGCAGGGCCTTGAATGCCAGGATTCAAGAGTTTATGCTTCTTTTGGTTGACACCGGGGAATCACTGAGGATTTTTGAGTAGGTAGGGGAATAGTGTGATCAAAGCTATATTAGCAGAATGATTACCTGAACAGCTGTTTGAAGAATTGATTAAAGGAGGGATACATACAGGCATGAAGACTAGGGAGGAGTCTATTATAATAGTCTACATGAGTAGAATTAGTGTGCTTGTATGTTAGTATGATAGGAAACTGACTGAAAAGATTGACTGTGGGTGATTTTTCTTATGTCTACTGAATTAATATTTTAATAATAATCACTTAAATTTATATTTTGTTATTCAGTCATGTCCGACACTTTTGACTTCATTTGGAGTTTTCTTGATAAACCAATATAGTTTGTCATTTCCTTCTCCAGCTCATTTTACAGAAGAGGAAAGCGAGCTAAACAAGTTTAAGTGAGGTGCCCAGGCTCACATGTCTAGAAGTGTCAGGCTGAATTTGAACTTAGAAAAGTGAGTCTTCCTGACTCCAGACCTGGCACCCTAGCCACTCACTTTGCCACCTGATTCCATGGTCAATTAGTCAGTCAATAAACATTTTTGATTAGACTTGGAAATGCTAACCTTTTGTGATGTTTAAATATTTGTGAATGACATTGCTTTTTAAAAATTATTATTATTCTGGAGAACAGCATTTAAACAATCCCTTGCTCACCTGCTTCCGTCAGGCATATAAGTCTTTCATATTCATCATATTCAACATCTCTCAATGGCCATGGTATTGTAAATAGTCAGGATTAGATTTTCCTATTTTTAAGCCACATTTAGTGAGCAGCACTGTATAAAACCTGGTTTTAAGGACTGTATTTGAGAATCACTTATTTCTACTGACAGATGGTTTGGCTCTCCTTCACAGAATATGTGCTTTTCTAATAAAGAGATTAGTATTACATTCACTAAAGAATTATGAAAACACAAAGATTAAACATTTTATCATGAAAACAAGAATTAAGTTCAATAAACAAGTGCAAATCAAATGGGAAGCAGAAAGTCATAAAGGTACAATTAGTTGATTTATGGTGAGAAAATATTTTTTTCAAAATTTTCAACATACACACTCAATCTCTGGAAAACTCCTAGCAGTCAATGTAAAACCTTTCTTCAGAAACTTTGTTTCCCACTCTTTGTGACCCCCAAATGGCAAACCACCTTTTAATACTGCTTTACATGTGTGTGTGTATGTTTGTGTATTTGCCAAATGTAGTTAAAAGTGATAAGTCAATGTTGGCAGGGCTGTGGAGAAATAGACACTCTCTCTATATATACTGTAGGTAGAGCTAGGAATTGGAGTAGTCTTCAGAAAGCTATATGAGAAGAAACAGAAAAAGTTACAAAACTGGTCATATCCTTTGACCCAATTATACCACTACCAGGATTATACCATAAGAGTGGGGCAAGAATAGGAAAAAATTGTCTAATCTGTGCAAAAGCATTGATAGTATCATTATTTTTGAGAGCAAAAAAAATGGAAACAACCCATGTGTCAAGCAGTCCGGGAATGACTGAACCGAATGTGTTATATCGTGGGATGTTATTACAGCACCAAACATAACAGATTTGAAGAATTCAGAGGAATATGGGAAGAAATACGAAGTAGGGTTGAGTAAAGAAAGCAGAATAAAAATAACAACTGACCCACAACTTTACCTATATAAATAATCAACTAACATCTGAAAAAAATAGAAATAAAAGAATTTAGAAGAAGAAACAGAAACAAAATAAGTAGAACATTTTTGTTCTTAGCACGGTGCCTGGCATGTCATAGCACCTGATAAATGTCTATTATATTGGATTATATTATAAACGTTTGGGGGCAGTTAGGTGGCACAGTGGAGAGAGTGCCAGACCTAGAGTCAGAAAGATTCATCTTTCATCTTCCGAAGTTCAAATCTAGCCTCAGATACTTCCTAGCTGTGTGACCCTGGACAAGTCACATAACCCTAGAGGTTTGCCTCAGTTTCCTCTTCTGTAAAATGAGCTGGAGAAGGAAATAGAAAGCCACTCCAGTTTCTTGGCCAGGAAAACCTCAACCGGAGTCACAAAAAGTCAGACACAACTGAAATGACTGCACAAGACCATTAGAGTGTAAGCTCCTTGAGGGTAGGAGCCATCTTATTTTTGAATCAACACAGTTTACCACAGTGCTGGTCACATAGTGAGTAGATAGATACAGGGATGGATGGATGAATGATTAATAAATTGATATCTATCTCAAGGCTTACTATATATAAACACATATATGCATATTTGCATATACATATACAATAAGCTCCCATATACATACTTATATAGAAAAATTCTGTATTTTAATTAATTATATATTAAATTATGTTGTTTTGATTACATATCAAACATGTGCCTATACATGTATACATATATAGCAAGACTTTATATGCGATATATATGTGTGTATACATACATATGCAGTAAGCCTTTATTTAGTTATATATTATATATCTATAAATAGCATGTATATGTGTGTATATGCATATGCACATATATTATAAAAACTCTGACTTGTCAATGCTCTAAACATTTTACAGTTTCCTGTGAACTTATTTTGTTGTCATATTTTCTTAGTAGATCAGACATCTGATCCCCTCCCTGTAATGGCTTTGCTATATTAATCCACCCAGATACAATTTCTGTCTCTCTGTTTGCCTTTCTTCACTCTTTAAACCACCTTATAAAAACTAATAAAAAGTACTTAGGAAAAAAATCCCTCCAAAGGCAGCTACTTAATCCCTCTACCTGTGCAAATATGGCTCAGTCCCTGTTTTACATCTCCGGATTTCCGCAGCTCTACAAGTTACCTGGTGGAGGTTAAGAAAAACAGTGAGATACAGTTACTCACTCAGATATTGAAGACTTGAAATTTACTCTAGGAATTAAACCTCTTATTTTTTTTTCCTAATAAAATCAGAGAGCACTTCCCTTCAAGCCTAGCCCAGCCAGGTAGTAAACAAGCTACAAAGTTCTTCCCCTCAGGTGAGTGGTCTGGAAGAAGGGCTATGGGAAAAATGAGATAGAGTCAAGTTGGTTCAGTTCAACAAACACGTATTAAGTTTCTACTGTGTACAGAGTACTGTACTAAAGGAATAGTGTGAATAACCATGGGTCCTTGCCTTGTGAAAGTTGCATTTGAATAAGGCCATGACACACACACAAATAATCAGTCAGCAAGTAAACATTAAATATTTATTAAGCACCTATTACCTGCCACACACTGGAGATAAAAACAAAGGAAAAAGATAGTCCCTGTACTCTAGGCATTTATAATTTAATAAGTATTTTTGTTGTTATTCAATTGTTTCAGTCGTGTCTAACTCTTTGTCACCTTATTTGGGATTTTCTTGGCAAAGATACTGGAGTGGTTTG
The DNA here is from genome assembly GCF_028583685.1 of Petaurus breviceps papuanus. Taxonomy (NCBI): domain Eukaryota; kingdom Metazoa; phylum Chordata; class Mammalia; order Diprotodontia; family Petauridae; genus Petaurus; species Petaurus breviceps. Next base: position 20,298,273 of record NW_027185712.1, read on the forward strand.
CCATTTCATTCTCCAGCTCATTTTAGAGACAAGAAAACTGAAGCAAACAGGGTTAAGTGACTTGCCCAGGGTCACACAGCTAGTACATTTCTGAAGCAAGTTTTGAACTCAGGAAGACAAGTCTTTCTGACTCCAAGCCTGGCCCTCTATCCACTGCACCAGCTAGCTGTCCACTAGGTGTCATAGCTGTCTTAGTGATGGAGGACTTTAATCATCTGGACATCTAGGGCACTCTCCCTCTTTCTCAGTCTCTCTCTCTCATCCATCCCCTCCCCCATCCATTTGGATGGATAAATGTTATATATGTAAGTATGCAAACATATGCATATGTGTATGTATGTATATGTATATATATAGTTATATGTATATATATGTGTGTGTGTGTGTATACATATATATGAAAAGGGATGGGGGGGGTCTTAGATCTGGTAGATAGAGTGCCAGAAGAACTATGGCCAGAAGTTCACAATATTGCACAGGAAGCAGCAATAAAAAACATTCCAAAGAAAAAGAAGAGCAAGGACGTAAAATGGCTGTCTGATGAGGCTTTACAGATAGCTGAGGAATGAAGGAAAGGAAAAGGGAAAGATACACCTAACTAAATGGAGAAATTCCAGAGGACAGCAAGAAGACATAAGGTTTCTTAAATGAGTGATGCAAAGAAATGGGAGAAAACAATAGAATGGGAAAGACAAGATATCTCTTCAAGAAAATGAGTAATATTAAGGGAATGTTTCATGAAAAATGGGCATGATAAGAGACAGAAATGGTACAGACTTAACAGAAGTAGAAGAAATTCAGAAAAGGTGGTAAGAATATATAGAAAAACATATAAGAAAGATCTTAACATCACCAAAAACCAGCATAGTATGGTTACTGATATAGAGTCAGGCATCCTGGAGAATGAAGTCAAGGGGGCCTTAGGAAGCTTTGCTAACAATAAAACTGGTGAGGTAATAGAATTCCAGCGCAACTATTTAAAATTCTAAAAGGTGATGCTTTTAAATTGCTACACTCAATATGCCCACAAATTTGGAAGACTCAACAGTGGCCACTGGATTAGAAAAGATCAGTTTACATCCCAGTCCTGAAGAAGGGCAATGCCAAAGAATGTTCAAATCATCAAACAATGGTGCTCATTTCATATACCAGCAAGATTATGCTTATGATATACAAGCTAGGCTTCAGCAACACGCAAATTGAGAATTATCAGAAGTACAAGCTGGTTTTTGAAGAGGCAGAAGAACTGGAGACCAAACTGCCAACATTTACTGGATTATAGAGAAAGTAAGGGAGTTCCAGGAAAATATCTACTTCCTCTTCATTGACTACACTAAAACCTTTGACTGTGTGGATCACAGCAAAATATGCAAGTCCTCAAAGAGACGGGAATACTAGATCAGTTTATTTGTCTCCTGGGGATCCTATATGCAGATCAAGAAGCAAAAGTTAGAATTGAACATGGAACAACTGATTGGATTAAGATTAGAAAGACAAGGCTGCATATTGTCACTTTATTTATTTAACTTATATGCACAGTACAACATGAGAAATGCCAGGCTGGATGAATCAAAAAGCAGAATTAAGGTTGCCAGGAGAAATATCAACAATCTCAGATATGCAGATGACACCACTCTGATGGCAGAGAGCAAAGAAGGCTTAAGAAAGCCTCGTGATGATGGTGGAAGAGGACTTGAAGTGTAACAAACAAAATTAATATCATGGCGACTGGTCCCATCACTTCCTGACAAGTAGAGAAGAGATGGAAGCAGTGTCAGGTTTTATATTCCTGGGCTCAAAGATCATTCCAGATGGCAACTGCAGCCATGAAATTAAAAAACACTGGCTCCTTGGAAGGAAAGCTATGGCAAATATAGGCAGCATGCTGAAAAGCAGAGACCTCATTTTGCCAACAAAGGTCCATATAATCAATATAATGCACTTGTGAGAGGTGCATTATAAGGAAGTTGAGTGTCACAGAATCGACACTTTTGAATTGTGGTGCTAAAGAAAACTTTTGAGAGTCCCTTATACAGAAAGGGTAATCAAATCAGTTAATATTTAAAGAAATTAATTCAGGCTCTTCACTGGAAGTTCAAATACTAAAGCTGAAGCTTAAATACTTTGGCCACATAATGAGAAGACAAAACTCATTGGAAAAGATCCTGATATTGGGAAAGATTTAAAGAAAAAGGGCTTGGCAGAGGATGAGATGGATAGATAGTGTCATGGAAACAATGAACATGAGCTTAGACAGATTTCAGAAGGTAGTGGAGGATAGAAGGGCCTGGTGTGCCATCTGTGGTTCATGGGGTCACAAAGAGTTGGACACAACTGAATGAACAACAACAACAAGTGTATATACACATATGTGTGTTATATATAAATACGTACATACATACACACACATATATGTTTGCTTTTTGGAGGGGGGAAGGCAGGGAAATTGAGGTTAAGTGATTTGTCCAAGGTCACACGACTAGTTAAGTATCTGAGGCTGGATTTGAACTCGGGTCCTCCAGACTCCAAGGACATTGCTCTATTCACTGTGCCACATAGCTACCCATATATGTCTGGGTGTATATGTGTGTGTGTGTGTATATGTGTGTGTGTGTATAGGTATATGTGTGCATATGTATATATATATGTATATATAATATCTAGCATTTAAATTGTGCTTTAAAGTTTGCAGTATGCTTTACAAATATTACCTCTTTTTAGCCTAATATCCCTAGGAGGTAGATGCTGTTATCCCCATTTCACAAATGAGGAAGCTGAGAGAGACAGAGGTTAAGTGACTTGCTCATGGTCACACAGCTAGTAAGTGTGTGACACATGATTTGAGCTCTGATCTTCCTGACTCCAGGTCTATCACTCTATCCACTGCTCTAGCTAGTTCCATATGTGTACATGTATAACCTTCACACACACACACACATATACACACATATATAATCTAATTCTATACATATATGCACGAGATGTGATGTATAATTTATACATATATACATATTATATATAATGCATGTATAGATGGAGCATGGCTGAACCTATCCTCTCCTTGCCTCTGGCTGCTTCTGGAACCATCTCTATGGCCATAGTGGAGGAGGGGAGGGAATCAGCTCCATACCAGGAAAGGGCTGGAGTGAGTTACAGGCTGGGGACTTTTCAGATACTGTGAGTGATATTTTTGCTGCCTCAGTGACACTCAGTGACTCGGTACATCACTTAGCCTCCCTGGGCCCAAGTTTCCCCATCTGTAAAATGAAGGGTGGGTGGGTGGATGTATCAGCAATGCCATATTCACAATGCCTATGGAAATTACAGATATGCTGATATAATTATCCATCACAAAATACATCAGGCTTGCCATATGGGGGAATAAGCTAGAAAATTTATTAAAATACCAAAAGACTGAGTCCCAAAACCAGAAAGTGAAAGCCATCAGAGTAGTTATGAAATTGGCACAGGTAGATAAAGTAGAAAGCACCCACATTCTCAAGCCTTTAAAACAGAACAGGCTACCTCAGGCAAAGGTCCTCCTCTCCCCACTCACAGCAACCACCCAGCATCCAGGAAGCCAGCAGCTCCGGCCCCTGGCAGTCCTCAGCAGGAGTCCTTAGCAGAAATTCTGGCTGACTCAAAAAGGGCTTCGTGCTGCCGCTGCCTCTGCTGCTGCTGCCGCCGCCTCTGCTGCTGCTGCCTCCGTCGCCACCACTGCTAGCCACCACAGGAACTCTAGCTTGGATTCTGCTTCCTCTTGCTCCGCCCCTTCCTGCTATGTCAGCAAGTCCAATGGGGCATGGAAGATCTTTAAATCCCATAACCCTTACAGTGGACTAGACTAGTTGGCTTCTGTGGTCCCTTCCAGGTGGAGATCTATGATTCTTTTTTTCAGGGCACTTTGTACCCTCCAGTTACACTTAGGTCTCTATTTTCTTTGTAATGCTTTGAGAGGTTAGCATGATATAGGAGAGAGAACAGTGAACTAGAGGTGGTAGGTGATGCCGGGAATCCTGCCTCAGATGCTGACCAGCTCTGCCAGCCTGGGGAAGTCATGTAACCGCTGTTTGCCTCAGTTTCCTCATCTGTAAAATGGGGTAATAAGGGCACCTGACCTCCCAGGGTTACTGTGAGCAATGTTTGTAAGGCATTTAGCACAGTTCCTGGCACACAATAGGCACTATATAAATGCAGGATGGCTATTGTATTTATTATCATTAGGGGTAAAGCACTTTGTAAACCTTAAAGCACAATATAAATGCTAGACATTGTATATGTATGCACACACAAGCACACACACTCACACACAATATCTATCCAAATAGAGGAATGGGAAGAGACAGAGACAGCTAGCTATTATCATTATCACTAGGAGTTAGAAGACCCTGGCTCAAGCCCTAACTGTGACCCACACCAGCTCTGTGGCCCCTTGATAAGTCACTTGAATCCCCTAAGCCTTAGCTCTCCTATCACTAGAGTGAAGAGGGATGAATGAACACTGATACATGCTTTTTAGGGATGCCACTGTTAAGTTTTGTAGGGGGAACTGGGCAACTCTAAGCAAACCTGAATTTCCACATTGCCCTTAAGACTTTCTAAGGTAATTTTAGTTCTATATGAAACATCTTAATCTGTTAATCAGATGGAGTGAAACAGGAACCCAACTACCTGCTTCAGATTCTTCAGCATTTCTGCCTTTTTTACTGAATGACCTCTGGGGCTCCTGGCTGAACCTCTGCCCAACCAGCATTCTTTTCCATCAAATGTGGCTCCATCACCTTTTCACAGGAACTGGCCTTGACTCTTCCTTCTCTGTGGGCCATTTAACCTCTAACCACTGATAGGCAGTCACATGCCCTATAGTCTGATATTTCCCTTGCAGCCTTAGGCTGAAGTGTATACTGTATTGGTCTGCTGGGCTCTCCTTCCCAGCTCCGGCCTTGTCTTACCTTATTCCCGGTCTTCGGACATCTCCGGCTTCTTGTCTCCAAGAAGAACTCACCCCCACAGAACACCCAAGGACACGGAGGTTGCCAAGCGAGGCTGCTCTTTATTCAGTTACATCTTAACAGTGTGGCCATCAGAACACAGCAGAATGGAACCGTGGGACAGAGAGAGCAGGACAGAGAGAGAGAGAGAGGGAGAGAGAGAGGGAGGAAGAAAGAGAGAAAGAGAGAGAGGGGGAGCCTCCCCTTGCTTTTTCCCTAATATCCTTATCATTCTACTTACTGTCACATGCCACGTGGGAGCCAATCGTGCACTCTCCCGAGTGCAGGGCAAAGGAGTATGTGTTAAGAGGAGTCTGTGTTGATAAGGCACGTTCAATGCCACGTCGGCCTTTCCCAACCTGGCAAAGTCGGCTCCCACGGCCCTGTGTTCAATGCCATGTCAGCCCTTTCGGCCCGGCAGAGTCGGCCTCCATATCTCCAAGCTCCTGCCTCTCAGAGGTCACATGCACCCCCTCCGACATCTTGTGACTGCCACAGTGTCTCTCATACTTGTGGCTCTATCATTGGTCTAAAATAGAAGCCTCCCCACCCCACCCACTCTCCTCCTGCCACTCCCAATTTGGCTTATATGATGGGAGAACACCAGACAGTCTACAAATACATCATCTTGTCCTCAGACCTCTGGTGACAACTCTCCTGGAATTTAGTCTTCAGACAAAGGACATACCATCTGATGCTAGGCCCATACTCAAATCTTTCCTTTTTTTAAAGCAGTTTTTATTATAAACTTGACAAACATGAAAATTTGTATATACAAAGATCACAAAAAGAATTGTATGGGAAACCATGAATCTTTATTACATGCAACTTGTTTTTTAAAAAGTATATTAAGTTTTACATGGCAATTAGCTAGCTAGAATTTTTAAAGTTCTTTTAAGGTTTTAAATGTTTATTCACAACTTTTGAGAAGTTGATTCCATTCCTTCAAAAAGTCTATAATATGGACAAAATGCCAGTAAAAATTGTACAGTAGCTTATGCCTAAACAAAAACATACATCTGATATATACACTTTAAAAAGCACATTACAGGTAGTATGAATACAGATCACATTTAAAATATTTAAATGACATAGCTACAAACTTAAATTATTGCAAAACTTAAAGCAATTACATCCCTAACAAAATTTATATATACATATTTAGTCAGTGTCTTTACTTCACAAGATAAAAAAGGAGATGAATTTATAGATACCCTTGCTTATCCAAGTTAAAATATTTGAATGGTTGTGTGTTTTTTAAAAAGACAGCAATAATTTATACCACTATTTGCATCTTAATCTTCTTATGGTTTTAAGGAAATGAATTACCATTGTTATTAGAAAAAAAAACTACTAAGGGAACTAGACAGCAATGCAGCTATTGAATTTATACTAGATTCTCTAGCAAAAGAAAGGGTGCATCACAGTTTGGGGAGCATTTTCCCCCTTAGCCTTTGGAAAGGTAAATTTTAATGTCTGAAACCTAAGTAGTTATCTTGGGTGTACTGGAGAGATTTTTTTTTCTTGAAGACCATGCCTTAAACCCAATTCACTTGGGCTTTCATTGATTGGCCAACAATAGGTCTGTGCCCAAGCACCACTTAATGGTTACTTTTTTGGCCCTCCTGGGTCAGAGTGAATGTGAATGGTAATTGTTTCTCTTTTGACTAGCAACCCATCTTCCCCTCCCAGTTCAAATTTTTTTTTTATTTTTATTTTTAAAGTAAAGAGGCCATGCCTTGACTCACTTCTTAAATAGGCCTATTTAATGAATGTGAGATTTTGGTAGACCTTAGCTTGAAAAGGCCAGGGTCTCCCACTGCATCCTGGGCCATTTCCAGTCATCTTGATCTATATTTTGCTGCTGGACCCAGATGGCTCCAGAGGAAAAAGTGAGGCTGGTGACTTTGCTCATCCCTGCCTCACTTAAATCTAAACGTCATGGCATCATCTTTCTGATGTCATGGAACTCTTTGAGAGCAAAGGACAAACCACACAATCTATAACACAGTAGAGAAAAGAAAGGTTAATCTACAGGGTGCTGCCCCTCCCTCCCACTTCCATTTACATAGCTCTTAAAGGTTTTCAAAGCACTTTCAACTACCAAGGAAGGTGGGTGCTATAATCCTCTACATTTTACAGATGAGGAAACTGAAGCACAGCGAGTTTAAGTGATTTAACCAGGGTCACGTAGCAATAATGTCTGGGGCTGGATTTGAACTCAAGCATTCCTGACTCTAAGTCCCACGTTCTATTTACTGTGTCACCTAGTTGCCTGGTAGAAACCAGCTAGACCTTAGGGGCCACTTTATTAGCCCTTTTGCTTAAAATAACACAACTTTGTGCAACTCTGTCTCACTTAAATTCAATTCACGAGCAAGTCAGGACAATGCTCCATGATATTGTTGGTCTTCTTCAAAAACGAAGGACGAACAACACCCACAAATTGAGGGACTGTCTAAAATTTAACTTCAAATGGAATTTACTGCGTGCTTTGGGCTGCATTCTCAAACTGACTCTGAGAAGACCCGGTCCTAGCAGGGATGCTGGGGCTGCTACCAACCTCACACCATCTATTGCTGGGACAACATTCACTTGTTTTCTTTCTCAGGGTCTGAAGAGGATACATCTTTCTAATTTAATGTGAATCTTTCTCAGATATTTTTGGGGTTTGTGCATGGGTCTAGGATCACTTGACAAGTTTTAGATCAAAAGCTCTTGCAGTTGTTTTGTTTACCCTAAAGAGATAGGCCTCTAAGGATGAAATTATCACTAAGGCAAGTTAAGAAGTTATTGGCCTTTGGGCTTTTGTTAGGCAGAGAGAGAAAGAGGAGAAGAAAGGAGAGGGAGGAAGGAAGGAAGAAAGGAAGGAGGAGATATAGATATGTATGTATGCATATATACACACATATCCATATATACACACATATATACACATATGTATATATGGAGAGAGGAGAGAGACTGTTAAGACACTGCTGATGCACACTACTCACCCAATATGATAGTTCACCCATTTTTGGTACAAACATATATATGCACATACACATGCACACACCCCAGATGGCGTGGAATACAGACATAATAGATTTATTTATCAAATTATATCAAACTATAATAGAGACCTCAAGCACTTCTTTCAGACCTAAATAAATCAAAGATAAAAAGGAAAAAACTTAGGGACCTGAACAGAATTTTAGAAATTTTAGTCCATAAAAATGGGTAACACATTCCCCAAATGGGGAATTTGTATAAATAGAAATGAACCTTATGCGTATAAGTATTTATAATAGTACCTTGTGTAATAGTAAATAAATAAAATGGGTACATGGATGTAATAGAATATTACTATGCTGTAAGATATAAGAAATGACAAGTGTGATGAATAAAGAGAAGCAGGGAAAGATTTACATGATTTGATGCAAAGTAAATAGATCAAGGGAAAACAATACGCAAAAGAAATATATAAATCAAAAGAACAACCACAAAACAATAAAAACTGAATATTGTGAAAGTAGAAAGAAGCTTGGCTCCACAGAAGGGATATAAGAAGACACCTTTCCCAGCTCATTTTGTAGTGGTAGGGATTTATGGGTGCAAACAATGCATACATTTTTTTTCAGAGCTCATTAGTATTGCTGAATTTCTCCTCCTCCTCTTTCTTTCCTTTTCTTTCTTTCTTTCTTTCTTTCTTTCTTTCTTTCTTTCTTTCTTTCTTT
>NW_027185712.1:20306992-20395266 GCF_028583685.1 Petaurus breviceps papuanus
TTTCTTTCTTTCTTTCTTTCTTTCTTTCTTTCTTTCTTTCTTTCTTTTTCTTTCTTTCTTCCTTCCTTCCTTTCTTTCTTTCCTTTCTTTCTTTCTTTTTCTCTCTCTCTCTTTCTTCTTCCTCTTCCTCCTCTTCTTCTTCTTCTTCTTCCCTCCCTCTGTCTCCCATCCTCTCCATATTTTATATCTTATTCTTATAGGAATGGTTCTTTGGGAGAAGGGAGTGGGAGAAATCTAGGTGATTTTTTAAAAATGCTATCAATTAAATATTTTTTTAAAAAGAAAAAGGTAATAACTTCCACAAAATAATAGGATATAAAATAAAATCCCCAGATCCCAGTCTTCCTGGATACTACTAACAAAACCTAGCAAGAAAAAATAAAGAAACTCTATTCAAAATATATAAAATATAAATGTGAAATATATAAAATATCTGGAAGTTCAGCAACCAAGAGGCAAAAAGGAATTTTATGAAAACAACTATAAAACACTCTTTACAGAAAGAAAGCCCTAAATAATTGTCCAGAACTTCTAAACATTAAAAATGAAATTTCAAATGAAAGAATTCACAGATCACCTCCAGAAAAAAAAAAAAGCCAAAACCGCTAACTCCAAGAAACATAGGGGTTAAACCTAACCAATTCAGAAAAAAATTCTACAAGCCTCAGGAGAACGACTTTCAAATACAAAGGAAAGGATATTTGAATAACATCCACTTGAAAAAGGAAGAAGGAATGGAATAATGTATTCCAAAGAGTAATGGAAGTCAGTACAGCCCAGGGTACCCTGGCAAATCTAAGTGTAAGCATACAGGACAAAAGATGGCTAACAATAACAAAGGAGAGTTTGAAACATTTTTTGAAAAGAATAAAAAACAAGATAAAATGAAAACAAGAACTGAAGAGATTGCTTGCCTCTCACATATTCCAAACAACGAAAATGCAGGAAGAGTAAATAAATGCAGCAATTGAGGGCAGTAACAGCAGAGATGAATAAAAGATTTCTTTCTAAATGTACATTAGGAGACAGAGGTGAAGGCAGAAATCTGGTAGAAGAAATGGTGAAGAGGCAGACAAGGGGAGTTATGAACAGGACCCTGGTAACAAACACCCTGCCTACAGGTGACTGTCTCTTTTGTGGGACTATGTTACAACATGGGATGGTACATGAAAGGAGGGGAGGAGATAGAGGACTGAGATACATGCCATGGTCAAATCAAGGACTAGCAATGAGAGGAAGGTGACCTCTGTGGTGTCAGAAAGAGAAGAGCCTACAGGGGTTGATGAGGAATTGAAAAGCAGAGGAAAGCAAGGACGCCTTTCTTTACTTTGGAGGTAAAAGGGTGTTCCACTGATGAGCGTCGCTATGAGTGAAGGAAGATGAGGGCCTCACACTGGATTAGGCCTGAGGGACTGGGTGCTTAAAAAGTCTATTTGTCTTGTTAGAGAGGAGTTGGAACCCATGGAGGCAACTGGCATGTGGAGGAGTGGAAGAGTATGGACATGGAAGAGGAAATTTCCAGGCAAATTGAGGGGAAAAGATCAACAAGAGATGGAATAGATCAGTCATGTGCTGCATAACCAGGGAATGGCAGGAAAGATATGCTACCCCCCCACCATGGGGCAGTATTCTCTCTGACACCTGCAATAATTGTCCTCGTTCTGGAAGTGAGGCACAATAGAAAAGGGGAATCCATGGGGCAAGCCTTACAAGGGAAGGGAGCCTAGAATCGATACTTTGGAAGTTTTTATTGCATAAAGAAAACATAGAAAAGCAACAGACCAGATAATTATGGGGGTAGTCCTGGGCCTTTGTTTTGAGATTTCATTTTTGTGCCCCTTTCCCATAAAGATTTATCTCACTCTAGGATAATGAAGAGAGTGAGATAAATCCTTATGGAAAAGGGGCACAAAAAAATGAAACCTCAAAATGAAAGTCCAGGATTACCTGAAAGTGAGGAGACAAAAAAGGAAATCTACTGAAAGAAAAATATATAATATATATCTATATCCATATATGTGTGTATATATATATGGATATAGAGATAGATAGATAATCAGATTAAAAAGAAAAGAAAAAAGGAATAAATAAAACACTAATGGAAAGAAGTGCTCTATCCATCGCACAACCTAGCTGCCCAATATTCATCAACTGGAGAATGTCAAGACAAATTGTGGGACATGTATGTAATGGGATGTTACGGGGCTGTAAGAAATGATATGTGATGAATATAGAGAAGTAAGCAGAGCTAAGAAAATCACATGCACAGTAAGTAACTTCAATAATGTATATGGAAAGAACATAGACACACATCAAAAAATCAAATCATAATACTCCCAATTGCAGGGAGGTAAAGTCAAGATGGCAGAACAGCAGGAAAAAATACAACCCAGCTCCCCCCTGCTTCTACCACAAAGATACAGAAAATGCAACAGACCAAATCCTGATCAGGAAACCCAAGCAAAAAAATCACAGTGCTATTTTTAAGCCCACGTTGGCATAAGGAAAGAGACAAAGAGGTCTGTGGACACTAGGAATGAGTTCTGGCCAGGAGTGTGTTACACAGAGAATTCCAGCACCCAAGGACTTGAAGGAGGATTGAGGCTGTTGACATTGGGACAGGGAGAACCAGTATAGAAAGAAGTCCCAGAGGGGCTCTGGACTAAGTGCAGAGTGTGAGAGCAGGTGCCATCTCTTACTCTGTTGATTGCTACCCATTTGCAGGTTACAGACACAGGGTGGACTGAGGAAGGGACCCATGTCTAGAAGTGATGAAGAGAAGTGGTCACAGGTCCTAGCTGTGTACTGCATGAGGAACAACTTTAGAAGCAAATAGCTGCCATAAGAAGAGCAGGGACTCGGTTGTAGACTTCAACCTAGACTGAAACCTTTAGTGAGATAAACAGGGCAGGAATACCAGACCAAAGGCAAGTCTGCAGTTTGATCCCCCAGAACCTACAGAATTTCCCAGGAGGTCAAGAGTAGTTGAGTCCAGAAGCAATCTGCTGCTACTTCCAACTAGGAGCAAGCCAACAGGCATTTTGCTCAGATCCACCTAAACCTGGGCCAGAAACTTGCAGAGCTCAGACCAGAATAAAAGTGAGAAGACTTCATCCTGGATCACATCACTCTGGGATCACTGAAAACTTATAGTCTCCCAGCCTGAACTCCCCCTAAGATCTTAGAATAACATAGCATTCAGTACCCATAAGAAATCTGCAGAAGGACTCAAGTGGACAAAAGCTCAACCCAGACATTTCCCTAAGAAGTGTGTAGACATCAGCCTCTAATACAAAGTCCAAAGTTAAGAAGCAGGATGGAATAATGAGCCTCTTCCCACCAAAAAAAAGGAATTTTACTACAAAGAGTTATGGTGACAGAGAAGCTCAAGACATAAAACCAAGAGAAAAGAATGACTCCAAAACATCTATCAGCTAAACTTCAAAGACAAACGCAGTGGGGACACAAGTTCAACCACAATTCCTGGAAGGGTAAAGGAAAAGGTTTTTTTTTTTTTATTTTAAAAGAAAGAGAAAATGATTTAAAAAAACCATGAGAATAGGTCTGGAGGGGGGAAAATGAAAAAAGAAATGAGAGCCATGGGAGAAAGATATGGAAAGGGAATTAACAGCTTGGAATGAGATACAGAAACCGTACCCAAGAAAATAACTCCCTGAAAACCAGAATTGACCAAATAAAAGTTAATAACTCTACGAGACATCAATAAATATTTTTAAAATACTGGAAAAAATAGAAGTTGGGGATAGGTAAAAAATATACAGAAAAATAAGGCTCAGGCAGAAGGAATGAGAGAGGCCAAAGACTGCTACATAGAAGACCTAAATTGCTATATTCTCAATCCTCTTTGAGAAAAGAACTGATAGGAGCCTCCTATCAGTTGGTGCATCATATGCACCAAATAACATAAGAAATAAAAAAATATATTAAATTTTAGCAGGAAAAGAATTTTTCTTATTGGGAATGACTTAGTTGTCCAGGTACAATTTGACTATTAATTCATCAGAGCTAAGATCAAACTTAGTTAAAAAAAAAAACAAAAACCCTGAACTTATCCTTACCTCAACTTTAACCGTGAATTTAAACAAAGTAGATAGTAAAAAATGGGAAATGGCCAATCAACATGACATAAACATTGACTATAAGAACTTTACCCATAAGTTTAACCAATGTAAATTAATCATCAACCTATATACTTTCCCGTCAGTACAACATCTCAATACAATGTCTCAATGAGACATTCACAATGAGGGTCAGCATTAAGCAAGTTTTCAGGGGGGTGAGGTGTGGGGGGAGTATTCAATATAACAATCACCAACAACATTTTTACCATTTCATGCTCGTGGTTTGTTGATTACGAAAAAGTATTTGATTCAGTAGAACAAAAAACACTGCCTTACAGGCCCTCCTACAGCACTGTCTTATTCACACAGCAAAATCATTAAAGGTTTCTTGGAAGATTAGAACAAGACAAATAATTCTGTTCAGTGGCCTTCTCATAAGCCAGCAAGCTTGTAAAACAAATTAACACTAACCTGAAAATTTTGTCAAAGGAATGGAGGAGAGGTAAATTAAACAGTGATTCCTTTTGGATGGTGAGATCCACCAGATCTTCCTCTTTTATGGATGATGTAATAATCAAGTCATAGAATACTACAGAGCCTCCTAGAAGAGATCTATAATCACTCAAAGGAACTTGGTCCGACCAGCCACACAGGAAAAACCCTTTTGTTTTTGTTCAGTCATTTTTTCAGTCACATCTGACTTTTTGTGACCCCTTTTGCGTTTTTCTTGGCAAAGATATTAGAGTGGTTTGCCATTTCCTTCTCCAGCTCATTTTACAGATGAGGAAGAGGAGGCAAACAGGGTTAAGTCATTTGTCCAGGATCACACAACTAGTTAAGCGTCTGAGGCTGGATTTGAACTCAAGATTATCTGACTCTAGGCCTGGCTATCTACTATGCCACATAACTGCCCTTATTGTATTGGAATAAAATTGTACCTAAAAAATTAAAAATATGAGAGGCACATGGAAGGCCTGAGAAACATGCATCATATACTAATGAGGAACTCAGAAGGAAAGGATTAAAAGATGTCATTAAGAAAGCATGTTGGGGCATCTAGATGGCGTAGTGAATAGAGCACTGGCCCTGGAGTCAGGAGGTCTTAGGTCAAATGCAGCTTCAGGCACTTAACAGTTACTAGCCATGTGACCTTGGGCAAGTCACTTAACCCCAATTGGCCTACCTTCCCCCCCTCCAAAAAGCATGTGATAGGCAGAGAAGATGGACTGGCCACATGGTGAGGAGGGATGACAGCTGGACAGGTACCCACACCATGTAAGGAGAAATTGAGGAAGGTTTCTGCCATGTTGGTAGAGGACGATAAGAATTGCTCAGGAGGGGCTGTGCTCTGTCACTGGAGGGCACATCTGAACTAATGACATCAAAGGTCCACAGCAGTATTCAACTCCACAACATATGTGTAGTATTTATAAATATACACATGTACATGTATATATATTTTTTGTAAATGATTCCTGAGATTCTGCTCATCTCCCTTTTTATGTATGTATCTTCTAGCCTTAACTATGAGTTGTTACATAATACCAGAAGTTAAACTCCTAATGCAAGTCACTTGATTGAGCTAATACTGATTCTGATGAGCAATGTGTTTGGGCAAAATTTCCCTAATACTTTCAGCACATATTTTTATTTTGTATGTTTTACTGACTACAGACATCTAGGTGGCGAAGTGGATAGAACATTGGGCCTAGAATCACAAGGATCTGAGTTCAAATCCAGCCACAGACACTAGCTATGTAGCCCCAGGCAAGTCACTTAACTTCTGTCTGCCTCAGTTTCCTCATCTGTAAAGTAGGAATAATAATAGCACTTACTTCATACGTTTGCAATGAGGATTAAATAAGATATTTGTAGAATGCTTCACAAAAGTTGAAGCACTATGTAAATGATATTAATTCATACTCCTATATTCAAAAGACACAACTGTGTGAGTTGTTGGCTACAATGTGCAGTCACACTATTACCGGGGTTAAAAGAGCCCAATTTCACCAGACCCTTAAACTGTCTGAAAGCACATCCAAGGAGTCCCATTAGCATTAAGTTCCTAACCACTGCTTCTTCTATAATATTTTTTTAATTTTTAAAAGCAATTGGGGTTAAGTAACTTGCTCAAGGTTACACGGCCAGGTGTTTCTGGGTGGGTGCTAAAGTGTCTGAGCCCGGATTCGATCCCCAGGTCATCCCAACACTGGAGCCGGTGCTCTTACTTGCTGTGCTACCTGGCCACCCCTCTATAATCTCTTGATCTCACATTTACTTTAAATCACCACCTACATATTTCTTCTCCAACCCACTTCCTCTGTAAAGCTTTTCAGTTCATTTTATGATTGTCAATTCCATATTTTCATTCCAATTTTTCTTAAGTGCCTGAAAAACTTAACTGATTAGAATGATGTACCTTTTCTTGATTCCAATACTTTGTATGAAAAAGAAACACAAGTGGTAACTTTCATTATGCTCATTTTTCCAATAAGGACAAGGTGAGTATCTAGAATAATTTGGATGCTGTTATAAACATTTCACCAGATGCCAGCCCCTCCATTGCCATTCCTTTCATAAGACAATAGCTTTTCTTTCTCTCCCTTTTTGCAGTTCCTTTTGTAAGCATAGACAAGGAAAAACCAATATTATCCTTACTGTCCACTGTAATTGAATTTAAAGGTGCTCTAAGGTAACAAATGCAGTAAGCCCACTGTAGTGACATTTCCATTTGCAGCCTTTGTGGATTTGCCCTAAGCAACCCCTCTCCTTGCACCTCCAATATCAGGAATGCATTACCTCCTTACTGCCACTCTAAAGCCTTAGCTCAGGTGCCATCTTCCCAATTTTTATTACTCTCTGCCTCCATAGTGTATGAATTGTATCCCTTCCTCCCACCCAAAAGAAGGCAAGATCTTTGAGGTTGAGGACTGTTTTTTCAATTGTGTCCCCAGCGCCTTGCACATATTTAACATTTTTCTGAATTGAATGACTGCCCATATACTAATTTTATTTTTTTTTAATTTAGTCTTAAGAAAATCTTGGAATAATAAAAGTCCTCCAACATTTAATCTTTCATTTGTTCTTCAAAGAGTATAATTGTTATATAATTTCTCCTTATAGGAACTAAAACTTTTTCTTAAATTTCAAGTTTTCTCCTTTGCAAAACTACTTCCTAGGTTTGGATAGTTTAACATCTTTTCAAAGTCGTTTAAGTTTTCTAGCAACAGCTTCACACAGAATAATTCTTAGAACTCTGCTTCATAACTAATTTATCTTTAATATCTCAAAGTTTCAGAATTTTGTACAATTCTTTCTACTGACACTGCTTACAACTTCTCTACATCTCATACCACTGTCTTTAAGAGCTGACAAGGCCAAAAAAAAATTTTCATCTTGGAGCCTCAGATTTATGGAGATTGGTCCAAGGATTGTTGCAGGGTCCACTCTTTGTTTTTCCTTTGTGTTAAGATCTGTGATAGCTTGACTGGTATGGCTTTCAAGGACCCAGAGTCACCTCTATATGATGAAGCATCAGAAAAGTTAGTTAGCCAATTATAAAGTACTGGGAGACAGAGGCTTCTGACTTGAGCAAGAAATGTTAAAGCTGGAAGAGGAAATTAAATTTCCAGTCCTATACATGCAAAATTCTTTCAAAGTAAATGGATATGAGTAATTTAAGGTTTTAAGTTTCAACACTTACCAAGTTTCTTCTATGTGCAAAGTACTGTGCAAGATACTAAGTGAAATAGGAAGTTTAGAAAGAATGTAGTCCCTGCTGTTATGGGACATTAGGATGCAGATACCAAAGATATTAAATTGAACAGGAAGTGAATGTTCAATATCATACTGGTGAGGGCATAGAAACATGATATCAAGAATGCTACTGTAATTTAATGTTAATAAAATAAAGTTTGTTAGCATAAAAAAAAAGTCAAAAGGAGAGTGAAGAATCATTGCGTTGATGAACATACATGGAATACTAGTAGTCTTAGCACCAGCAGGGATCTTAAAGATTTTCTAGTCCAAATCCCTTATTCGAGTTTAACTTGTTTAACATCTTACCACAGAGAAGACAGATGCACAAGCTACCTTACATAAATAATTTATTAGCACATGGAACACAGAAAGCATAAATAACTAATGCATTCAAAGCCTTACAATGGCTAATTACTTTAACAAACAGCCTGTAACTTACTGATTACACACTTTTAAAAAATATAATGTAATCTTAGCAGTCACAGAAAAAAGTTCCACATGCTGAATCATCACATTTCATTTACAACCTGATAAAGAAAAAACTGGGTACTGGAGATTCATTGACTGATCACTGAGTATCAATGCTGTAAACCTTCTAAACTCAGAAATGAAATAACTGGGAGAGAATCTGTCCCCAGTCAATTCTAATTCACTGGGGGATTGTTACTTTGAGGAAATTTCCACAAGGACTTAAAAAAACAGGCTCATTCCATACTCTGTTGTAAAGTTAGGTCATGGTCTAACCATAATAATACCTTTATGATTATTTGTCTAGATCATGTGTCAGTTTTGAAAAAAAAAAACTGAGCAGTAGATTTGGTGGCAGAAACAATGCAGCACCTGTTAGTAGCAATTACATCAATCTCTCAGATTAAAAAAAAACCAGTAGATATTAAAAATATGAACTGACACACACACACACACATATATATATATACACATGTATGTGAAGAAACAGTAATATCAGCAACATGAATATGGATTTCTTAGTAGACTTTCTAAAAATACCACGCTGCTGGTTTCTAACCCTAAATGACAATGCCACAAAGTAATGTGATTTTCTTTCCTTTTTATATTTGTCAGGACAAGTGCACAAATTTTCTTAAGGATGTCTTTTACCAGACAATATCAAAACACCCATCTCTTTAAGGATGTAAAGGTAAATTAAAAGAATTAAGAGTGAAAACTTCCAGTGTTGGCACAATTAAAAAAAAATCTCAATAAGCCAAATGTATCCAGGTAATGCATCCACTTAAAAGGCTTTTTGTAAACATTAAAATGTTATTTCTCCTGACTGAAAATATCTTAGTTACTGGCATATCAAAGGGTAGTGTAAGATTAATTCTGTCTATAGGACAGATCTCATTACAGTAAAACAAATAAAAATCCAAGCAAAAAGAAAACTGCAGAAATTGTGGGCTGTGCGAAGGTAAATATACCCATTGGGTATTCTGAAGCTTATAAAGCGCCTTGAGCGCATCAAGTAGGAAGGCACTATATAAATGTAAGTTATCTGAAATAATCATTTACAAACCAACAATCTGTTTTAGCATTTATTTTTAAATAGAGAATTTGAAAATGTCAACTTATTAACTAAAGTGATCTTCCTTTTTAAATAATCCAGGTGAAATTCACACTTACTGGAAATCTATTAGTACCATGGACTATTAGTTGAATTTTCTTTCAAGTTTTAAATTAAACATCCACTCAGCATTTCCAGTCTATAAAGTTTTGGTGTGGGGAAAGTAAGCATGTTACAAGTGGATTTTGCATAGTGACAAGATTGTGTGATTTGCTTCAAAAGAATGACTTATAAATGATGCTCTTTTTCCATCAAAATTAATGAAATCAGAAGTACAGTCAGTGCTTTTTAATGATGCACTCCTGTACAAGTCATTTTTAAAACTGTTCACTTTAACCCAGCATTAAGACACCAGATTGAATGAAAAGGGAATTTAATGCTGACCTTCCTGTGCTCTTTGCATTTGAGATTACTCAAAGCATGTGCCAGGAACCTCAATTATTCATACATATACAGATATTGATAAAGGCACATTTTGAAGAGAGCTCTTCAAGGACATCATTTCACTGATCAGAGTGAACTTCTTTTACTGATTTCTACCTCCCTTTTAAAAACATTGAGTTGAAGAAGTGGGTTTTTCATAATGTTTTAGGAAAGTGATGAAAATACTAGGCAATAAGTGTATAATATTACAGCTGGGAGGGACCTTAGAGATTCATCTTGTTCAACACCTCTACTTTATGGATGTGGAAACTGAGGCTCAAAGGTTAAGTGACTTGCCTTAAGTCACACAGCTAGTTTGTGGCAAAGGCAGGCTAGAACCCAGGATCTCCTGACAAATCTTAGGCAAATAAAAAGTTATGCATGCATATGACACTTTACGACTTTAAACAAACATGTTTTGGGGCAGAAAACTTTATATAAATAGCTTGAGAACACAGATGATTAGAAAACTGAATGAGAACTGTGTGCTACATATATATGGATTACTAGTTTCAATTTTTTGAAACACCAATCTCTAAAAAAAAAATAATGAAAGAGTAGTAAATTCATATTATTTGTTGATTTCTTGGGAAAAGTGAAACTTTAAGTATCTGAATGATACTCTTCTTATAACAGATCAAGAAAAATAAAATAGACAGTAAAATTTATTTTAAAATGCACACACACATTCAGCTTTAATACAACTAAAATAAATCCAAAAGGGGGGGGGAAGCTATTTGATCCCAAAGTGTCAATATGGAATGATTTCATATAGATATCTGGAATTTATGTAAGGTGAAGATTTAAATCCTAAAATAAAAATAATTTTAAAAGCCCCGATCATAATGGAATTTCTGACATAATTTAACCTACAGAAATGCTACTTATCCCTGCTAGAGTTTCACAGTATCTGGCCTATTTGATGTTAATATTTGTTAAGTCACTGGCACGGGGTGCTGATTCAGCAGTTGGTATTCCATAGCCAAAATCTGTCATGCACCATCAAGTGTGACAAGAGAAACACCAAAAAATTTTGTCTGTTTGAAACCGATGTTTAAATTTTTCATGGAAAATAAAGTTTTAAGTGCTTAGCAGTGACTGTTAGCTGGTATAAATATTGGCAGCCTCCTTTCCAATGATAAGTAAATCAAGAGATAGATCTATGAGAAACATTCAAATATTTTGGCAATGCAGAAGATGTAAATGTCCACGAAAAATCCATGAGACGCTTCCAAAAATACTCAGTTGCTTGACAATCCAAACTTTACTCTTTGCTTAAAGAAGAAAAATAAAAATTCAACAAACATAGCCAGTGGCAGTCCCAAGAGTGGCTTCTTATCTCAACGATTAATCTCTGTGCGGTTTTCTTTTGGGTTTTTCTTCATAAGACTCTCCATACTCATTAACTCTGCTCTTATCCACAGGATAAAGCCTGAAATAAGACAGTTTTAACAGAATTATTCTTTTCCATATGGCATTTTAAGTTGTAATTATTATCTTCAAGGAGGGGGAGAGGGAAGAACGGCAGAAGATTACACTTGATTAATTTCCCAATATCTTGTAATAGACTATGTAATCCATATATTGTTAATCAGTACAAGCTAAACAGTGTGAACACATTAAAAAAGTGAAATTTCAGACTTGACTGCCAATGAATCCAGGAACCTGAAGTGATAACAATACAGTTGTTTTTGTTTAAGTCTACTTTTTTAACAATCAAAGTTTAAGTTTGTTATTCTTCTATTAAAAAAAAATGCAAACAAATAAAACACTCTGAAAGACAGCTATTCAAGGGAAGGAGAGGAGGAAAGACAGGAAAAGGGAGAAAGGAGGTAGAATAAGTTCACCTCCGTCAGGAGAGAGGAAACCTTGCATTCACTTTTCAGCAGTTGAGGAAAAAAGAAAAGTTCTTTAAAGTTCATAACCTTTTTTTATGGAGACTTATCAGTTACTAGAAATTAACAAGTCATAAACTGATGAGTTCTCTTTCAGAATGCAAACAAAAGATTCAACTGTGACAGTAGGTAGGAGAATCAAACTAAAGATTATGTCCCCTTTTTGTCCTCCATTAATATTACAGAGAAAGCTCAGCCCCCTTTCTACATCATCCTCCCCCACCCCCATCCTTAACTCATACTTTTCTACTAAGAGACTATTCACTAGGAGCTCCCCTCTTCTCTACATCTCAAAACTCTTAGACATAACAGCTCCTCCCTTCCCCTCCCCCCCCGCCCCAGGTTGCTTTCTCCTTTAATCCAATGTCTAAGGAAGAGGTGATATTTCTCCTTGCTAAATTCAACTTCTTTATAAAATACCTTTGGATTCCCCCCTGTCTTTTCCTGAAGATTGCTCCCATAATTATCTTCTACCCCCACCTCCCATCGTCAATCTCTTATTTACTAATTTCTTCCTTGTTGCCTACCAATATGTCTAAGTCTCTCCCAACCAACCTTCACTAGACCCTATCATTCCCCCTTCCCTGTCAAGTTACTGCCCTTTCTCTTTCCTCCCTTCTTCATCCAAACTCCTGAAAAAGCATTACATTTGTTGCTTTCACTTCAAGTTCTCTCTTCTCAACGCTTTGCAAGCTGCTTCTGACTTTATCACCCAACCAAAGTGTCCAACAATCAAGTAATCGCTGGATCTGATGATCTTTTCTCAGTCTTCATCATACTTTGACCTCTCTGCTGTATTCAATTTTGTTTTCTCCTCTTAGATACTTTCTTCTCCAGATTTTGTGTGATTGCTCCTGATTCTCCTATCTGTAGGAACCTTCTCAGGCTCCTTTAAAAATTTTTTTATCACCCCTATACACCACCAGCGTCCAGTCCTGAACCCACTTCTGTCTCTGCACTCTCACACTTGGTTGGTAACCTCATCAACTCCCTTCCATAGGTTATATGATTCTGAGACCTGCATATGCAATCTTTGTTCCAAATGAAGATCTCTAACTGACTACTGGACTTTTGAGATTGTGTCCCCCAGGCCTGCATCACCTTCTCTCATTTCTGCCTCTTAGAATCTTTAGTTCAAGAATCACCTTTGCCAAGAAGCCTTTTCTGATTCCTACAGTGTGCTAGTGCCCCACCCTAAATTACCTTCCTCTTTTTATGGAAATGTTTATATATATATATATATATATATATATATATATATATATGTGTGTGTGTGTGTGTGTGTGTGTGTGTGTACATTTTCTCTCCTGAAAGAATGTAAGCTCCTTGAGGGCAGAGACTTTCATTTTTATCTCTGTATGCTCAGTGACTGGCACATAACAAGTACTCAATAAGTGCCTGCTAACTGATTATAGTCTTTGGAATATAGTGGGCAGCCAGCTGGAAAAGATTCTCTTGGACTGAGCCACTGAAATTATGCTGAAGGAGTAGCTGGTATAAGTCTTTCCTTGTAGAACATATGAAGATTATCTCACTTATGGTATATCAGAGTGCTGTGATTTTTATAATCAATACTATTACTTAAACAGAAAACTCTAGAATGAAGGGCAATCATGCTATAAAAATGAGTGTCATTTTTATTACCACAGTTTCATTTCAGAATGTCCAACTACCTTTTCTCTAATTCTGTGCTCCTGAAGCAACTTTCTAATTTGTGGTTTGGTCTCTTGAGTGGACTAACCCTCCAGGAGGTAGTGTCCTATTCAAATTTACAAGTAGTAGTTACTCTGATAACTCTCATTAAAAGTTGATAATTTGGGATTCTAATAGTTTATTGTTTTTTTATTAGCTTGCTTAGTATATAAATGGTTTCCTAGAGTGGGACAATCTCAAGCGAACTAATAACATCCAATTTCTAAACTCGTAAAAACTGAAGACAAGCATTTGGACCTATGGTACTTTCACAAAGGTACAAAAATATCATGAGTCCTGGCACGCACAGAGTCTATACCACAATTTTTAAGGAAACATTCTACTAAATAAAATATAGCTAGGAGTGACATTTCTAAATTTGGCATAATTATTTTGATTCAAACTGCTAGTGACCTAGCAAATAAACTAATGAAACTACATATAGGACTAGTGCTTGCAAATGCTCATTTTTCAAGTGAACAGTCCCAGTTTATGGCCCCAGGTCCCATAAACAAACATGTAACAGCACATTAAAAGCAAAGGATGGGAACACAAAAGTAAATGGGGAAAAACTCACCATCTTTGGTAAAGGTAAACAAGAAATACCACATCATCCCTAAAACATGCCAGCCTATGTGATGTTGGCATAGTGATGATAAAAGCAAAGATATCATCAATGAATGTATTAAATGCCTGCAAAAGTAGAAGGAAATTTAGGTTATTAAATATTTGTTATCATATCCATTTCTATGACCTGAATGAATAAGACTGAGTAATAATTCAGGTGAATATTCTGTGGCTTGGCTGAGCAGAAATAGAAACAAAACAGCGGAAAATGAGCACTGATAATTATATTTTACCCTTTAACACTTCCTCGTATACTTTTGTTATTCTTTTGTTTTTTGCTTTTTGGAGGGGGGAAGGCTGGGCAATTGGGGTTAAGTAATTTGCCCAAGGTTACACAGCTAGGAAGTATTAAGTGTCTGAGGCTGGATTTGAACTCAGGTCCTCCTGACTCCAGGGCCGATCCTCTATTCACTGTGCCATCTAGCCAGCCCCTATTATTCTTCGAGCATATAATATCCTCACTTATTGAGAGTAGAAATTATTTCAACACACTAAAGACTTAAATGAATGCAAGAATATAAAAATCTTCTTGTCATTGACTAAAAGTTAAATAAAAAGGAAAAATGTGCTCTACAGTCTAAAACATTAATAAAGCGTACCTTAAGTTTTATCCAACTAAATTCTAAAAGATACCTCTATCTTTAGCCTATCAGCAGCAATTTCCTAGTTAATTTTAGTTCTTATACTGTACAGAAAGACTAAACCTAACCGTAATGGATGCTTCCCTAGTCTGTTAGATTACATTTCAAAGTGACCAACTAGCAAATGGATATGAGATGCCCTTGTTTTCTATAACCAGTCCTACTTAACCCAAGAGATGAGTGGAGCAATCTGAATCACTCAGCAGCTTGCAGAGTAAAGTTCAAAAGGTAGTTTAATGAAAACAGTAGGTCACAGGTGATCATTTGTAAGGTTTTCACCAGAGATATAAAAAAAATTGTAATCTATTTAATGAGCTCACAGAAAAAGTCACTGGGCTGCCACTGAAAAAACACATCTGGAAATCCAAAAGCAACAGATATTAAGTTGCCTCATTGTTCCTCTCAGACAATAAATTGACTATGTTATATATTACAACATGTAATATTATAACAGATAATGTAATATATAAAATATATAATGTAATATGTAATAAATGTATAATTTAACTTTATGCTGACAAGTTACTGTCAAAGTACAGAAAAAAACACCCCACCTTAATGAAATAAATTAACTTATCATCAGGATACACTGCAGAGTTCTTTCACTATCTTTTCTAAGAAGAGAAGAAATCAATCTCTAGAACACAAGGAACTACTATGCTCACCACTGAACAGAATGAATTGAAACAGATCTAGGTAATACTGTGCATTCTTATAAAAGCAGGTCATTATAGGACTTTTAAAAACCCAAAGAATGATGCTCTGGTACAGTCAAATAAACAACTATTTCCCTCCATAACAAAAAACTTAAAAGTACTTCTTGTTCTAAAACGGGACAGTGTTGTACTTTCAATAGTAACTCAAAGTCTTACTATATCCTTTCCATTATGGGATTTCCTATGATTAATTATGGTAGTAAACTTTCAGAATTATGCTTGACACTTATACTTGATTTCTGATTTGTGTGTTTTAAAGGAAAAAAAAAAGATTCCCAAAGTACTTTCCTAAAATGATAAATGTTGGAGAAGATGTGGGAAAGTTGGAACACTAATTCAATGCTGGCAGAGCTCACAAGTTTATCCAATCAATCTAGAGAGTAATTTGGAACTATGCCTAAAGGGCTATAAAATTCTGCATACCCTTTGACCCAGTAATACCATTTCTAGGGCTGTATCCCAAAGGGATCATAACAATGGAAAAAGGACCCACTTATTCAAAAATATTTATAGCAGCTCTTTTCATGGTGGCCAAGAATTGGAAATTGAGGGGATGCCCATCAACTGGTGAACAAGTTGTGTATATTAACGTAATGGAATACTATTGTGCTATTAGAAATGATGGAGGACTACAGTAAAACTTGGAAAGACTTATATGAACTGATGCTTAGTGAAGTGAGGAGAACATTGTACACAGTCATAGCCACAGTGTGAGATGACTGATTTTGATAGACTTAGCCCTTCTCAGCAATGCAAGGCCCTAAAACAATTCCAGAGGACTCATGATGGAAAATGCTATCTACATCCAGAGAAAGAACAATAGAATTGGAATGCTGAGCAAAATAGACTATTTTATTCTTTGTTTAGTCTTTTTTTCTATCTCAGAGTTTCTCCTATTCATTATAATTCTTCTATGCAACATGACTAACATGAAAATATGTTTAATAGGAATGTATATGTAGAGCCTATATCATATTGCATGATGTCTTGGGGAGGGAGGGAGGGAGAAAATTTAAACTTACGGAAGTGAATGTTGAAAATTAAAGATAAATAAATAAGTAAATTAGGGTGGGGGAATAAATACATTAAAAAAAAAAAACTTTCCTAAAAGAGATTGGGCATATATTTAAAATTCAGAAGAATTTGTAAGATGTCAATATTGTATAATTATTTTCTGTTTGAAAGCTTTTCATGTATATTTGGTATATACATACATACATATATATATATATATATATATATATGGTTATAAATCAAGGTAATGCTCTACAACCACTAAAATTAAAGGATGATTTATAAGTTACTGTAGGGAATTTCTTTTAAAAAAATAACAATTGTCTTAAAAAATTTAAAACTATATAATAAATTGGCAACATAAAATTTGAAGTTATATATCAAGATTCACTGGTCTTAGAACATCTTTGAGAATTCTATCTTTCTTGCTTAACACCAAAGGATAATCATGGCTGATATACCAGCATAAAGTCTTTTAGAAATAAACAGCTTACACTCTCTTTTTCTCCCTTCTTTTCAAATGTGGGTGACTGTAGGTATGAAACTCTGCCGTAGACTCTATTATGTTTTCATTTAGTTTTGATGAGCTGTTTTCCTTTTTTTTAAATTTGTTTAAGACTCTCTAAGGAGGGGAAAGAAGAGGGATAAGTTTGGAAATGAAGGGGAAGTAGAAACAGCTGACTATACTACATTAAAAAAAAAAAGAAATAACACCTTTACTTACTTTGTATGTAAATGCCTTCCAAGGTAAATGTGCAACAGATTTCATCTAGAATAAAAAGTCACAAAAGTTACAGTTGGATCAGCATATAGGTAAAGAATTATAAAACGGGGGAAAAAAACAACAAAAAAACCCAGAAAACACAGCATTTAGGAGGTTCTCCTTCCAGGAGCCAAGATGGCGGAATAAGAAGCCAGTCGCTCTCACCCTCCCTTATTGACCTCTGAAAGCCCAAAAAATACTGCCCTAGGAAAAATTCTGGAATAGCTAAGCCAGCAGAAACACAGGGTGCAGTAGTCTTGTAGGCCAGGAAGTGTGGGGGATTAACAGGAAAAGCCCCTCCTGCTCTGGGGGAGGAGGAGCAGTACAGGACAGGAGGCATCCCGGTAAGCCAGCAGTAAGCCCCACCTCAGTAAACCAGAAGGAGATCTTGAGCCGCAGGGTGAGGGAGCAGGCAAGCACCAACACCAGGACCTGAGTGTCTCAGCACAGGCAGGGGAATCTGTAGACACCAGCTTGGAAAACGACCACATGTGCCAGCATTCTCCAGTAGCCAACTGTCCCAGTGCTTCAGCACAATTCCAGGAAGCACAGCTCCAAGCAGCACAGCTCCAGGCTGGCAGATATCCTTCGGCAGCCAAACATTAGAGTGCAAAGGCTGGGTGAGCAGGCATCCCCCATGGGCCAGACTCCCCACCCTGAGAACTCCAGCACTGCTGACCCCAGATTAGCTCTAGGTGAGCTGCCAGACCCCTAGAGCCTTCAGCTGCCAGCACCTAAGGCCCCAGCACACAAAGCCAGTGACCAAGTCAGCCCAAGAAGCTTGGTTCAGTGCCCCAAGTGCTCCAGCAAGAGGGCTCATCTTTAAAAGTCAGGAAAAAAGCAAACACCATGAGCAAAAAGCAGAAACAGACAATGACCACAGACTCTTATTATGGGAACTGGGAAGATCAAGGCACAAATTCAGGAGAGGGCAACATTGTCAACATACCCACATCCAAAACCTCATAGGGGAATATGAAATGGTCTCAAGCCCAAGAAAGCCTTCATAAAAGAGCTCAAGAAGGATTTTAAAAATCAAGTAAGAGAGATAGAAGAAAAACTGGGAAAAGAAATGAGAAGTATGCAAGAGCTTGGAAAAGGAAGGACAAAACTCGACAAAGACAAGAGTCTTTAAAAAATACATCTGGCCAAATGGGAGAAAAAGTACACTGAAGAAAACAAGTCATTAAAAAATACAATTGGGGGTGGCCAGGTAGCACAGTGAGTAAGAGCACCGGCTCCAGTGTCAGGATGACCTGGAGATCGAATCCCGGGCTCAGACACTTAGCACCCACCCAGAAACATCTGGCCGTGTAACCTTGAGCAAGTTACTTAACCCCAATTGCTTAGGGGCAGCCAGGTGGCTCAGAGAGTAAAAGCACTGGCTCCAGTGTTGGGATGACCTGGGGATCAAATCTGGGCTCAGACACTCAGCACCACACCCAGAAATAATTGGCCGTGTAACCTTGAGCAAGTTGCTTAACCCCAATTGCTTAAAAAAAAAAAAATACAATTGACCACACAGGAAAAAAGTACACTGAAGGAAACAACTTCTTAAAAAGTAGATTTGGCCAAATTGAAAAGGACACACAAAAACTCACTGAAGAACTCCTTAAAAGTAAAATGGGCCAAATAGAAAATGAGATACAAAATCTAACAGAAGAAAACAATTTGTTAAAAATTAGAATTGGAAGGCAGTGCTAAGATGGCAGCGCAGAAGCAGGAAAACTCCCTGAGCTCCCCACATAGCAACCTCAAATACCTATAAAATATGATTCTAAACAAATTTTGGAGCTACAGAGCCCACAAAGTGACAGATAGAAACAAATCTCTTGCTAAAGGCAGCCTGACAGGTGGACAGAAAGGGTTCATCACAGCATGCTGGGAGCCAAGCCCAGCCCCGAGGTTTTAGCCCCAGGACAGCCCAACCAGCAGCTGCAGCTGACTTCAGGAGAGTGGATCACCAGCAGCAGTGGCAGTTTCCAGAATTATCAACCCTTAAATGCCAAAGAAAAAGTGAGAGGACAGTGCAGAACTCTGTTGGAAACGGGGGGGGAGGGGGAGGAGGTGCAGTCTGGCCTCTGCCCCTGGAGCGAGAAGTGGCGGAGGTACGTCAGCCTTCACATGGCTGCTTCAGAGCTTCTGGCCTGCAGATCGCAGGGGGACCAAGTGACCATTCAGAGGGTAACTGCTCTTGCTTTAACCTGCCTGGATCTGGATCGCAGGCTTGGGTGGTGGTCCTGAGGAGAGTGACCAGTGACCAGAGCATTTGGGGGCTCTAGAGACAACACCCTCCTAGTAGTAGCTCTGGCAGATGCGAAAATCCCACAGATTTGGGAAAAAGCTCTCCCCTCTGGAAGCAGAGTTCTACTGTGGCAAAGAGCTCAAAAGTCAAGTAACTGAGTGGCAACATGAGCAAGCAAAGGAAGAAAAAGCAAGCACAGCAGTCAAACCTTAAGATTCCTTTTTTGGGGACAAAAGGATCAAAGCATGGAACAAGAGGAAGACAGTGAAGTCAGAACTCCTGCACCAGAAGCTTCCAAGAAAAATGTGAATTGGTTACAGGCCATGGAGGAGCTCAAGAAGGATTCTGAAAATCAAGTAAGAGAAATGGAGGAAAAATGAGGGAAAAGAAATGAGAATGATGCAAGAAAATCATGAAAGGAGAGTCAACAATCTGACTGAAGAAAATAATACCTTAAAAAATAGATTAACTCAAATGGCAAAAGAGGCCCAAAAAAGACAATGAGAAGAAGAATGCCTTAAAAAGCCAAATTTGCCAGATGGAAAAAGAATTTCAAAAGCTCACTGAAGAGAATAACTCCTTCAAAATTAGATTGGAGCAAATGGAAGCTAATGACTTTATGAGAAATCAAGATACTATTAAACAGATCCAAACAAATGAAAAAATAAAAGGCAATGTGAAATATCTCATGGGAAAAGCCACTGACCTGGAAAATAGATCCAGGAGAGATAATTAAAAAATTATTGGATTACCTGAAATCCATGATTAAAAAAAGAACCTAGAAATCATCCTTCAAGAAATTCTCAAAAAAAAAATTGCCCTGATGTTTTAGAACCAGAGGGAAAAACAGAGCTTGAAAGAATCCACCGATCACCTCTTGAAAAAGATTCCAAAAAAGAAAATTCCTAGGAATATTATAGCCAGGTTCCAGAGTTCCCAGGTCAAGGAGAAAATATTACAAGCAGCCAAGAAGAAACAATTCGAATATTGTGGAAACACAATCAGGATAACACAGGATCTAGCAGTTCTACATTAAGGGATCAAAGGGCTTAGAACATGATCTTCCAGAGATCAAAGGAGCTAGGATTAAAACCAAGAGTCACCTACCCAGCAAAACTGAGTATCATGTTTCAGGGGAAAATATGGTCATTCATTGAAAGAGAAGATTTTCAAGTATTCTTGATGAAAAAACCAGAGTTGAATAGAAAATTTGACATTCAAATACAAGAAGCAAAAGAAGCATGAGAAGGTAAACAGGGAAAAGAAATCATAAGGAACTTATCAAAGTTGAACTATTTACATTCCTACATGGAAAAACAATAATTGTAACTTATGAAACTTTTCTCAGTATGAGGATAGTTGAAGAGAATATAAATGTATATATATATAGGAGAGTATATGTGCATATGAATACATATGTGAGTGTGTATATATGTGTGTACAGGTATACATAGACAGAAGGCACAGGATCAATTGAATAGGAAGGGATGATATTTAAAAGGTGAAATTAAGAGGTGAGAGAGGAATATATTGAGAGGAGATTAGGAGAGACAGAATGGGGTAAATTATCTCAATTAGAAGAGGCAAGGGATAATTGTTACAATTGAGGGAAGAATAGGAAGGCAAAAGGGAATGGATCAATCTTAACTCTTACTGAATTTAGCTTAGAGAGGGAATGACATACACACTAAATTGGGTATCTTGTCCCATAGGAAAGTAGGGGGGAAGAGGATGAGAAGGGGGATGAATGAGGGGAGGGCAGGTTGGGGGGAAGGGTAGTTAGAAGCACACACTTTTGAAAAGGGACAGGGTCAAAGTAAAGAATAGAACAAGTGGGGGGTGGGATAGGATGGAGGAAAATATAGTTAGTCTTTCACAACATATCCACTATGAAAATATTTTGTGTAACTACACATTTACAAACTATATTGAATTGCTTATCTTCCCAGCAAGGGTGGGTGACAAGTGAGGAAGGGAAAGAATCTGGAATTCAAAGTTTTAAAATCAAATGTTTAAAAAAATATATTATTTTTATTATTTTTTACATGCAACTGGGAATTAAGATATACAGGCACTGGGATATGGAGATCCATCTTGCCCTACCAAGAAAGTCGAAGGGGGTATGGGAGAAGATACGGGAGAGAGCAGATTGGGGGAGGGGGTATACCATGGGATCATTGTTTTGGGGTGGTGGGTAGGGGAAAGATGGGGAGAAAATTTGCAACTCAAAATCTTGTGGAAATGAATGACGTAAACTAAAAATAAACATAAGATAGGGAAGAGGATCTCCAAATGAGAAAATGGCAGAATAACAGAAGAAACATGATGAAAAGAGACTATAGGAATGTCTACAAAGAACTAAAAATCTACTCGGTGGGTTAAACTGGGTAGTCAACTTATTTGGTCTAATTTAGACTGGGACTATTTTTCTGTTTCTGTATTTCAATCAAAAAAATGTAAATAAATTAAATAATATTCACTGTTAAAAAAATAGAGTTGGGCAAGTGGAAGCTAATGACTCTGTAACATAGTAAGAACGTCAAATAGAAAGAAAAGAATGAAAAAATAGAAGAAAATGTAAAATACCTCATTGGTAAAACAACTGACCTGGAAAATAGATCCAGGAGAGACAATTTAAACATTATCTAGAATAATCTAGATAACTGATGCAAAAAAGGGCATGGATAGCATCTTTCAGGAAATCATCAAGGAAATTGCCCTGAGGTCCTAGAATCAGAATGTAAAAGTCATTGAAAGAATCCACTGATCACCTCCTGAAAGAGGTCTCAAATTGAAAACGCCAAGGAATATTCCAGCCAAGTTCCAAAATTACTAGGTCAAAGAGAAAATATTGCAAGCAGTCATAAAGAAACAATTTAAATATTATGTAACCACAGTCAGGATTATGCAGGACCTGGTAGCTTCTACATTAAAAGGTCAGAGGGCATGGAATACAATATTCCATAAGGCAAAGGAACTTGGATTTACAACTAAGAATCAACCACCCCACAAAACTGAGTATAATCTTTCAGAGGAGATAGACATTCAGTGAAATAGGGGACTTCCAAACCTTCCCAATGAAAAGATCAGAGCCCAACAGAAAATCTCATCTTCAAATATAAGACTCAAGAGAGGCATATAAAGGTCAACATGAAAGAAAAAAATAACATGTTCTTATTAAGGGCAAACTGTTTACATCCCTACAAGGAAAGATGACACTTATAACTCCTAAGAACTGTATTGTAATTATGACATTTAAAGGTGAAATATACAGACAGAGGGTGTGGGTATAAGTTGACTTTGATGTGATAATGTAAAATCTAAGTAGGGAAAAGGGATTATACTGGAAGAAGAGGAAAGGAGGAAGTAGAAAATGGTAAATTATTTCACATGAAAAAGCACAAAAACCTATTACAGTAGAGGGAAAAAGGGGGGGAGATGAGCATTATTTGAAGCTTATTCTCATCAAATTCAGCTCAGAGGGAATAACATAATCAGTTAGGTATAGAAATCTAACTTACCCCTGTAGGAGAGGAAAGGGGAAGAAAAGGGAAGGAATGGATAGAAAGGAGGGAAGAAGTATTAAAGGTAAAGGGGAAGAAAAGGGAGGGGGCTGGTAGGAGGGTAGAATGAGGGAGGGGTGGTGGTCAAAAGCAAAATTCTAGTGAGGAGGGAAAGGGAGAGAGGACAGAAAAAAGCATAAACATAAATTGGGGGGGAGGGGAGGATAGGATGAAGAGAAAAGACACAGGTAGTAATCATAACTGTGAATGTGAATGGGATGAACTCTCCCATAAAACAGAAACAGATAGCAGAGTGTATTATGAACCATAATCCTACAATATGCTGTTTACAAGAAACACATCTGAAGCAGAGGGATACACACAGAGTAAAGGTAAAAGGCTGGAGAAGAATATATTATGCTTTAGCTGAAATAAAAAAAGCAGGGCGAGCAATCCTGATCTCAGACAGAGCAAAAGCAAAAATAGATCTAATTAAAAGAGATAAGAAAGGAAACTAGATCCTGCAAAAAGGTACCACAGACAATGAAATAATATCATTACTGAACATATATGTACCAAGTGGTATAGCATCCAAATTCTTAGAGAAGTTAAGTGAGTTACAGGAAGAAAGAGATAACAAAACTATACTAATGGGGGACCTCAACCTCCCCCTCTCAGAACTAAATAAATCTAACCACAAAATAAACAAGAAAGAAGTTAAGGAGATGAACAGAATTTTAGAAAAGTTAGATATGGCTGACCTCTGGAGAAAACTGAATGGGGACAGAAAGAAATATACCTTTTTCTCAGTGGCATATTGCACCTACACAAAAATTAATCATGTGTAGGGCATAAAAACTTAATTCAAATTAGTATTTGGCCCCTAGACTTGCCCTTGGGTTATCAATATCCTGTCTCATCTGCAAATTCTTCAAGGGCTGGGATTATGCCCTAGACCCTTCGTGCTCTTCCTTCACCAAGCATACTATGGATACTTGATAAATATTTGATTGGTACTAAGCCTTACATGATTACTTGAGGAGGTGGAGGTCATTTTTAAAATTTCTTAAGGAAGCTTTTGGATAAGAAATTTTCATTTAAAGAGCCCAGTTATTATCCTTGATATCTGTCAAGAAGGTATATTTCTATTCTGCAGATGAAGCAAGTAAAGGCCAGGAGCAATTGGCAAAAGAATCAAAAGGGAAAAACTTTTAACCTTAGTCTTAATCTCTAGCCCAGGGCTCTGCACAAAGTACACACTGCTTAATAAATGTTTGTTGAATTGAACAGAAGCCTCTTGCCCAATAGCAAAGCCTCTGGGACAGAGACAGGTCTAGAGAAGCCCATAGCCCTGTACTCCCTATCTCTTTCCTGGTGTCAAGTTTCACTCTCTAGTTCTGTTAAAAAGTTGATTTTTGTCGTGGTGGCAAAGAACTGGACACGAAGGGGGTGTCTAAGAGTATGACTGAACAAATGACTTTATATAAATACAATGAAATACTTTTGAGCTATAAGAAATAAAGAGGTATTTTCAGAGAAACCTGGGTAGACTTGTAAGAACTGATGAGAACGAAGTGAGTAGAAGCAGAAGAAAATACAATCAACACTGTAAAGCCAAGCAACTTTTGAAAGACATAAGAAGTCTATCAAACCAATGACCAATCAAAGTTTCAGAGGACTGATGATCTTTGTTATCTACCTCCTGATAGAGAGGTGATGAACAAATGAGGTATATAGAATGGATATATAAATGTGGGAATTATTTTTCATGACTA
The DNA here is from genome assembly GCF_028583685.1 of Petaurus breviceps papuanus. Taxonomy (NCBI): domain Eukaryota; kingdom Metazoa; phylum Chordata; class Mammalia; order Diprotodontia; family Petauridae; genus Petaurus; species Petaurus breviceps. Next base: position 20,331,710 of record NW_027185712.1, read on the forward strand.
CATATATTCATTACAAGGGTTTTGTTTTTCAAAGGGGAGCATGTGAAAGGGAGGGAAAAGACATGTATGTTTGTTGGAACAATATAATTAAAATTTTGTTTAAATAAACTTTAAAAAATAAAAAAACATAAAATTCCAGAAAACAACCTGGAGACTACCTGAATAAAAACATGCTGGTATCTTACCTTATAATTCACAAATAGCTGGGGCAACATAAAGAGAAAACCGAAGGCATATACTCCTAAAGGAGAAAATACAGACACTTGATGAAGTCTGTGAAGTAGTCAACATTCCACAAGATGCACAGTAGCAGAGTGTAGAAAACCGAACTTGGTGTCAAGCAGACATAGGTTTCGCTCCTGCCTATGAGTCATACTAACCATGTGACAGGGCAAGACCCTAAGACTTTTAGTGTCAACTTCCTAAAGCTGAACTGCAAAGCAGTTTCTGATTTTAACTGAGAGGAGGAAGTTTCTTTCACCAATGAAATCAAAGATTCCATGGAAAACAAATTACAAAAAATATTTGTTTTTTTAAATAAAAGGTAGTCTATTCATCTTTGATATCTACCAGATCATCATTTAATACGAATGTAGTCCTATGGAAGGTCTAAAATATATACTTCTGTCTTAAAGTGTATTGACTAGCAGATTTTTAAAGGTAAAAAGTACCTGGTGTAAAACTAAAATTTTTTGCTAATCAAAGTGACTCATATAGGTTAGCTATGATTATTCAACATGAGCTACAATTTTATGTAACTGAAATTTTATGGATTTTTCTTCTAAATTTTTCTAGGAAAAAAAAAGATAAGATCAAATACTTACACCTTAGCTACAATTATACATCTGGTTATTTTGCAAAATTACTATTCTAGTAATACCCAACATGATTCTCTTTCTTTTTCTTTCTTTCTTCACTCCACATATCATATCCTTACCTGAGAGTGCTCTGCCCAAAGGGAATATAATTTTTTTTTTTTTAAAGCAATTGGGGTTAAGTAACTTGCTCAGGGTTACACTGCCAGTTATTTCTGGGTGTGGTGGTATCTGAGCCCAGATTCAAAATTAATAGGTGTCTTAGTCTATCTGAAATTAATACATCAGATGAAAAGGATTAGGAATAAATGTTAAGTGATAATGAAGAAAGATACTTAATTGTACACTTCAGAGATTTCTTGTCTTCAATTTTGTGATAAAACATTTTCTTTAAAAAAGATGTTCACACTGGCCTGGGAGTCAGGAGGACATGGGTTCAAATCCGTCCTCAGACACTTAACACTTACTATCTGTGTGACCTTGGGCAAGTCACTTAACCCCAATTGCCCTCCAAAAAGCAAAAAAATTTTTTTTTAAATGTTCAAAGCTTGTTTTTATAAGTTATATAAACTTTTGATATAAATATAAATTATGTTACAAATGTATGGGGCTTTGAACAATGGTTCATTATGGTCAGTCACAAGAAAAGCATATGCCCTTGGAATTAGAATGCTTACTCATGAAACACTATCCTCTGGTGACTGCACACCTATATTTGGCTGTATACTAATCTAGTGGCTGTAGGGGTAGTTCTGAAAGAGTTGGGCCCTTCTGGGAATTGAATCACAAAATAAACTTCAAGAAATGACATATTTTGTATACTTGATCACCAAAAATCTAGCCAAGAAAAATAAGATCACTCAGTAAAGAATATACAATAAAAATGTTTAAAGACTTACCATTGACAAAGCTGTTGATTAACCAAGAATACCAGCTTAAAAAAAATAAACAGAAAAATTAGTTTATTATCAGCATTACTTCATTCTGTACTTATTATATAATATTCTTTTTAGATTCAGAGAAAATGGCCATAAGTAATGTAGCAGAAGTACCCTTGTTGGTAGAGGCTATGGCGAATAAAGATGACTACTGGGATATACTCAATATGTAATAAAAACTCAGGAAGTATGACAAAAATTGAACTTAATGGGAAAAAAAATTATTCTGTAAAAAGTTCAAGCAACAATTGGCTTTTCTTTCAATGCTTATTCAAACTTCTGGTTTCACTGAACTCATCTTTCCCCAATGGTTGCCCTTTCTTTCTTTCTTTTTTTTTAAGCAATTGGGGTTAAGTAACTTGCTCAAGGTTCCACGGCCAGTTTTCTTGTGTAGGTATTAAGTATGTGAGGCTGGAACTGATCCTGGGTCTCCCGACTCTGAGGCCAGTGCTCTTACTCACTGCGCCACCTGGCCGTCCCTGGTTGCTCTTTCATACTACTGAGGTAGTGAGGTAGCACAGTAGAAAGTATAGGATACAGAGTCAGGAAGATGAGTTCAAATCCAGCTTTAGACACTTATTAGATGCATGACCCAAGACAAATCATTTAATCTCTTTGTGCCTCAATTTTCTGCTCTGTAAAATAAGAGACAAATAACTGCACCTATTTCCCAGCACCTAGTTTCCCTTATGTAAATGAGATATCTGTAAAGTTCTTTGCAAACCGCAGAGTGCTATATAAACGTTAGCTGTTGCTACTTAAGTCTATCTATACTACATACGAGAGAACAGGAACCTGAAATTGGACCAAAAATGTTTCCTTTCTAGGTAATATTGCCTAAATTCCAATGCCTTTATTATTTTTTTGTCAGTGAATTCCTCTTACTTATTCTTGGAATTGGTTTGGATCTTAGAGTGTTCTTCATCATGAAAGAAGGCATAATGATGCTTTGTTTATTACTTGAGCATAATTTCACCGCCCTCCAAATTAATTCACTCTCTTGAAGACTAGATAGGTCTTTTCAACCTTGGCTTAGGGCATGTTATAATGTTATAATAATAGGTCCAAGATCTTCAGAATACAAACCCTACCTCTTAACTACTAGTTTTCAGGATTACTTAATAAAGTCCTTCTCAAGACAACTCTCTACTTGGTTGATTATCCAGATTATTCACATGGAATTAACGATCCCGGCTCCCTCTGTTCTTGCTTGTTACACACATGCTAATCAGAGAATGTGTAAGTGATGAACAAAACCAGGCAATTTTACCACTTATTAAGTAGCAGTAGTAAAAAGTTTGGAGGAGGAAACACGCTAAATTGGCTAAAAAGAAATGTTTGAAATGTTCTAGCAATCCTATTCTTCATGCTTTCTTGTGCCTAATTAATTTCACATATTTGATTTTATTTACCACAATAATGTCATAACATATCTGAGAATAGGATTTTAACATAGTCACACTTTATCCCTAATCATTCACAATGATTACCAACAGTCCAGACTTGTAACTTCTAGACTTCAGAGGTTAAAGAACTATACTTTAAATTAGTTTGAAACTCTTAAAATTAAGCTCACTATAATCACAGAGCAATTCTTTCGTGTTACATATGTAACATCCTTCACTTAGTTCTTTAGAAACATGGACAGAAGGGCAGCTAGGTGGTGCAGTGAATAGAGCACTGGCCCTGGAGTCAGGAGGGCCTGAGTTCAAATCCGGCCTCAGACATTTAACACTTACTAGCCCTGTGACCTCGGGCAAGTCACTTAACTCCAGTTGCCCTGCCTTCCCCCTTCCAAAAAGAAAAAGAAACAGGGACAGATAAGATGACTCTCTTAAAACTCCTTCCTTATTATGAAGAAAAACTGGTTTTGTTAAGATGAAAGATTTTTCCTCATCTGTAAAATGAAGGGGTAAGACCAGATTGGGGAAAGTAGGTGATTCAGTGGATAGAGAGCTAGGCCTGGAGTCAGAAAGACCTTAGTTAAAATCTGGCCTCAGATACTTAAGTAGCTGTGTGACTCTGGGAAAGTCACTTAACCTTGTTTGCCTTAATCCACGGGAGAAAGAAATGGTAAACCAGTATCTTTGCCAAGAAAACCCCACAGTATATTCCATGGGGTCACAGAGTTGGATATGACTGAACAACTGAACAACAAAAATGACCAGATTACCTCTACAAGCTCCTCCAGCTCTAAAATTCTGATTCAACCCATTATTTCAGAATCCAAGGGTGGGGAACCTGTGGCCTTTTAGGTCCTCAAGTGTGACTTTTTGACTGAATCCAAACTTTACCAAACAAATCCCATTTGTTCTGTAAAACTTGGACTCAGTCAAAGGGCTGTGGCCTTGAGGTCACAGGTTCCTCATCTCTGGTTTAGAGAAAATAACCTAAATTTAATTATATGAGTCACTGAATTATTTGTAGAGAAGAGTAGTTAATACCAAGAGCTCACTAAAGTATTCATCACTGTCAAGTGAGTGAAACCACCTGAATATATGTATGAAGAACATTTCCTAGTTAACTATGTCCATTTAATCTTTTGGTATCCCTAGGTCAACTAGTAAGGAAAAATACTATTACTGATCAATGCACAATGGTGTTTTAAATTCACAACTATTTCTTTATATGTCAATTTACTGTTGCTCTTGCAAAAAAAAAAAAGGTTAACAGTCATCATCCTACCTAGTCAGGTGGTCAAAATGACTTTTCTGCTGAACTTATTACCAGTATTAAATGGGATACTTTAAGGAATCTTACCTTTTATATTTGACATTTAGGAGTGAATAAGCTGCACCTCCAATACATAGAGGGTACAGTAAATAAGACAAGTATTTCATAGCCTGGCAAGGAATGAAAAACACTGGTCAGTGTAGAGTTCACAATATGAAACTATTTGAAACCCATTTCATATAGCTAATGGAAAATGTGGTTAAGGAGGAAAGAACCCAATCCATGGCAGAACAGTTAAAAAAAAAAAGAATGAACAGACATCTGGAATTACATTCTCCCAAAGAAAAAAAAGGTATGTAATTTATTTTAATCACTAACTATTTATTTATATTCCAGATTGAATTGTTCATTATAATTCCTGGTAAACCTGGAATGAGAACTAAATACAAAGGAAAAAACAAAACTATTTCTATTTGGCTCAAATGCCATTTATTATTCAAAATATACAACCATAACTACCCAAACAACAATTACCAAAAGATATCATAGTTCTACAAATACTGGGACCATTTTTCTATGGATTACTCTGCCAATGTTATGATAATTATTTTTCCATTTCAGCACTGAATTAGAAAATATATAAACCTATATAATCTAAACTATGAATAACTTATACTAATACAGTTTCAATGAAAAAGACTGGAATGGGTAAGAGAGATTATGGAATCTCCCTCAGAGACTTTTAAAATGACAGAACCTCTCATCTGTCAAGGATAACATATAGGCAGATGGCCTTGCCTTTAAGGCACTGGGAAAGTCTAGATGACTTGCCAACATTCCACTCAACCCTAAAATTCAAATAAACTGTTACTAAGAATGACAGTGTCACACTTTTTTTTATTATGTGTGAACCATTTAAGCAGAAAAAGTTACCAAAGTGCATTTTATTAGTCAGCATTTTAAACATGGATATTAAAATTATATTTTTAAATTGTTACTATTATTTACTAAATTATTCCTCTCCTTAACCCTCCCTAAAAAAAGCCTTTAAGATCAGTGTGATACTGCAGATAAAATGCCTTGATTGAATGTGCACTAATACAGTCTCATTTTAAGACATTATCTTACCTGAGTATCATATTCCTCAGTTTTTCTTTCAGATTCATTGTAAGCTCCAAACTGTTTCAAATTTTAAAAAAAGTTATAATTAGTTCATTTATGGAATGATTATAAAGTCTATTTAGTTACATATCTTATAACCCAATGATGTTTAATGGTAGGGAAACCCCACAATTTTCACAAAACTATTATATATTAAATTTCATACTGTATATATTCAAATAACTCTGAAAGATAATCAAAAGACAACTAGAGAATAATTCTGAATAATCTATATTTATAGTTTATAGGATATTATACTCTATTCACTGTTTTAAAATTCAAGCACAATCTATTAGAACATAAGCACAAACTAGATGTGGCTTTTCTAAGTTGAGAGTTAAAGATAACAGAAAAAAAGATTTACATAAATATGATTTAAGGGGTGGCTAGGTGGCACAATGAGTAAGAGCGCCAGCCCCAGAGTTGGGAGGACCCGGGATCAGTTCCAGCCTCACATACTTAACACTACACAAAAAAACTGGCCACGTAACCTTGGGCAAGTTACTTAATCCCAACTGCTTCAATAAATAAATAAATAAATATGATTTAAAATAGACTGGTATGCACAAATCATAGTATAAACTGCTGCAGCTGGGGGGTCTCCACCTTCTCTTGCCACCTATTCAAATCCACTTATCCTTTAAGTTCCATTATATTTAGTATAGTTTATATATACAGTTCTTACCACAAATAATGAATCCCATGAAGTCGCCTCATTATTCAAATCTGCACTATGTATTTCCACTGGGATGGAACCAATCACCAAATTTTACACAATTACATCTTTCAATAGTGTGAGTTCAAATACATGAGGCCATTTTGCAGAATTCATTATTTGCATGAATTGAGAATGAGCTATACCTCTCCATGAAGCCTTCCCCCCTCTTCCATTATAGACATTATCTTTCTCTTCTTTCAACTATTACTGACTTTGTTTGAACCACGCTTAGAGCACCCATCAATGTTTTAGATTTAAGCTATTGTGAATATGATTTTCTCCCCCCATCCTTCACAAAGTAAGCTCCTTGAGGATGGAAACCAATATTTTTCTAAATATATCCCCCACAGTACTATGGTGCCCCCTACCCCAAGAAAAGGTTTTCAATATATTTTCTTATGATAAACTGACCAATTTAAGACGTAAACAAATAAAACCTATTGCTGCTCTCCTCCTTGATCTAAGTCATGGAAAAAGTAAATTAAATCAATATTTTTTACTGAAAAAATTTTTAAATTTATTTTTATAGTTATATTTATATATATTTTTACTGAATAAAAAATTGCTACTTGCTCTAGACCAGTAAATGATTAATTTCAAAGCTGTAAATCTATGTGTGTGTGTGTATACACACACACACACATATCATATAAAATGTTCCTGTCGCATGTATTTCATCAAAATCTTCAGCTTTACCTGGAATGTGGGTCTTAGGCCTTTCCACTGAATGGTCATTTTCAATGCCTTTTTCACCTTCCATAGCTGAGGGGAAAATGCCAAATTTAATTTTTTATGCCAAGAACAAAAATACTACCAAAACAATGCAAAAATTTAAACAAAGATATCAATATATATAGTCCTTATGGCATCTGACATTGATAAAATCCCCTCCCCTAGAAGCTGTCATCTCTTGATCTCCACAGCATTACACTTTTTTTATTTCATACCCTCTGGATTTCTAGGTCTCTCTCCTTAGATGGTTCCTCCTTCTCCTCTCACCTCCTAACTTTGGCTACCTGTTCTTAGGCCCCTTTCTTTTTCCTTTCTACAGTCACTCTCTTAATAACTCAATTCTTTCACATTACTTCAACAGTTTCTTCTAAGCTGATAATTCCCAAATCTCCAGATGTGATCTCTTACTTACACTCCTATTCCCTATTTCCAACTGGACTCAATATCAACAGTTCAATATCTCTTTCCATTACCAGTTCAAATTCAATATGCCCCCAAGTTTGGATCACATACTTCCTAAATCCATGTAGACCCAAAGTTCTCACTAATATTAATTTATCCCTTTACTTAATATTAACAATAATTCGGATTTATGTAGAGCTTTAATGTTCACTAAGCACTGATATATATCCTAACTTGTGATTCTCAGGAGACGCGCCATTTTTTCCTACACTTCTATGTTACAGACTCTGGAGTCATGTTTCATTCTCTCTTCTTCATCTTTTCCATAACTAATTAGGCAAGATTTTTTTTTTTAATACAACTCTCACTTAGTTTCTTGCTGTCGCATCCCCACTGCCACTACACTAGGTAGACCCTGATCACCTGCTATTATTACAACTGTCTTCAAAATGGCCTAACTCTAGTCTGTCCCTTATAACTCCACCTATACTACCACTGGACTAATCTTCTCAAAACATTCCTTTTGTAATACCATTTTCCTGCTAAAGAATTTATGATGATTGCTTGTGTGCCTATGGCATCAACATTCTAAACTCTTTAGCCAGACTCTTAAAGTCCTACACTATTTTCTCTTCCTTACTTCTAATTCCATGTTTCCCAACTACACTACAAGTTAGGTTGCCCAGTTCATCGTCCAGACATGACAACTTGAGTTCTGCTTCTGTTCGCTGTTTATGAATGATTATATTTAAAGTTGGTACTATAATATGTAATTATATGCTGTTGAACATGATCTCTAATTGTTTTGTACTTAATAGTCCTATGTCCCTATTAAGACCATAAGCTCCTAGAAGGTAAGAAAAAGTCTCAACAGATTTTGAAACTGAGTATTTGCAATGGTTATATTTCTAGATCCAGAATATATAAAATCCTTGATGTGATCTCTAATTTTCTAGTATAAAATTCCTATGTTTTTCTCCTTTCAGAAATTTTATTTTGTAAGGAGCTCTATATTCAGATCAAAATATTTTTTTTGTACAATGTCTAAATACAGTACTTGGTTAATAGCAGACAATCAATTATCTATTGACTGAATGGTAATTATACTTATATGCCCAGCGACTATAAAAGAGAGAGGTCCTTCAGACAGATATTTCCTACTGTTGGTTAATTCAACAGTAAAAACTCCCAGATTATTTTCTCCCTTCTTCAAGGTATTGCAAAAATTGTTAGTACATACTTAATTTCTAAGATTTTTTTTAGTTGGTAGCATCATTCATGATTGAAAAATAATATTACCAAAACACATGTTAAAGGTTTTATATTTAGAGTTCCCCAAAACATTTATTGAATACCCCAATGCACAAAGTAAAAATTAAATTAGTAAAATTTTATTTTATAATTAAAATTATATAGACATCATCCTCTCGTAGCTGCTGAGAGAAACTCACTTCTATTACTGCTCCAATGCCTGCTGGAATCAGCACCAATAAACTTGTCTGCTCATCCAAAAGGAAAAGAAATATCACCACTGTACTGAAGCATCGCCAGAGCACTGCAGAAACAACCACACATTAATTTCCAGTAAGAATGGTGAAGAAGATTAGAGTAATTTCATTTCTGAGTCCTCATATTCTGCACTTTTATTTCCAGAGCCTTGGAGTGTTTATACTATTCTTGAAGTCAAACCACAACTGATTTTTAGGGAAATCCAAACCTTTCTATTTACACACTGATGACTTTAGGAAGGGAAAACTATGAAACAACTTAAAAGCAATTTAATTTCTCAGAGTCCACAGCACTCTCCACAATATTGTTGTAGAAGTTAAAGGACAGAGGGACAAAAATCACGATAACATGGTTTTTTTTTTTGCCAAACTCTGAGACACATCACATATACACACACAATCTGTACAACCGTGAGCAGGCAAGTTGCTTAACTTACCAGTGTTCCATGTAGTGAAAGACTTTTCATTTCTTATTTCTGGGCTTAAATAAGTACATGAACACTTTGCACTAAAGATTCAATGATCCTAAATTTATAGCCTTCTCCCAAATATTCCTTAATTAAAACTTCAAAATGAGTTTCATAAATAAGATTTAAAAGTGAAAGCATAACAGGATCTTTACAAAGCAATGTAATTAAGACAGAATTTTCCAGTCTTTTACAGGTAATTACTTTGAGCACAAGTAAGTTGTGAACCTAATAATCAAAATGTAGAGTGATTTTGAATTACAGAATCATAGGTTTAGAGTTGAAGGAATTTTAAAGGTTACACTAAGTGCAAAACTCTCATTTTACAGAAGAAGAAACTGAGTCCCCAAAAAGTAAAGTCTTGCTCTATATCACAGGTTTTCTGGGGTGAGATTTGAATCCAAGTCTTCCTGACTAAAAGTCTAGCATTCTCTCCACTACAGCATATAGTAGAGCACTGCAGTCAATCCAAAGATACTGGCAAATATTTTACAATTTAATGGTTCAAAGCTTTATCAGAATATCTGTTAAGTGTTTCAAAGGGAAAAAATTTTGTAAAAATATTCTCTTTTCCAATGTCTTCTAGAAAACAGATTGGATTACTTAACTGTACATAATAATTAACTCAACATTTATTAGATGCCTACTATATGGTAGGTATTGAGACTGTAAAGATCTGAAATGCTAACAATCTAGTAGAAAGTTATGTTTTTGTATTGTACATAAACCAGTACTACTTACAGTAGTTTTCCTTGGGGAATACCAAATGAAACTACTAAATTAGCAAAAGGACAGAGCACAAGCAAATCCACAAATTTAAAACTAGGGTGGCCTTTGCAGCAGTAAGCAGCTGCTGAAAAATTTCCTACTATCTCTAATGCATATCTAGTTTCTCAGTTTCAGGGGCCCCCAGTTTTGCTTAAAAGATATTGCTTCATTCTCTGTTCTCTGTATTCTGCATCCACAAAGTAGCAGACATGAACAAAATAAACTAGAAAGGCTGAAGGCTAGATCTGACACCATTTGGTGTTTTTTTTTCCTCCTCCAGATAAGACAGCAGAGGATAGAGTTGACTTGTAGATCTGACACTTCCATGTAGGTTCTTCTAGTAAACTTCCTGTGGGGCCTGGCCTTGTCCCTAGGCAGGTGGCTACTTCTTCCTCTCTCTCTATTCACCAAACACTAATCCCACCCAGACTTTCTAGGCTTTAAGTAGCCCTTACAATCCACCTGCCATCCCATCAGTTCATCTCATCTGCAGTATCTCCCAGTCCAGGATACAGGAAGTCCTTCCCAATGTCTAGTCCAACCTTCACGCAATTAGAAGAAACTCTGGGACATAAAGATTCAAGAACATCTTCTGATAGGATGAATTCTCACATTCTACCTAGAACCCTCACAACCTAGGATTCCCTAATTCTAAAGGGCTACTCAGTATTCAGGATTCCCTTGGGTCCAGTTCTCCATAAATATCAAAATCACAGTAGGCTGTTTTTGAAGGGACAGGCTGGAATGACAATGTGGTCTGGAAGGAATGCTGAATTTTATATTCATCGCATATGTTTGTTGAATTTGTTAAATTTTCATTCTTCACATCCCCCAAGCCCTATTATCCCCCTGCCAGTATAGTCTACAGAAATTATATGAATCAATTTTTATGTATTAATATGGTTCACTAGTTTTAAAAATGTACAGTTTACACAGTAAAATTCAGAGGTAATTAAAAAACAATAATAATAATTTAAAGGTAATAAATTGGTTGGGGATATCTGCCCCAATTTTTTCATCTATAATCTATATTGTAAACACAATCTTTAGGATATAAAAATGGAATTTTAAATATCAAAAGTTCTCATCACTACCACCTTGCTATAATAGATATTCCAGAAATTCTCTTAAAGGGGAATTTATGTAGCTCTTATGAAAGAAGAAACTGTTTGGTTGGGCAGTGATCTGATAGATGGAAATGTTTTTAATTCCTAGTGTTCATGACATTGGGAAGTAATTATACTGCCTGAAAAGGTTGTCATCATGTAAGGTCTTTCATAAGACACTTCATAACTAGTATTATGCTCACTGACATGAACATACCAGAAACGGTGTCATTCTGTTCAATCATTCAAAGCCGACAGATAATTTATCATTGTTCTAAATGATATGGTAGGGAAAGGATGTTAAAAAAAAAACCCCACACACTATCTACTATCTACCTTCAACATAATATATAATTACCTGCTTTAGTAGACATTCCAATCATATTCTTCTTTTTCTTCCAGAAGCTGATATCATTTTTAAAGGCCAGAAAATCAAAAAGAAGCTGAAAATGGCAAAACATGACATAAGCTTAAATTTAAAAATACACATACATGTTGAATTCCCTATTTTAAATCACACATGGATTCAAACTCCTACCATATTTAAAGATGAAAAAGAATATCTTGTGCTCTGGCACACGGAGAATTTATAAAGTAACAATAGCCATTTTAAGATTAAGTGTAAAATATAGCAGTGGACATAAGTGCTTGGGTATTTCACAGCAAGAAGAGTTCAATATGGGTTGGATTAACTAGGGGAGATGTTTTGGAGATGGGATTTCAGCTGGGCTTTGAAGGATGGAAAAGATTAGGACATCAGAAATGAGAAGGATTATGAATCTGAAATGAATTATAAAATAGATTATACGTACAAGTTATATAGATATTACAAAGTGTATACACACACACATATTGCAAATTGCATGAAATATCAAAAATATCAGAATACTCAAATAATGAGAGAAAACAGTGAAAAGCATAGCATGTCTAAGAAAATATACCTGCATAGGAGAGTAATGAAACTGAAAATGTAAACACTAGTTAGACTGTAGTCAAACTGTAGATGCTTTTGAATGTTAAAATAAAAGGTTTGAATTTTAACTTTAGAGGTAGAGGTGGGAAAAGACATGATTAAAAGGAGGTTTTTACAAATATTCCTCTGGTGGCAAAACACAGGACAATTTGGAAATAGGAGAGCCTAGAAACAAGGAGAATTCAAGCACGGATGTTGACATGGTAGAATGATTAGCTATGAAAGCAGCATGATAAAGTGGGATGAGCACTGGTTCTGGAGTCAAAGGACCCGGGCTGGCATCTCCCCTCTGATGGTCACTACTCCTTGTGTGATTTCATGCAAAGTCATTTAACCTTCTTGGACCTCATTTTCCTCATCTTTATTACACAGAGATTCAACTAGATATTCTTTAAGTTCACTTCCAGTTCTAGATTTGTGATCCCAAAAGGATGGCAGTTAAATCATTTGATAAACATTTAGGGAATGAATAGTGGCACCAATAATATAGTTTAAAATTGAATATGTAAATTGTATTACTTGATATTTTTCTTGTGCTTTAGTTTTATCCATAAAGTAATTTTCCTTAAACATGAGTCTGACTACGTGACTTCCCCATTCAAAACAACTTCAGTTGGTCCCTACAAACTCCTTACTGTACAGGACATCCCCTAAGTCTGGAATGTACTCCCTTCTTCACTCTACAGCAGAGTCCCTTTCTCCCTTTAAGACATAGCTCAAGTATCACTTTTGCATGAAGCCTTTCCTGATTCCCCAACTGCTTGTGCCTTCCCTTCCAAACTGTATTTAACTGTTATATATGAGTGTGTATACACACATATAAATTTTATACTTATGTTGTACATATATTTAAAAATATTTGTCTTCTTCATCAGAAAGTAAGCTCCTTCACAGACGGAATTGCTTTGTTCTTTTTACTTGTATCCCCAATGCCTAGAATAGTGTATGCTTAAAAAATACTTGCTGATAGACTGATTAGCTTGAAGTCAAAGTCAAAGAGCTGGAAAGAATCTCAAACTCTTATATCTCATCCCTATTTATGGCTCCTTTTTTAAACATTTATAGGTTTTGGAGTTGGGAGGGCCCTTAGATATATGTACTCCAACCACTACATTTTATAAAAGAAGAAGTTGAGGCTCAGAGAATCAAAATAATTTGGCCAATTCCACAAAAGAAATGTCTACTAGGATGCATACATAAGTCTTCTAACTGCAAATACAGAGTAAGAAGAATGAAATACAGGGAAATGGTGACTGTCCAAATCACTATTCATTATTTTGCTATCACATGCAAGGACACAGTACAGTGCCTTTCACATAGCACTTGATACTGGCTTAACTGCATGGTCATGTACTTGAAATAATAAAGTGAATCAAGACAATGACTCTCTAGGAGGCACTTCATAGGATGTAAACTGCTTGAGGGTGTGGATTATTTTATTTTTGTATTCCCAGGGATATGGCATAGTGTTTGGCACATAGGTACTTTAATAAATCCTTTTTGACTGATTTATTATCTAATCTTCCTGTTATTGCTCAAAACATTTATTCCTTTTTTTTTTTTTTTTTGGAAATGACTTCAGAATCAGTCTGCAAGTCACACAACAAAATCAGTCTTGTTTCTTTATAGATAAAGAAATCTACCTGTGCTGGCTGGGAACTAAAAGGGACTAGGCTGAAGCTGGAAACCAGGGGAAACCTCACACAGAGAACATCAGGGAGTAGAACTCATTAATGTTCACTGATCTGCTGTAAATGCTACAAGTAACAGAAGAGGTGTAACTGGTTGCAATATGAGCAGCTCCAAGTCAAGGAATACAATACAAAAGATTATAATTAAAGTTTGCTCTTATTAAAGAATTGTAGCTTTTTATTGACACTGGCATACAAAACTAAAGCAATGTTAAGCAAATGTTAAAGAGGAAAAATTCTTAGTTTAACCTCCATATTTAAGCTCTACTACTGCAAAATTTTCCCATTCTATATATTGACAGAGAATAAACAGTAAAGTACCAAGGATTCACTTACATGAAATGCTGCTACAAAGAAAGTCAAAGCTAAGAAATACAAGTTGGTATCTACAAAAATTCCTTTTACTTCATCTGCATCCTTTTCTGAGAATCCTATAGAAAATAATAAAATTTGCATTATAAAGTCAAATATGCAGCCCCAAATTTATCTCATGCTACAGTTTTTAGTTTATGATAACATACTGATTTTATTAATCTATCAAAAAAAGGAGGTTCAATTGGAAAAAAACTAAAAGCATTTCAATAAAATGGGGCGGCTAGGTGGCACAGTAAATAAAGTACTGGCCCTGGAGTCAAGAGGACCCGAGTTCAAATCCAGAATCAAACACTTGACACACTCCCTAGCCGTGTGACTTTGGGCAAGTCACAACTGCCCTCCAAAAAGCAAAAATGAAAAAGAAGATTACAAAGAGTACACTGTCAAAGAACTATAAGGGAAACAAATAATTGATTGCAATGATTAAAATAGGAATGTAAAATAATCTCTAAAAAGTACCTGAAAGAAGGAAAATATATAGTTGATATATTTCTGCTTAAAAAAGTCAAACATAGGCATCTGGACACACACAAAAAAAAAACCCATATGCTCAGCAAAGTCAATAAATAACAATGCTTAATTGTTAGCCAAATATTTTTGGAAAAAAAAATGTAAAACATTAGGAACTGCTTGCCAAAAACGAAAATAAATAAATAAAACATAGGCCTTTAATTGCAGTATTGTGTTCCATGGAATTTCTTAAAACACACAGAAATCTGAAAACATTAAATAACGATCACATATATCACAACATACCAAACTGTTGTAGGGAGTACACAGCATCTTGCATGTGAATCCAAAAACGGAGTTTTCCTAATGATATCTTGTCATACGACACAGTTAGAGGTAGTTCAGTTGTTGAACGATTTATTACCTGAATGTCCCCCCAAAAGAAATAAATTTTTAAAATCTGAACCAAACACTGTACAAAATGATGAAGTTTTTCAAGTAATCAAAACCAAAGCAAACCTGGTAATCATTCTGTCAATATGCCAGTTCAGGTCTTTATTTCAAGACTGGACTACTTCCCTGCCTTTCTCTCTTTCCTTGAACCCCCCTTCCAACTGGAATTTTCTTTCCTCTCACATTATCCAAATTTTATCCACTTTCCAAAGCCCAGATTAAATCCTACCTCCTTCATGAAGCTTCCCAATCACTCTACTATGAACTGGTTCCCTTGCCCTTCCTCTGAATTCTCAAAACACCCATTATCCATACCATAAATTTATTTATCGTCCTGTTAAATTACATATGTATATTTGATCTTCCTGAATATAATAAAAGTTCTTTAACAGTATAAACAATGCCTTTATATCCTCTAAAGGACCTAATACAGTGTACAAAGTAGTTACTTAGTAAATATTTTGATTAAATACAGAAATGGGAATAATATGATAAATGAACAACTGTCTTCATCTTGAAAGTTTTTCATTCATGTAGTCTGGATATTATGAGTATTTGGTACAGCAACTTCTATTAAAAATATACTTTAAATTTTTATAGATTAAGCCCAGGTGAAAGAATTGTTTATAATGATGTTCTAATTCCACACTATTTATTTAATCCTCAAGGATAGTTAGGGATTTGCATTTGTAGGATGGGGATATGAATTCTGTTTTTAAAGGACCTGTTTTTCTAGGTACCTGGGAGACACTAAATTTTTGCAATTTGCAAATTCAATCATTTCAATACATAATCTACATTGATCTAGGGTCCTTAAGATTGATCCTTCTCTAATTTCTGATGGGAATCACCTGATCCTGAATCACTACCATAAACCCTTCTGATTATCCAAAGAAATTTATTCTCTGTACAATTTATTAGCCATTTGTCCACATATCTTTGGCTGAGTTCATATGGGTGTCAGTCTTCTTGTTTCTTCTCTTGGATTTTAGTAATATCACTGGCTGTCTAGATATAAACTACTTTTAATTTACACTCAACAAATACAGGGGCATATATCAAAAGAAGTCTTTTCTGTTTTTTCCAAAAGTATGTTTATCATGAATACCTATTAATGCTCTATCTTCTTTTTGAAAAGAAGTATTAATCTTTCTATAGCTCTCTTGGGGTGACAAATCCAGGTTTTGTTGTTTCTTTTTTTTGAAATGTTATTATACATCTTTGTTCAGACTCCTTCTAAATATGTTCTTATCCTATCTTACCATGCCCAGCCTATGTGCTAAGACTGGTATTGCAAAGGCCTTAACTAATTTAAATGCACATTCATTAAGCTTTGCCTTCTGAGATGCCAGTTTCTCAACATATACTGGCCAAGGCTTCTCTCAGATTGCCTTATGCTTGTTTGTTACATCATGAAGAAAATCAATCAATAGGTGATTACCATTATCAATTGGTTTGTCTTGACCTCCAGATTCAAGTTCAAAGTCTTTAGTTTATGTTCTTTCTTGGTATATACTAAGAATTTTACTTTTTGGGTAAAAATGGCATTTTGGGATCACTGGAAAAAGTTTCCACGAAACAAAGTAGATTTTTAATGTGATTTTTCATTGGAACCATATAACTTGATGTTAGCCATGTACATCAAGTGATTAATACAATGTTTTGGAATGACTCTTCCTTTTCCTTAAAAGTCATAATCAGTTCTAGTCAGGACTACTATTGATAATGGGGCTAAGGCTAGGCAGAATCATAGCAAGTGTATGCATCAATAGTTCTTCACATTACTTTGTTGGCAGTATGTTTTATATTGAGCCTTTAAGGAGAAAAGTTTTTTATTCGAACATCAAATACTCTAGCATACTCACTATGCTTAGATCTCTTTTATATGTTTACTGTACATCATATCACTAAGAATGAGGAACTTAAGTCAAAGGCTTTGTGATAATGCAAAGTAAAATGTGACAGCATTTTTGGAAGGCTTGTTCAAACACCAAATTAAAACATGTTGGGATTTTTTGACACACTCTTTGCTTCTCTACCAATCATCTTTTAAGTATAGACTTTTTTTAAGAGGATAAGATGTGCTTGCTTTGTACAAAGTACCTAAACATGCAGCTGGTCTATATTTGGAAGGGGTCACTTTTATTAATGTGTTCTTTTATTAATAAGTGATGTTTTCTGTTAAGAAGGATGGGATCAAGTTTGCATTAGAAATGAAGCTAATAAAAGTACTTTGCTAGTACAGAAAGTTCTTACTTTACATAAGTGAACCGTTTTGCAGACCTCTACATAAACCAATTTTTACAAAATGTAAATGTGCCCTTGGACATGGCAAAGGGAGGGAAACAGGGAGGAGGTTCATGCTTATGGGATAACATCAGTTTCTAATTTTGTCATTATGTTAAACTGGCATATAATAAAAACAATTGTATTTTCAACTTTATTTCCTAGGTGCTCATGGTTTACTTATGTTAGTGTCTTTGACCACATGTATCAAAGCATTTTCAACATGCAGAGTATCAGTAATTCTAATTTGTTCTAAAGTGCCCACCAGAAATTATACACCAAAGCCCCCTTAAACCTGCTAGAGGGGACCCCTACTAGGTTCCTTGGAAACCACCTAATAAGCCCCAGTAGTAAAGAAATGTTTCACTTGTGTTGCTAGAAACATGTCACAGATTCCCACGGATTCAGGTCTGTTTTGCTTCAATAGGAATAATACCGAGAAAGCTTCGCTTCAATAGAAACAATGCTAAAGACACTGCCCCCCCCCAGAAACATACTCTGCTGCTCGCGACCACAGTGTCTATAAAACG
Organism: Petaurus breviceps papuanus; assembly: GCF_028583685.1. Taxonomy (NCBI): domain Eukaryota; kingdom Metazoa; phylum Chordata; class Mammalia; order Diprotodontia; family Petauridae; genus Petaurus; species Petaurus breviceps. The sequence continues at coordinate 20,349,756 of NW_027185712.1, forward strand.
ACCCTCGGAGAGGCCGTCGCCGGCCGGGTCATAAACACTCCTATCAAATCACTATTGGTTTCGCGGTCTTGCTCTCTCGGCTATCCATTACAGTTCTCGATACGTTGGAAGTTTTTCTTCTGCCAGAACACCAAAGAACATCACTTTCTGCTATTCTCTGGGTCGAGGTGTTCATCACAATAGTTCCAGGAGAGCCTGTGTGCAACCCTGTGCTGTCCAGCGTATTTCATACTGGCTGGGGTATTAACCCAATCAGTGGCACTGCTAAAACCCAACTGGCCAGTTTTTCAGGTTTCTGAGTTTTTTCATTATATTTATCATCCCATTCTCATCTTTTTTTTTTATGGGGTTCAAACAGTAGTAATCACTGGAAAAGCTGTCATTCTGCTATTTATTATTCCTTTATATTTAATATTCTATGAATTGTTGCACAGGTAAATAAGATCAACTTTTTCATTATTATTGAATTTGCTATTATTCTTATAAAGTCTAGAAGGAAATCATAGTCATTACATGTTATGGTTTTTATTCATATAATGCCTGTGTGCGCATTACTACTTAAGTTGGCTGGGCTCACATGAGGGAAGAGTGTCCCAAAACATCACTTTGGATTATCCAACTTCTGATATAGCCACAAGAGATTCTGTTAACATATATACACATCTATATATTAGAGTATGTATGTCACATATGTTCTCTAAGCACCAGTTGATAAGCTGCCTCTTCTAATGCTCTAAACAGTATCTCTACACACTGAATATACTATATCTGTATACATCTATATACTATCTATATTGAGAACATACTACATATTCTGAAAGGGTTAGTTTCTAAGACATAAATTAAAATGTTCCTTTTCTTAGAAAGAAAATCTTTTTAAGTTACTCAATAGCAAAAACTAGCAAAAGAATGATCATCACTATAATTATCTAATAGTTCATTAAAGCAATGAATAGACAAGCACTCACCATTAGATCTTTAACTCGGTTGCTAAGTTGATCAATAAATAGTATGGGCAAGTAATGTACTGTTTTTCCCAACTGAACCCTGTGATATTAAAATAAAGATTTTAATATGAATTCTGGAATAGTAAGCCATCTAAGAAAAAAAGTTTAGTATGATAGTCTGCATCTACACAATAACTAACTATTAAATTATATTATCCTAGTCCATGATTATTTCTGTCTTTAGAAGATGAGCCATAAGCTTGGATAACTCTTACTGGTCTAACTTGAAATTTATGTCTAAATAAAGATCAATTCTGATACATCATAATAAAACTTCTCAAGACGATTTTTTTTAAACATTCGACTTTGTTATAACTAAATATAAAAGACACCTAGTGTTTCTGTAACCACTTACCTATGAAAAGGATAAAAGTGTGCAATCTTAATAGAGAAAGAAGAGATAATAATTTACAAGGTATTAACTTAAGTAGAAATAGTAATCTTACTACAGTGAGGACTTGAGAAAGCATAGAATGAAACTCATAATCTAACAAATAATGTAAACGTTCTCCACAATAACTTCAGTGTCATATAGCAAAACTAATAACTGGAGTTTGTTTTACTTGCCCCATCCTAATTATGCTAATGACTTGAAATAGTCAAAAAGAAGACAGTGGGAATAAGCCTGATAAAAGGTGGTACCCTTCAGAATCTGCTTAATAAGCTCAACCATTAGTGAATTGGCAATACATTTTTAATTTTCTATATTCAAATTTGAATTCTAACTAGTCATCCAAAAAAGTTCTGCCTTATTTATACCCTCTACCACCAGTCTGTACCAGCTCAAAGAATGAAAATTTACTTTAATTAAATGAAGCCATGAATTCCAAGTAATTTTTTGATCACCCAGAATTTTGAATTATCCCCATGTCAGTGGTGTCTCCATTATCATGGAGAATCCAGAGCTGACTGCACTGTTAATATGTATTTACTAACTGAATCGTCACTTACATCTTCATGTATCTGTGAACATCAGCAGGGAGAGAGGACCCATCAAAGACAAAATCATCCACCATCACATTGAGTGTTAACCTTGATCTCCAGTGAGAAACTGGCTCATCTAGGGCATTTGTTGGTTTCTTTTCTGCTTCGATTTGCTTGTAAATAAAAAAGAACCATGTATTAATCAACATCAATAACATACAACCTGAACTTTTCTGCCTCCTTGCCTTCACTCATGTTGTCCCCTATACTGTCCTTTATTGAAATTTTTCCTATTCTTCTCATTTCAGTTTAAATTCCCCCTTAGTGATCTTTTCACAGTCATCCTCCTAGTCAGTAGTAATGTCTTCTTTATCCAAGTTCAGAGAGCATTATTCCTTTCTTATATGTTTTTAAATACTCTTAATTCGGGGGAGGGGGGACGACTTGGGGCCTTCTAGATCCTTTGGTGCAGCCTTTTGCCTGAATCCAAATTTTATAGAACAAATCCTTTTATTAAGCGGATTTGTTCTGTGAAGTTTGGACTCAGTCAAAGGGCTGCACTTGAGGACCTAGAGGGCCACATGTGGCCTCGAGGGCAAAGGTTCCTCCATCCCATTTGTACTGTGTAGCTACTGACTAACTTGTGCTCTCACCCCTAGTATTATTATTATTTTTTAAAGCAATCAGAGTTAAATAACTTGCTCAAGGTTACACGGCCAGTTATTATTTTTGTGTGGGTGCCGAGTATCAGAGGCCGGAACCAATCCCAGGTCTCCTGACACTGAGGCCGGTGCTCTTACTCACTGCGCCACCTGGCCGCCCCTAAGCAATTGGGGTTAAGTAACTTGCTCAAGGTTACCCTTAGTATTATTAATAACTGACACTTATAAAATGCTTTACATACGTTACCTAATTTAATCTTCACAACAACCTTATAAGGTAGATGATATTATTATCATCCCTTGCAGATGAAGAAGTGGAAAAATGGAGAGGTTATTTGATTTGCCCAGGGTCACAGTTTATTATTCAGTGATGAGGGAGGACACAAACTGGCTCCCAGTACTCTGGGACTGTGCTCTGCCACTGGGCTGCCTCCATGTTCCCTGAGTACAGGAACCTCTCCCCCAACAAGTGGTTGGGAGGCACTTAATAAATAGTTCCTGAATGAATGGAAAATTAATATATTAACACCTATGTTCTTATACACTGTCAAAACATAAATGTATAATGTGTATGTTCTTATACTTTGTCAAAAATAAACAACAGCATATGGGACCTTTACATTTTGGTAGTAAAGCAGATAAATTAAGAATTCACACTACCTGTTAATGGCTCAGTCTGAACACTCCATTCTAGTCCATCACCACCTAACTTGCCTTGGACCCTAATTTATTTTTTTTAATTTCCATCTTTCCAGATGAAAGAGGAAGTCATGAGGCTGTCATGCTTTGTTCAACTCAACCTTTCTAGTTCTGAGTTACTAAGATGAGCTCTTGACTGCTCTCAGAAAGGCCTCCCAATTGTTATTCTCGGAACCTCCGAGATGCATAAAAGACAGTGCATACACTGGTAGTTTGCTGCTTTAAGAAATCAGCAACTGAACTAAAAAGAAGATCCTTCCAAAACCAAGTGTCGGAAATTGTTTAGAAAGAAAAGGAGGTAATTGACAATAAATCTTTATAAAATACAATTCAGAAAAAGAATTAGAATGGAAATACTATAGATGGTTTGAGGACTAATTAATAAGGAAAGTTTAAAAAAACTCAATTGTTTACAGTGATTTACATAAGATTTGGAAAGAATATTTTTTTGCATTATTTTATTTACCTTCTAAAGGAACTTCAATGCTTTACACATGAGAAATTAAGAGACCTGTCTTGGAATCAAAAAGACCAAATCCTGTCCTTTGCTACTTCCTACTTGTGTGACCTTGGAACTCAGTCTCCTGAACTGTGAAATAAAGGGACTGGAGCATGTCCTCCAAGGTTCTCTCCAGCTCCAACTTTATGACCCTACTACATCACTGAGGGTGGGACATGTATGACTAGAAAGAAGGTGAGCTGATCAAGATAACAAGAGTTGAGTTGAGCAAGGTGAGCAAGAGTTCAAGTGTTGCATCCATGAAAAATTAAAAGACCAAGAAAAAGGCTTCTAGGTCACTGAATAGATCCTTTATGTAAGAAAAAGGACAAAAATTATAAATGATTAAAAAGTATAGGCAGGAAATTCCCAAACTGATGAGGATCACGGAGCAAGTGAAGTATAAGTAACTGGTCGATTTCTAATTTTTCTTAATCGATCAGCCCATCATCTGACTGACTTCATTCAGTAGAACATTTTGTACATGTCATTCATCTAAAGCGTTTTCTCCAAAGCAAGTGATCTTGCTCTAAAGATCATCTCATTTTTTATTTACTTATTCTTTTTCAAGTCTATAATAATCTTAATAAATAAATATGACAGTAAAGGTAAACAAGGATTCACATATTTTTAGCCCTATTATTCTATTAAATTGTGAAGTTACTAGCTTTGGGAGTATGAACCTAGTTTGGGAAATATGCAACTAACTCCTCAAAATGATTTCTAACAAATGAAAAAGAGACTACAGAAGTTTCCTCAAAAATAATTTCATGAAATCTGGACATGCCATGGATTTGGGAAGTAGTCTGGGCAAACTAGGTTATTTCCCAATTTGTTTTTGTATTTCCTAGCATTAAATATGTCATGTATCTTGCTAATAAATAACAAAAAATAATAACTTTTGTTACATAGCAGTTCAAAGACTATAAAGTGCTTTATATACATTACCTCATTGAACCCCACAACGATGGAGTGAAAGAAGTGCTCTTATTATGTACTCATTTTACAGCTGAGAAAACTGAGACTCAAAGAGGTTAAGAGACTCGTACATATCACATAGCTAGTAAGTGACTGATACAGGATTAGTCTAGATCTTTCAAACTCCAAGTCTGATGACTTATCTGCTATGTTATGCTAAAATTCCATTACAAATGATTAAATTCAAATATTTATCTTACTTTCAAAATTATAGTGTGATTTTATAATTAAAATTTCTAAGCTATCTTGCAAGACATGCCTCATTTCTAAAAAACCAAGAACAGCAAAACAGAACAGCCTCCATTTTGATTAGTAAACACTAAGCTTACCTGGGTAGCGGATTCTCCTGTCAGAAGATTTATTTCTTCTGGTTTGGGAACCATGTATGTAGTGAGAGGACTGACAATATGCACCTGCTTACCATCATGCCAAGGCAAGATCCCAGCATGGTGAAGAAATATGTAAGCATATAATGTGCCATTATTTCTTGTTTTCTTTGGCACAGATACATTGACTGTCCTGAAGCAAAAATAAAATAAAGATAACAATCACCTGCGTAGTATGAATAATAACAGCAGTTTCAAAACAACTAATTATAATCTAGAATTGACCAAAAAGACACCTGCACATGACTTCACTGAAAGCAGTACATTTCATAACTATTTTTGTAATAATTAGCATTTTAACAACAAAATCAACTTATAATTTCATCTTACTTAAAATATTCATTTCCTAACTAAAATTTTGTGATGTACTTGGTGCAAAAATTATAACCACCATTTTATAAATTATAAATCATAGATCACAGAATAACAGAACTGGAAGGAACCTTAGAGGGCCATCTAGTCCAACCATCTCACTGTACAGATGAGAAAATTCAGGTTCAAATCAGTTAAGTGATTAAGTGGCAGAGCCTGGATTCAAATTTTGACCCTGCCTCCAAGTTCATAGTTCTTTCCACTTACTGGGAGGTTAAGTAATGAGGGCATAATCAAAGAGCTAATTAATGTGTTTGAGGAGGGATTTGAAGCTAGGTATCCAAACTCTCAAATCAAGTAATTTAAGTAATCCAAATACTAAAGTGTTTCATAGAGGTCAGAACTTTAAAGCAATCAGAGTCTCCCAAAACACAAAGTCTAGTTTTAAAACCATTCTTATTTTTAAAGATCTACTTTTTGTAGATCTTAGATCTAGATCTACTTTCTCTTCAATGGAAACTGAAAACTTTATGTACCTAATATTGTGCATCTGTAGCTTCCTCTTCATAGATCAAGGACAGTATTTTATTAGAAACAAAAAAAATGTGGGCCAACAGCAAGCTAGTTTTATCTCTGAATTGGCTAGATTTTGCCTATGTAACTATTACAGGTTTAAATTATATAGCAGTTTAAGTCGTTGTTCTATAAAAGTTTTTTAAGAATGACATAATTTTATGATTCCAATGTAGTAAATTGTTAAATTTCTACATGCACTGAATTTTTAAGGCATTAAAATATCCAAACATTCTAATGACTTTAAACAGTAAGCATTTTTTATCTCCAAAGAATTCCTCCTGTAGTGACAAATACAATGAAAAATACCACAGTACTATTACAAAAAATTAAATCTCCACACATACAAGTTTCAAACAAACAGTGAATTAGAAGTATCTGTCTCATAAATTCCTCAAATGCTAATCTAGAACTTTCTTGATAGGATTATTCAACCAGAAATTTTTTCAAAAATGCATCCACTGACAGCACATTCTTAAAAATCTAGTGTTCTCTTGTCACATTTTTAGTTCTTGTGATAATAGCGAGCATTCCTGACTGAAAATATGTGGTTGTTGAGTCACAACTTCACAGTATTCCTCTTAACGCTGTAAGAATGTCAGTTATTGATTTGCATTGGTAGGGGCTGTTTCCTCACTGGGGATTCTTTACACCAAAGAAATCACAACTCCAGACCAAAATAAATGTGTGTGTGTGTTTAGTGCACAAATGGAGCGTTTGCTGGCCCTAGTTGCCAATGATGATTTCCATTTAAAAGCTGTGAATAATTGATAAAACAAAATAAATGAGAATCCTAAAAACAAATGCCTTCCTATCTTTAAGATTTAATGACTTGAGATACAATTAATTTTTGTTTCCCATTTAAAAAAATTAACTTCATATATTTATATTTTTCTCTTATTTGGCCTTTATATTCAATCTATTTTCTTATCTCAAGAACCTTTACTTTTATATAGATGTCAACAAAACAAAGCAAAGAAAATTCAAGTTCTTCATATTGTATACAATATACTACTCATACGCAATATGAAAAACATAAACATACTCAATGTAAACATTGACATTAATTTCTGCCAAATACATTTGTTATTTTTAGTTCTAGAAACTATCTTTTGTATGTTGTTCACATTGTGATTACTGTACTCGGGTTGGAGTATAGTGATTCTAAAGTGTGATTCTTAACTATACATAATGTACTCTGGTATGCTGCTGACTTTAGAATTTAAGAATATTTTGTTTCTTAAACCTGATAAAATTAAGGCTTTGATTATAAGAAAGAGTAGAATGCTACACTTATGATCTTAGCTTTTAAACAATGTGCTTTCAACATGAAAAACAACCACGTTTCATTTAAAAATTTACAACACTTAATATCATACCTTTCGAATTTAGACTCAACATCAAAATCTTCCACATTCAAAACCAGATCTATATTATTCTCAGCACCAAGATTGGACCTTGTAGTGGTGTACACACTTAGCTGGCAAGCAATGATGATAAAGGAAAATTAGTGCACAAGGGACCCTTGTTAGAAAATGTACACAAATCCAACAAAGTTTCCCCATTCCACACATACACTACTGATACTTTTACAATATGACCAGCTAAAGAAGTTGGCAAAACAGTTTTATCTTTGGAAGTTAAGACATCCTAAACTACATTATAAACACAAAAAGAGAGAAGACACATGTCATATCTAGGGGATAATTTGATAACATATTAATAAAAGCTACTAATAAAAAGCCCTAGAGAATGGAGGAAAGGGAACCAAAGATCTTTGCCCTATTGTAAATAGACACAGTAAATCTAATTTATTTGAAGAAACTAAGAACAAATTCCCAAAGCAGCAATTTGTCTTCTCATTCAAAAAAGTAGGTATATGAACAGCAGTCAGTCTCCCAGCTTGGCCCCATTACACAGAGAACCAGAGAGATGGGTTAGTAGGCAGATATTCTCTAATTGGGATGCCAGTTTGTGTGCACCCATGTGCACATACACACATATAACATGTTAGAGCTGTTGTACATGTATACAGCACATATTATAGTGCACAGTGCGATACAACACATACATGAATGGTACACCTGTCATCTGTGTACATATACACTTGCCCACATGGATATGTTATCCACACATTCTCACAATGCACCCAACACGTTCTTTCTGCTGTGTGCATACACACCTTACGTTACATGTGATTATGTGTATACACATGTAATATGCGACATTTGCTAGATGTTATGCGCATGTGCTCTTTATGCATGTTTTCTCTATGTGTGAATACACATGTTAAATCGGCTACATGTGACTATGCATGCTATAGGTGATTCACATACACATATAATGCACACACTCTCTTAAGGTCTAATTTTAGCGATGACACTGACTCGGAGGGGCGCGCACAGGTGAGGGGCGGGCCAGGGGAGGGGGAGGGGCACTCACCTGCAATTTGGGCCTCCGCGCCAGGTACGGTTGGATGCAGTTGCTGTCCCCGCTGCACGGCCTGGTGTAGACGATCCCGTACATCACCCAGCAGGTGTGCACCACATACACCACGAACACCCCGACGATGAGGCTGGTAAAGGAGCTCCGGCTGCTCCACATGGCGCCGGGCTGCCTCAGGGGGAGATGACACCCAGCACGTGGGCCGAGGGGCGAACCCGGGGGTGCGCGGGGCGGGGGCGCGCGCCCTCACCAGTCCCTAACGTGCACGCGCACGGGGTGGGGGGTCGTCCCCTCCCCCTGTTCCGAGGAGGCTGAGGGAGCGTCCGGGAGCCTGGCTGCCTTTGGGGTCGCTGCCGCTGCCTGCAACCAATCACTGAGAGGGCTCCGGGCCCCGCCGCTGGGACACGTAAGGGGGCCGTGCCCGAAGAGGCTCCGTAGCACCTCTCATGTTCCCAGTTCGTCCAGGGCCAACGGCGGCATCTCTAACCTGTCACTGCGGGATTTGCCGAGCGGACACTCCAGAGCGCTTCCGGGGAGGGAGGAATCGCTCTTCCGGAAGTTGCCCCACCCCTCCTTCCGCCCCTTGGTGCTGCCCCGCTACCCCCTGGGAAGTGTAGTCCTCTCCACGTACCTTCCGCCTTTGTCCTTGAGCCCCTGAGGACGTCCTCTCCCTTTCAGTTTCTAGGTCTCTTTCCCCGCCCTTTTCCTCAGCACTCAGAAAGGAAAAATAAAAGTTCTCTGACCCTCTCTGTAGAATCACAGGCATGCAGACCAATCTAAGGTCTTTGTCAGTTTTTCCCCCCACTTAGGAAAAAAAATGTAGTTTGTTTCTTATTTCCCAACAACTAATTTTTGAAAACTTTGAATTCCGGATTCTCTCCTTTTCTCCTACCCCCGAGGAGGCATCCGACAGATATCGATACATGTTGTTGTTATTGTTTAGTTTTCATTCATGTCTGACTTTTCCAGACTCCATTTGTGGTTTTCGGGAGGAAAATACTGGAATGGTTTGCCATCTCCTTTTCTATCTCATATTGCAGATGAGGAAACTGAGGCAAACAGAGCTAAGCGGTTTGCCTAGGGTCACACAGCTAATAAATGAACCTCCAGGCCTAGAGCTCTTTGCACTGCACCACCTAGCTGCTCCCCCCACCCCATATATGTTAAGTCATGCAAAACATTTCCATGTTTGCCATGTTGCAAAAGAAAACATAGACCAAAAAAAAGAAAAAGAAACCCAAGAAAAAAGTATGCCTCAATCTGCATTCAGAATCCATTCTCTCTCTAGTAGTGGATTACGATTTTGTTTTGTTTTTTATCGTGAGTCCTTAAGAAGATTTACAGGTCATCTCGGATGACCGACTCCGTCATTGGACAACAACCAGTAAAATCAGTTCCAAACAACCAGAATTAAAATGTTTGCCACACCATAACTCTAAGCCCTTTCAGAGAATAGAGGACAGTAGAACATCCTGATGAATGCTACAAGATGACTACCTGTGTCTGACAGGCTGAAAGAAACCTGCTGGGCAGCCACAACGCCAGGAAAGCCAACCTGGATATGTCAGGTTCAGAAAGTAATACTGAATGTTTAAGTAAAGAACACAAAATGATTGTCATTCTAAAACTCAGAATTGCAAAGAATGGCTTTGGCTAACAGCAGCCAAAATTTTAACCTAAAGGAGGGACTTTACATGTAGAAGGTGCAAGGATATAGGGGAAAAAAGTGTTAGATTTTGCGTAAGAACTTGGTTCAAAGCCCAGCTCTGTTGTTTATTTAACTGCTACTGGGCAAATCACACTTTGTCTCTCTTGGAAAGAAAGATGGATAAAATGGTCTCTAAGGTCTTCTTCCAGTTCTGACATTCTGTGAGCATGTATATAATTCAGTCTCTGGTGCCGGAAAAAAATATGCTGCCAGGATAAATCACACAGGCAAATTTCAAGTTCAAAGTCAACACACATTTATTTAATATCTACTCTCCACATGATACTGTGTTTGGCACTGGAATTCAATCAGAACAAAAAACTCTTATTAATGCTGTGCTGAAACATAAAGCGGATACTAAAGGAGCTCACAGTCTAATGGGGGAGACAAATATGAACAAACAATCTACACACAGGATAAATGGGAAATAATTAAAAGAGAGAAAGCACTAGTATTAAGAGAGGTTGGGAAGGGTTACCTGTCAAAGATGGGATTTCAGTTGGGACTTAAAGGAAACCAGTAGCAGAGATGGGGAGGGAGAGCATTCCAGGTAAAGTGGACAGCAGGAAAAATGCTGGGAACTGAGAGATAAAATGTCTTCTTTCAGGAATAGCCAGGAGGCCAGTGTCACTGAATCAAAGACTACATAGCAGGGAGTAAGGTCAAAGAAGACTGGGAAGCTAAGAAGGGGCCGGGAAGGTTATGAAGAGCTGCTGAACGAAGGTGGAGAAAATCATGGCAACAGTTCTGATTGGGTCTACTACAGATATATGTTCCATAAATATGTATAACTGGTCCTCACTGCTGCTAGGCAATCTCCCCTCAAGGCACTGTGTATGTACATTGTATATACATATATGAGTATATATCCATATACACATGTATGTAAGCATATACAGAATAAATATAAAGCAAATAAATTCAAATGAATACAAAGTAGTTGGTGAGAGAGCACCAGCAGTTAGGGGTATCAGGAAAAACTTCCAGTAGAAAGTGGTGTTTGACCTGAGTCTTGCAGGAAGGGAGAGACTCTTTGAGGTGGAGGTCAGGGAGTTTATTCCAGGCATGGGGGAAGTCAGTACAAAGGTACAAAGATGAGACATGGAGCATTCTTGTATGAGGAGTAGAGAGACTGCCACTCTGGCTGGGTTGCATTGTGCATGCAGGGGAGTAATGTACAACAAGGCCAGAAAAATAGATTGGGGCTAGGTTTTGAAGGGTTTTAAGCACTGAGGAGAGGAATTTATAAGGTCACTGAAGTTAATTGATGAGAGGAGAGATCTTCAGTTAAGGAAAATCACTGGCAGCTGTGAGGGTTATTGAATATGGTGCAGACTTGAAGCAGCCCCAATTTAGTTTAATTTGCAATATTAACATTTTCTCCATTACTTTCTTATGTCTAGATAATTAGCAAATAAAGAAAAAAATTAAGTCCTGATTTAAGTGTTTTCAGATTTCTAAGCTATTAATGCTTATGCTGAAAATTTATCTGTTGGTTATTTTTTTTTAAAGCAATCGGGGTTAAGTAACTTGCTCAAGATTACACAGCCAGGTGTTTCTGGGTGGGTGCTAAGTGTCTGAGCCCAGGATTCGATCTCCAGGTCGTCCTGACACTGGAGCCGGTGCTTTTACTCGCTGTGCTACCTGGCTGCCCCTAACTGTTGGTTATTACAAGCTGTTTCCAGCAAAACCCTGCCCCTAAGTTTAACTTCCAGCTCTAAAATCTATGAACTTTGTTTATCTGGATCATTTTACTATACAAATGATAGAAAAGATGTCTTCCTCATCTCTCACGAAGTCACATTTAGTATAAAGTATTTTTATATAATTATATAATATTCACAGACGAGTCTGTATTTTCTCTCACAGGAGAAGACATCAGGGCATCATTTAATTTAATTCAATGAATTCAACATGTACAAAGTGCCTTTAAATGCAAGGCACTGTGGTAGGTAGTACTGATACAAAGGCAAAAATGAAACATTCTCTGCCCTCAATGAAATTCAACAAATATTTATTCATCATTTACTGTGTACAATCAAAATCATTCAATCAACATTTTATCAAGTACTTACTCTGTGCCAGACACTGTGTTAAATGCTAGAAATACAAAGAGAAAGCAAAAACAGCCCTACCCCTCCAGGAGCTTATATTAGAATGGAGAAGACAACACAAACAAATCAGTACATACAAAATAAATACAAAGGAGATGGAAGGTAACCTTGGAGGTGATGGTACTATTTACTCCAAAGACTTAGAAATGCCAGTGTGTACTAAGTTGTGATTAAAATGACTGATAAAGGAAGCCAAGGACTGAGAGTTAGAAGTTGGGAGGAAAAGCATTCCAGGCATAGGAACAGTGCAAGGCACTGAAATGGGAAATGGAGTACCATGTTTGAGGAATAATGAGCATGTCTGTATGCCTGGATTATAGAGTTTATGGGAAAGGGTGGCTAGGTGGAACAGGGAATAGAGCACTGCCCCTGGAGTCAGGAGGACCTGAGTTCAAATATGGCCTCAGACACTTGACACACTTACTACCTGTGTGACCTTGGGCAAGTCACTTAACCCCAATTGCCCTTCCAAAAAGCAAAAAAAAAAAAAAAATAGAGTTTATGGAAAGGAGTAGGAAGTAAGAAGTTGGAAGGGACAAAGGTTGTGAAGAACTTTAAATGCAAGAAACTGGACTAAGTTTGTAAGCCCCTTATGTTTTACTTTGCTACAAAGATAGTGTAATATAATGGAGGGGGGGGGGGAAGCATTAACTTTGAGACTAGTGGAGACTTGGGTTCAAATCCTGCCTTTATTTTTTATTTTGTGATATTAGGCAAGTCACTTAACTTTTTTTTTTAATCAGCTAACAGTAATTTCTATATAGGGATATTTACTTTGGAAATATAATAAGAATAGCCCAAACATTTTCCCCAACCCCTGGGGACACATCTTCCTAATACCAGATCCATCCCTGGGGAGAGTGAACTCAGAGGTAACAAAGATTCTGCATTGCACTGGTATTGATATCACCAAGTGCACTTCAAAATTCAGCATAGCCACCGAAGGAGTTCATGTCTTAGCTACCATTGAGCTGATTCCAGAGATTCCTCAGGGTTTCAATGCTAAACTGGCTAGCTGCAAAAATAGATACTGATTCTACTCCCAGATGTTCTGGTGAGATGCTCTCCTGGTCTTTTTAAGTTCAAAGTCATATGCACTCCCGCTCTCCTTCACTTAAAGCTGGGAAGAACAAACAGAGACAAAGAACAGGAACCCATATTCTCAGGCCACACTGTTGACCTGGGCGGGGAGGGGGTTAGGGCAAGACTTCTTCACATACATTATTATCTCTCCTACCCAAACTTTGACTAGGCAGGAAGGAGACTAAACCCCACTTAACCTTTCTGAGCTTCAGTATCTTCATCTATAAAATGGGGATAATACTTATTAAATATTAAGGAGCTAGAGAAATACATTATTTATTAGTGTGGTGTTAGTGCCCTAGAAAGGTTGATTTACCTCATAGCAGTGATTGGTTTTACTTGGAAAGCAGCTCACAGACCCTGGCTAACCTCAACATCAGTCACCATTATTGCATCACTTACTCTTTGGCCTTTCTAGTGATACTGGAAGCAAAAATCTGTTTAAAGGATGAATGAAGTGGGTATAGCTGACAGGCTTGAACTGCAAATATCAGAGGTGAATCAATTCCATTACACATTCCCTATGTGGAGAAGATGAAACATGAACCACCTTATCTTGCCAGGAGCTGAAAATGTAAATAGCAACTGGGCAGCTGGATAGAGAATATATCTTGACGTCAGAAGTTCACTGTTTGTTTCTCCCAAGAAGTCCACAAAGAGAGAAATAAACAGCAATGGTTTTCTTAAAATAAGAGATAGATAAAGCAATCCTTTGACCAGGAGGAAAACCAAGAGTTGTTTTGTTTTGTTTTGTCAATAAATCAAATTATTAGTATTAACATTATTTTGGCAGATATGTGCTTGTGTTTATATCAGATATCTGTAAAGAAGAAACACAAAGACTTCTTACATAATCATTTCCCTTGATTTGTTGATTTAATTTAAAAATAAAAAGCATGGGATAACAAAATGATTACTCAAGTTAAAAATTGTCACATATTCAATTTGGAAATTGAGCTCTCCTTGTATTCAGAACTGTTCCCAAAATCTAGCTCTAGATTTACCTCTCCAGTTTTAAGGGCCACTTTTTTCTTTATTCATATTTTTTAAAGTTTTATTGATATGTTTCACTTTCACATTATAAACACAGATTACTCTCACTTTGTGAGAGGTCCTTTATACAAAATAAAACAGTAAAGTAAAACTAATAATACTTTTCATCTGAAAGTGCATGTAGCATTTTGTATTTGTAGTATCCTTCTCCTACCTCTCCATTAAAAAAATGTATTTTTCTCCCTCCCACCCTCTACTCTATTGAAGGAAAGAAAAATAAATTTCTTGTAACAAATATAAATAGACAAGCAAAACAAATTTCCTTGATGTTGTATGCATACATACATATATTGTCAACCAAACTGAACCAGCCTCCAACCTGTGGATGGCCAGAGTCATAAAGAACAGGCTAGAGACAGCAGTCTGAAATCAAACAGAAGTTTAATTTCAAAGTGAGGGACATGGCTTGCAAGTGAAGAGGCAAACTAGATACATGTCAGGGCCCTGCCCCTAGTGGGGAAACTCGAGGCAGTGTGGGGAGATCTCAATACTTATGCCAATGACTGTACAGTGAGCTGTAGCCCTGACGAAGAGAGGTAAGAGAGACAATGAGAAAAAGCTTAATTCCTAGCAGGGCTTCATGACATGAACTTGTCTGAGCCATTCAGGGCTTGTCTATGACTTGTCTGAGCTTGTCCTTTGCTTGTCTGAGCTCAGAGAACACCTGGTGCTGGTCAAAGCAATACAACAGATTATCTAAAGGGAATGGAAAAGGATTGTTGTTATGCTAAGTTCGGGGCACAGCCTATTTACTGGGCCTTAGCTCTGGAAAACAGGTTGTCTTCTAATAATATCTTGACAATATAAACACACATACATATTATCTATACACACATGGATGTATATGAAATTATAATTTTGTAACGGATAGAATGTTTTTTATCTTTGTACTTGCAGAAATCATATTTTAATTAATTAATCTAATTAATTAAATTTAATTAATAATCATTATATTAGGGGTGGCCAGGTGGCTCAGCAAGTAAGAGCACCGGCTCCAGTGTCGGGATGACCTGGGGATCAAATCTGGGCTCAGATAGCACCACACCCAGAAATAACTGGCCATGTAACCTTGAGCAAGTTATTTAACCCCAATCGCTTAAAAAAAAATCATTATATTAATCTCAGTACAGTTTTAAAAGTTGCAGTGTTATTATATAAATTGTTCTTCTGTCCTCTGCTTACTTCACTCTGCATCAGTTTATAAAAGCCTTTCCATATCTTTTGCTTTTTTTTTGGAGGGGGGAAGGTAGGGCAATTGGGGTTAAGTGACTTGCCCAAGATCACATGGCTAGTTTTTGTGTTAAGTGTCTGAGGCCACATTTGAACTCAGGTCCTCCTGACTCCAGGGCCGGTGCTCTATTCACTGCGACACCTAGCCGCCCCCTTTCCATATCTTTCTGAAATGATTGCCTCATTTTTTACAACAGTGTTCCCTCATAGTTATCTATCACAATTTTATTCAGCCATTCTTCAGCTGATGGGCATCCTTTTAGTTTCTTTTCTTTTTGGGGGGGAGGCACCATGAAGAGAACTACAATAAATATTCTTGTAAATAAAGGACCTTTTCCTAAATTTTGGGTATAGGCTTAGTTGAATCAGTAGTATAACTGGGCCAAAGGGTATAAACTGTTTAGTAGCTTTTTGTATATAACTCCAAACTGCCTTCCAGAGTGCCTGTACCCACTGGCAACCCTTGCAACATTGATCATCTTCCTTTTTTGCCATCTTTGCCACTGTGATAGGAATGAGGTGGAGGCTCAGAAACACTTAATTTGCATTTCTCTAATTAGTAGTGATTCAGAGAATTTTTTTCACATAGCTATAAATAGCCCTGGGTTTATTCTCTTGAAAATAATATTTCCAAGCCATCCACATGTTCCTGCCACAAAAGGATAGCATCCTTGGTGTTCCTCAGCTCCACCCTCTGGGACAAGTGAAATCAATCTACCATTAGTTGTGACAACCTGATCATCTTGTTAAAAACTGTGACCTCTGTCCATTTTTAATCCTTACTGAGCATTTTTTCTATATCAAATTATATGGAAGATAAATTCTTTATAGAATTTATAAAAATATTTATATTTATAGAATTATAAAGAATAAAACTCTTTACTTTCAGGCTTGGGGAATTTTTACCTTGCCTCTGTACTTGTCCATGTCCATTAGGGATAATTAGATAATTGGTTGTCTTTGTGTTAAGTGTTAGGGGTAGAAGGACAAAGACCTGTTGGGAAGAGGCTATAGCATTTTCTATAGGCTGGTCAATGCTTTGGAGTCATTTACATTGTGGGATACTACTTACAGAGAATGATGACATCAGAGGATGAGAGTTGAGAGGGCAAATGAAAAGGTGGACAGTTGTTTATCTCCAACCTCAGAGAGACTCAGCAGGAGATGTATAGCATGAGGGAAAAGAACAGGAGATGCCAACACACTGGGGCAGGGAAGAGATAAATGAATGGAATTCATTTTCCTTAACTTAGAATAGGACATCACATACAGGGAGGCAGTTATGTGACACAGTGGAGCACCTGGTCTGGGGTTAGGAAGACCTGAGTTTGAATTTGTCCCCAGACATTTACTAGCTGTGTGACCCTGGATAAGTCACTTAACCCTGGTTGCTTCAGTTTCCTCATCTGTAAAATGAGCTAGAGAAGGAAGTGGCAAACCAGTCTAGTATCTTTGCCAGGAAAGCCCCAATTGGGGTAGTGAAGTCAGACATAATTGAAAACAACTGACAACAACAACAAATTATCCTGATGTGATTACAAGACCATTGTTTGGATGCAATGATGCCCAACTTTCCTCCCTCCAAAAAAAAGCAAAAAATAAAAATTAAAAAATTTTAAAAGACATTACTGATAATGAGACTGGATTAACTTTCTTACCAATCTGGTTCAGACCCCACCCAGGTGGGGAAGCCATTGTGCTTTACTTAGGTTTGAGTGGGAATAAATTCTTTGAATAGATTGCCCAAGCCTAGGGGTGGTCTGGGTATAGGGATAGACTCTCAGTCCCTCATTGTAATATTCATTCTCTCATTAATTGTTAACCAATTAGAGCTGATTTTGGGAACACCCCCCCCCTTCCCAAGGATATATAAGCCATGAGCCTGCCACCACAAGGGCCTTTGCCATTCAAGAGTCCTTTTATTAAATTGCTGGCATTATTAATAAAATAATTAAATTGCCCACAAATTATGTGTCTCGAACTTTTTAAATGTCCCATAATGAATAGCTGAAGAAGGATCAGCCTCCTCTCTGTGTGACCAATTTTTTTTAAAAGCAAATTGTTTGCATTCTCTTGGACTCCAGATGCCTATAACTCTGTCTTTGCCGTTTCCCTTATACCTTCTTCCAAAGGGCTGCAAAGTGGCAGGAGAGGGCTTCTCCTTTCTTGGTATCTCACAGAAGCAGTAATGACAGCTTATTGTCTTACAAGGTTGTATAACCAGTCCTGAAGAGAATGCTTTGGTTTATGAGGCAAAGGGACAGAAGGTTATGTCCTGACAGCCATTGATGATGGGCTGAATGCTTTAAGTTTTTGCATTAGATCATAGGTTCCTGGGAGTCCTTTTCATCTTATGGGTTTTCTGTGGTGTGAAATAAAGGCCTTTCTGTGCCCATTACCCTTAGTGCCTATTGAGGAATTGAAGACTCTGTTACATACACAAGCTATAAGTAGGCTTTATTTTGGAGATTTTCCAGGATTAATTCCAGATGGGGAAAATGAGCCAATGAGAAAATCCAACCCTCTGGGGAGGGAGGGAGGGATCAGTTTGGAGTCAGCTCCCAGGACTGAACCCAGTATGTGTCAGCTTAGAATCTTGGGAGGCACAGGCTTGGGGACCAAGGTTACATGCCTTCTCGTTGGATAAGGGCATCAATGTGGAACCTAAGTAATGGTAAGAGTCCAATATTGAATAGAATATATGTTAAGTAGGAGAGGATTTTATTTGTGGGGTGGAGGGCAGAAAGAAATTTTAGTGTCTGGTTGATAAGAACAATGAGGGGAAAAGTAAATAGTTTAGTAGATTATGACTTGGAATCTGAAGATAAAGGTGTAAGTCCAGGCTTTGCCTCTTTCTAGTTGTGTGAGATCCTGGCACTTACTGAAACTCACTTTCTTCATCTGTATTATAGGTAGACTAATGCTTGCTACCTACCTCAGGGGACTGTTGTGAGGAAAGTGCTTTGTAAACTGCAGAGAACTACAGAAATCTCAGTTGCTATTATTACATGAGTAGGGTACCACATATACTAGACAGGACAGTGCAGCATAATAGACTAGCAAGTAAATCAGGAAAGAAGCTTTAATTAATGAAAACTCAAATCTGCAACTAGTATTCTAAGTCCCCTGATGACTATGTCTTATTTATATTTTTACAGTGAAAATATAATTAGTTTGTGCTTAATAAATATTGAGTGAATGAATGAAGGACTAGACACCTCAAAGGAATTCTTAATATTTTCTAAAGAGTGCATTGGTAATTAAATGAGCTAATCAAGTACAAATGGGAAAATTGTACTGCTAAGAGATTAGGTTAGTTGGAGCATCTGAGGATTTGAAGGAGAGGGAATTAAAGAGGGGGAATGATACTCCTCAAGTTAGAATTATTTCTACTTGACCATTGCCCCTCTTGTCCATTCACCCTTGGTTGGGAAAGTGAATAGGAGTAAGAAGGAACAGGAATAACAACTACCATTTAGTGGTAAAGTCCTTTTTTTTACAGCAACCCCAAGGACATAGGTAGTATAAATTTCACTGATCAGGAAGCTGAGCTTGGATAGGTTGGGTAACTGGGTCACAGTCATGTAACCAGGAAGCATCAGAACTGAGATTTGAACACAGATCTTTTGGCTCTGCATTGGGGTGCTTGCCCACTATGCCATTCTGATTCTTGTGAAGGAGTAGAGGAGTTAAGGAGGGTGGCACGAGCTGGGATACGAACCCATGTCAGTCTGGGGTACTTGCCTATTGTGCCATGCTGTTTCTCGTATAAAAGAATGTGATGGTGAGTGATGAACAGGGTCAGGTGGGTACCCTGAAGTGGTTTTCTTTCACTTAGAATTGAAAAATAAAAATTCAAATCACCAAACCCCTAGGTGCCCTCCCCTTTCATACTCACAAAGCACCACAGAAGGGGAAATGAAACCTGCCCCAAGTCTTGCTCTGTCTCCTGTCTCCCTCCTTGACTTTCACAAATCCCCTCACTATGAATTCTTCAGCCCCCGAGGCAAAGGGTTATCCTTGTCTTTTATTTGCACAACCTATGGATAGACTGTGGATAGCTCTAAGCAAATGTCATGGATGCAGGTTTCCCTGAGTCAGAGGCATTCAGCAATAGGGGAGCAAACAGGGCATATTGTGTGTTTGTGAGAGGCAGTGTAGAGAAAAATGGAAATAAAGAATCCTCAGAAGTATTAGTGAGGCATATATCATTTTTAAGTACTAATCTGTTTATATATATATACCCTCCAAGCTTTTAGAGGCTGACCTAATCTGGAAAGTGGAGGTGAATCAAATGTCAAGAATTTCAAATAGGTTATTACTGGCCTATGGTATTTTTATATTTAAATGTAAAGTAAAATATCATTAACTTGTACACATTAGGGAAAGGTTGGTATGAATTATAGAAAAATCAGAATTATAGGATATATTTAAAGTAACACAGTTTTATTGTCATGGAACACCGGGTTTGGATTCAGAGGACCTGGATTCATACTTTGTGCTACCTTCCTTGACCTTCTTTAACCTTTCTTGGCCTACCTGAGTGACCTTGGGGAAGCAATTCCCCAAGCAATTCTCTCCCAGCTTGTTTCCTTCTCAGTAAAATGAGGAGGTTGTATTAACCTGTTGTGATCCTAAGTATATATGTATGTAGGTGTATACATGTATTTGTGTATAATCCCAAAATGTTTACACACATGTAAATATGTATAAGGACAGTTAGGTGGAACAGTAGATTGAGCCCCAGGCCTGGAGTCAGAAAGACCAATCTTCCTGAGTTCAAATCCTACCTCAGATACTTACTAGCTATGTGACCCTGGGCAAATCATTTAACACAGTTTGCCTCAGTTTCCTCACTTGTAAAATGAACCGAAGAAGGAAATGGCAAAACATTAGCCAAGGAAACCCCAAATGGGATCACAAAGAGTCACACATGACTAAAAATTATATTTAAATATACATATGTGTATATTTACATATGTATGAATGTGTATGTTTATGCATATATACATATATGTGTATATTTACACATATATGAGTGTGTATGTATATACATATATATGTATACAGACACACACACATCACTACAAATTATTGCCAAGAAATCTTTCTGAATGGATTTAATGTTTTCTTTGCCTTTTTAAGACCATCATTTCTCTGAAATTCACTAACCTTTAGTTATTTTTTAGCACTTAGGGTCCTTATTATTACTACTGTGACAATTAATTAATCCCATTGTGCCAGAAGTGGGAGCTATACTATATAAAGGATGTCACATAGGAAAAAAAAAGATTAGGCTGAAAAGGGAATTTGATAGTCTGAAACCAGTGACAAAGATGCAGTTTTGGTGCCACCTAGTTTCCTATAAGCAGTATAACCAGGAGAGCCAATGAGTTTAATTAAGTATGTAAACTGAATGTGTTTTTGACTAGCAGAAGGTCCCAAGATATATCCAATTCCAAAATTACTTAGTATATTAGAAATAACAGTGGACTTGAAAACAGAGGACTTGCGTTTGAACTCCAGCCTTTTTACTAGCTCCCTCTGTGACCTTGGCTAAGTCACTTAACCATTGCAGGCCTTAGTCTCCTCTTTTATAAAATGGAGGCATTGGCCTGGCTAATGAATGACTGAGATCCTTTCCACTTCTAAGATCCACTCCAGGATATTAAACCTTGGACTAGTCCAAGCTCACCAAGGGGTGAGCCTGTTGCCATTCTAGAATATCAGAACTGGTAGGGACCTTTCAGGTCATTTAGTCCTAACCTTTCTTTGTACCAGTAAAGAAACTGACTCTCAGATAGAGTAAATGACTTGCCCAATATCACATCATAAATTCCAAGTATGGTAGGAATTCTAGGATACTTGTTGCCTGACTCCCGGGTCTGCACTCTTTCCATTACGCTATCATGTCCTCCAGTGTGCTCTAGCTGCTTTCTAGATTGCTAATAGAGGCTTATAGGGGTAGAGCCAAGATGGCAGAGTAAAAGCAGGGACTTGCTTGAGCTTGCTCCCAAACCCCTCTAATTACCCGTAAAAAAATGACTTTAAACAAATTATAGAACTTCAGGACCCACAAAACGACAGTGAAACACATCTCTAGCCCAATAGCCTGGAAGATTGACAGTCCGACGTGGGCTGTGCTGGCACAGACAAGGTCAGAGCAGGCCTCAGGGGACTAAATCACTGGCAATAGTGGTGATTTCCAGACTTCTCAATACACAAACACTGAGAACAGCATGGACGATCAGTGGCGGAACTCTGCAGGAGCTGGGTGAAAGAGAAATGTGCAGTCCGGCGGAGACAGCAGCAGCAGCAGTAGCAGCAGCTATTTCCAGAGCTCTGGGCCCACAGACAGTGGGGGATCAAGCAGCTGATATAAAACTCCTGAAGCCTGGGACAGTATACCCACCTCCACCCCCACCTCCACTGGAAGCAGAGTCCTGCCTTGACAGGGAGTTAGAAAGTCAAGTATTTAGCTGGGAAGATGAATAGACAGTGTAAAAAAAGTCAGACTACAGAATCTTACTTTGGTGACAAAGAAGATCAAAACATACAGCCAAAAGAAGACAAAAAAGCATTTAACCCAGTCAAAGCTCCTACATCTGAATCCTCCAGGAAAAATATGAATTGGTCATAGGTCATGGAAGAGCTCAAAAAGGATTTTGAAAATCAAGTAAGAGATATAAAGGAAAAATTGGGAAGAGAAATGAGAGTGATGCAAGAAAATCATAAAAAATGAGTCAACAGTCTGTTCAAGAAGACCCCCCCCCAAATACTTTAAAAAATAGACTAACCCAAATGGAAAAACAGGTCCAAAAAGCCAATGAAGAGAAGAATGCCTCAAAAATCAGAATTGGACAAATAGAAAAGGAGGTCCAAAAGCTCACTGAAGAAAATAATTCCTTCAAAATTAGAGTGGAGGAAATGGAAGCTAATGACTATGAGAAATCAAGAAATTATAGAACAGAACCAAAAGAATGAAAAAATAGAAGACAATGTGAAATATCTCATTGAAAAAACCATTGATCTGGAAAATAGATCTAGAAGAGATAATTTTAAAATTATTGGACTACTTGAAAACCATGATTGAAAAAAGAACCTAGACATCATCTGTCAAGAAATTCTCAAGGAAAACTGCCCTGATATTCTAGAACCAGAGGGAAAAATAGAAATCTTAAGAATCTACCAATTGCCTCTTGAAAGAGATCCCAAAAGGAAAACTAGGAATATTGTAGCCAAATTCCAAAATTACCAGGTCAAGGAGAAAACATTGCAAGCAGTCAGAAAGAAGCAATTAGAGTATTTTGGAAATACAATCAGAATAACACAAGACCTACCAGTTTATGCATTAAGGGATTGAAGGACTTGGAATATGACCTCCTCTGGAGGTCAGAGGAGCTAGGATTAAAACCAAGAATTATCTACCCAGAAAAACTGAGGGTAATACTTCAGGGGAAAAAATGTATATTCAGTGAAATAAAGAACTTTCAAGCATTCTTGCTGAAGACCAGAGCTGAATAGAAAATTTGACTTTCAAATACAAGACTCAAGAGAAGCATGAAAAGGTAAACAGGAAAGAGAAATCAGAAGAGGCTTATTAAAGTTGAACTGTTTACATTCCTACATGGAAAGATAATATTTGTAATTCACGAGAGATTTCCCAGTATTAAGGTAGTTTCAAGAAATAGATTGATAGATGATAGATAGATAGATAGATAGATAGATAGATAGATAGATAGATAGATAGATAGACAGACAGATGGCAGGTACAGGGTGAGTTGAATATGAAGGGATGATACCTAAAAAATAAAATTAGGGGTGAGAAAAGAATATATTGGGAGAAGGAGAAAGGGAGAGATAGAATGGGGTAAATTATCTCACAAAAGAGGCAATAAAAAGGTTTCACAATGGAGTGAAAGAGGGGAGAGGTGAAAAGGAATGAGTGAACTTTACTCTCATTGGATTTAGCTTAAGGAAGGAATAACATACACACTCAATTGGGTATCTTACTCTACAGGAAAGTAAGGGGGGAAATACTTGGGAGGGATGATAGAAGGGATGACAGATTGGGGGTGGGGGTAGTTAGAAGCAAGCACTTTTGAAAAGGGACAGGGTGAAAGTAGAAAATAGAATAAATGGGGGTGGGATAGGATAGAGGGAAATACAGTTAGTCTTTCACAGCATGATTATTATGGAAATATTTTGAATAGCTACACATGTATAACCTATATTAAATTGCTTGCCTTCTCAATGAAGGTGGGGGGGTGGGAAGAAGGGAGAGAATTTGTAACTCAAAGTTTAAAAAAAAATGTAAAAAATTGTTTTTACATGCAACTGGGAAACAAGATATACAGGCAATGGGGTAGAGAAATCTATCTTGCCCTACAAGAAAATAAGAGGAAAAGGGATAAGAGAGGGGGCATGATAGAAGGGAGGGCAAACTGGAGGAAGGGGTAATCAGAATACATTCCAGGAGAGAGGTGGGGAGAAAATTCTGGGCTCAAAATCTTGTGGAATGAATGTTGAAAACTAAAAATAAATAAATATTTTAGAAAGAAAAAATTAAAATATGGTATTTATGAAAAAAATATATAAAAATGTCACCGATAGAAGACATAATAAAAGTCCTGAGGTGTTCAACAGACCACCAGATTGATCCCATCAGGATATTTAGGAGCAGGTGGCTAGGTGGCGCAGTGAGTAGAGCACCAGCCCTGGAGTTAAGAAGACCTGAGTTCAAATGTGGCCTCAGACACTTAGCACAAAAACTAGCCGTGTGAACTTGGGCAAGTCACTTAAGCACAACTACCCTCAAAAAAGAAAAAAAAAAGGATATTTAGGAGTAGGGTGAGAATCTGAAGAGGTGGTTACTTTTAGGGGAAGGACATTTCTGAGATTCCACTGATCTCCCTCAGGGGGATCAGCATTACATAAGGATGCTGTTGGATCTGGCTATTAAGTCCTTTGTGTTACTTCCAAACATGAAACTTCCACTTTGGCCACAATCTCCATTTCCATCAGTGACTTTGTACTCCCCTGCCCCTGAATCCATTCTGATCTCTGAAATATGTGAGTTTTCACCTTACCTTTCCTCCAAGCAGACTTCTTCCTCACTACTTTCTGGCCATTATCTTCAATCCATGCCCCACTTCCTTTCTAATTCACCAAATGTTTTCTCCCATTAGAATGTAAGCCCCTTGAAGACAGGGACTATCTTCTTCCTTGTAATTGTACCTGCACGGCTTACCAGTACTTGATTTTATTTATCTATCCAACTACCCATTAACTAAATGAAGATTAGCTCTCTTCTCATTCCTTCTCTTCTCTCTCAATGCCCCTAGTTGGTTCTGAAGAACCTTAAAATGCATATAAATAAGGGGAAAAGGAGAAATAAAGATCTACTACAATGAAAGATTTCAGAAAGAACTCAGACTTCACCCAAAACCAGAAAAGGTTGAAGGCATTTCCTCTTAGGTCATTCCTATTCTAACTTGCATTTCTTTCTTTTTTTTTTTTTGGAGGGCAATTGGGGTTAAGTAACTTGCCCAAGGTTACATGGCTAGTTTGTGTGTGTGTGTGTGTGGGGGGGGTGTTAAGTGTCTGAGGCCAGAACGAAACTGGGGTTCTCCTGACTATGGGGCCAGCCCTTTACTCACTGCGCCACCTAGCTGCCCCCTAACTTGCACTTCTTAAAGGGAAGAAGTTAGGATTTCTTGCCCTGGAAGCCAGATCTAATGATCTGCCTCCCAAATTCCTTTCTTTTTCTAAGAAAGAGAGATCATGACTCCTGGAAGAAGTAAAGTCATTATAAAAACAAGTGGAAGTAGGGATTGATATTTGTCCCTTTTCTTTTTGGTACCTTTCCCCTATTTGTTCCTTTAACCTACCAGGAATTGCAATGTGCTTCAACCCATTTTCCTCCAAGAAAAGTCCATTGGTAACTGAGCAAGGTATCATTATTGTTCTATCCTATCACCATTTTTCTAAAAATAGCAGCACTCCTCTTTTATCCACTCTTCTATGTGTGTGTGTTTTCTCCCTCCCCTTTGCTCTAGCCCTGTACCTCTCCCCCTCTCAAAGACTCTGCAGTGTGGTTAGTTAGGATTATTTAAGTGTTTTCTGTCTCAAGTTGTTATCTGACTGATATAACTTTGCATTTTTTGATGAACAAATATTTGCATGGTTGCTTCTGAGCTATAATTTCTCCAAAATGCTCAATGTATATTCTCTTTTTTTTTTGATAGCTACACCCTAGTATTGAAGGAGAAACTTGTTTGAGTGACTTACTGTATATGCTGTCAAAAAATACAGTACTACCAAGATGTTAAATTCCCAAGACTTTGGGAATATATCTGTGAAAGGAAATAGTAACATTTTTTATATCTTCCCTCATTTTCAGGGCCTATATTTCTGATTTTGAATTATTTTAACAACCAGAGATGGTCACAAAGGAAAGAAATAGTTCAGGGGAGGGGAACCCGAAGCCTTGAGGCCACATGTGGCCCTTTAGGTCCTCAAGGGCATCCATTTGACTAAATCCAAACTTCACAGAACAAATCCTTTTATTTAAGGGGATTTGTTTTATGAAGTTTGGATTTAGTCAAAGAGCCACACTTGAGGATCGAGAGGGCCACATGTGGCCACATGAGGCTGCAGGTTCCCCACCCCTGAAACAGTTCAACCATAAATAAGGACTAAATATCTGAATTTGACCTATTTGAATAGGTGAGGTTTGGAATATCCTCAAAGTAAGAACTGAAAAACATGAAAATTTTATAGGTGATGAATATCATAGTATATTAGCTCTAGTGACTGTGTTTGTACATGGTGTGTGTGTACATATGTATAAATTTATGTATATGTGTATATGGTATATTTACATACAATTGGAGGGAGAGGGAGGGGATGTTGATGGGGTCAGGAAGTGCCAGTATGTGCTGAATTTTCTCCAAAGTATTTCAAGTTTAGATCTGTTCAGTTCTTAGTGCTAAAAAAATTCCACATGTCAAGTCTGTCAGAAGTTGACAGTGTATTAGTTCCATTTCTTCACTGATATTTAAATTTCCAACTGGAGGAGAAATCAGAACAAATGAAGGTTTCAGGCAACTCAGAACCCTAATCATTTCATTGCTTTGCAAAAAAAACCCCAAACCATCCAGGTTGTTAGTGGGCAGTACTAACATTTAAATATGACTTAATGTCGATATTAAGCGTTTTGTAGTTACCTCAGGAAACCTATTTTGAAGCAATTGGAAAGCTAAACAACATGCAAAAGTCAACAAACTAATGGAAACTGCTCTTTACTTGGCAGGAGAAAATCGATTCTCTGTTGCTGCCGCAAATTATTAAACATCTTCTTTTCGGTGTTTATGCTTTTAGCCCCAATTTCAGCCTGAGGTCTATAACCGTTAGCATAATTGCCTCTTTTGATAGAGAGTGGTAATCACTGCTCTTAATTTTTTATATTGCCCAGACCACAGTGCTAAGGTCACTGTAGCCTCTTGGGAGAGGCAGGGCTCAACCAGCCTTCCCAGACTGGTAACAAATTCCTCAAAGGTGGTAAGAAGGCAGACCACTATTCCATACCACCTCTCTGTTCAAAGTCAAGTGCAAGAAATCATTTACCACCAAAGCATTAAAAAAATATTCTTAAATAATCTTGTCAGTTTCCTTGACTTGCGTAGTAGCAGACACATAGGTATAGGGAAAATACATGTGTACCCTGTGTCTCTGAGTTCACATAGATTGGATTCAATCCTCATGAATTCCACACCAATCACTCTTTGCCTCATGATCCCACCTGGGTTTTCTTTAAGAACCTCAACATTTGACTTATTTTTTGCCAAACCAGAATTTTTCCTATGGACAGCAGAACATGATTTTTATCTAGGCCTCCATAGGAAAGATAAGATGGACCTCATCTCTCTATGAAAGCACCCAGGCTAACAGATAGATAGTAAATACAGAATAACATTTATTTCACTTAGAGGAATGTGGAAACTCAGTGGACTCACAGAAGTCCACAGTCTGGTGAATTCTACCTTCCTGTAGGCCCCTGCTGCCACCCTGTGGTTTAGGCTTGCCCCAAAGGGAAATGCACTACAAATTAATTAAGATGACTCCAGATCCAGTGAGTACCACCTCCCCACAGGGACATTATACAGTCTTTCAAAATTCCAATGTTTTGCCAAAGTTGGGGCTGTCTCCCCACCCCCAGAAATTTTGCCCTTCCTATGAGACTTTTACAACACACAAAATTTTCAGTAATTGTGAAGGACAATTACATGCTTACCTATTCCCCCGTATCCAGAAATTTGCCTAGAATCTGACAAAAAAGGCACGGTTCCCCAAATGCTGCCCCAGAGCAAGGCCAGGAACATGGTTGCAGGAGCTCCGATTGAGTCAGGTCTATGATGTTGAATCTTATTTGATGAACAGGAGGATTAAATAGCCTAGACATTCTTGTGTTGACAGGGCATGAGGAACATAGTTCAAGCAGGTCAGGATAAAAACCAGGCATAAGGAACCTTTCAGAGGAAACAGGACCAAAGCCATGAATATCAACAAGATCCAAGAGGTAGATAATGAGAAGTGAAGTTCAAGGCTTAGGTTCCAAGTTTAGTGAGTTTGGCACCAGCCAGCCAAAGGACCAGAACTAAACAGAGTAATCTCTGACTGTCTCAGTCTCTGGGCCCGAAGGTGCCAGGAGTTTTTAGCCCAGGCCATGAGTGGACAGCCTCCCCAGGCTTCCTTTCAGAGGGTATTCTTCCCAGCTGCCACTTCCTTCAATAAAATCCATAGCATTCTGGGAAGCTCCAAGGTAGCAGGAGAGTCCAAAGAGACCATCATTACCCCATAGTAGCTTTTTTTTTTTTTTGCTTTTTTGGAGGGCAATTGGGGTTAAGTGACTCTGCCAAAGTCACATGGCTAGTTTTTGTGTTAAGCGTCTGAGCCCAGATTTGAACTCAGGTCCTCCTGACTCCAGGGCTGGTGCTCTATTCATACAGTTATTTTTTTTACTTTTTATTTTTATTATTTATTTATTTATTTTCCCATAGTAGCTTTTTAAAAGGTCAAATAGATGCATTTCCTTGGTTCCATATTGTTATGCTTTTTCTTTTCACTCGTTTGAGTTGCAGAATGCTCTTTTATTATTTCAGTTATTTCAGTGATCTTTTTTCTCTACTTTGCTCTAGAATCAATAGCAAATGAGAAAATGTATACAAACACAAAGGCTATAAATAAAATTAATATATTCAAAATCGTGGCATTAGTTTGGAAGATGGAAAATCAATCATTCTCTAAGTATGAGCAGTTGTATTAGTCAATTCAATATACTCCAATATTTTATAGAATTGACATTGAACAGAATTCAGTCTTTTCTGCTGTCATTATCTTAGATTTGTTGTAAATGCTAGCTTTTAAGAGCTAAGGATTGTCAGTTTCAAA
This sequence comes from Petaurus breviceps papuanus, assembly GCF_028583685.1. NCBI lineage: Eukaryota > Metazoa > Chordata > Mammalia > Diprotodontia > Petauridae > Petaurus > Petaurus breviceps. The sequence continues at coordinate 20,378,881 of NW_027185712.1, forward strand.
GCAATAATTGTACCCACTAGTTAGAACTTCAATCTACTTTTTCTTTTTATAATTTTAATAATAAAAATAAATTTGATTTTCTTTTTCTCTTAATTTCAGGAAGCACACATTCCCTAGGTGTGAAGGGGCAATTAATTCCTCCTGCTTCATGATTCCTCCATGCTTGGTTCCAAACTGATTTTTTTCTCTATGGTTTATGAAAGAGTTTTACAATATTGTGTACTTAGGGAATATAGCTTTAGTATCCCACCAGAATCACAGGTAATTTCATATACTCTTAACATATGCCCCTTCCTGGAACTATAGTTATAAGAGATATCTCTTATGTATGTCTAAGATTCTAACTAATAATTGGGTAGTGCATAATAAAGATTGGGGTACACCTGAGTATGATATGGATTAAAAAAGTAAAGCCATTTAGGAACAGCTAAAAAGAATAATTATTTTATACAAATGAGGTGCAAGAGGAAGAATTGATACTCAGGAATTAGATGGGTAAGGAGGGCTGGTAGTTCTGGTAACCTACTTTCCTTTTCTTTAAAATATATTTTATTCTATTTTTTGCTTTTTGGAGGGAGGAAGGTAGGGCAATTGGGGTTAAGTAACTTGCCCGAGGTCATACAGCTAGTAAGTATGTCAAGGGTCTGAGGCTGGATTTGAACTCAGGTCTTCCTGATTCCAGGGAATTCTATTTTTTTTATTTGAATTCTCTATTCACTGAGCCACCTAGCCACCCCCATAGAGGCTTTCTTGAAATGAAAATTTATTGTTACATATTTTGAATCCTCTCTTATGTTCTGCTATGCACATGACATGCTTTTTTTTCCTTTCTAACTTTGTATTTAAGTTCCAATATTTAAGTTTATTATATATTTTTGTATCTCTTCTCTATTCTGTATTTGTGTTTTGATGCTTGAGTCTATAATAAAATTTTTTTTAAAAAAGGAGAGCATGGCTTGACGAAGCATTGAGAGGTGGGGTATTGGAGTTCAAAGTAAGGGTAAATTATATATAGATATAGATGAAATGGGCAGGTAGTTGAGGAATTCCAGAATCCTGAATCATACAAGTGGAACGAACACTCATGGATGATGGTGAAAGTAATTGTATGTGTGACTGAGGAGTCTGAAAAAATAAGTCATGGGAGCTGAGGAGATTGAGAAGCTAAGGGACCAGGGTGCTTAAAGGAGCATCTACATATATGTGAAAACCCCCTTTTTATAAGTTAAGGTTTTGAGGTGGAGAGCAAGATTGTAAGTTGGGTGTTAATCTCCTTTGAGAAAATAGGAAGAATGACTTGAGGACCAGTAGATAATTATTCACTGAGATCTGAATTAATGATGTCTTCAGATAGAGTGAACCTCAAAGGAGGACAGATTAGTGAATTCTGACATGGGGCAGGGTATAGAAGTCATAATAGGAAGAATTCAGACAACCATGTTGAATGGATTCACAACAAATTTATATTATCTCCACTAGCCCACACTACAGCAGAAGAATCTTTTTACTCTTTTTCAATTGACATTTTTATTGCAGTGGTGCCAAAATTAAATAGAAATGGGACTTCTAATCCATACATAAAGATCCTTGCAGGCAGCATATTGACTTAGTTTTAAAATGTAATGTTGTCTGTGTTTTGTTGTACTTTTATTTATTTTGTTAAAAAAATAAATATATTATGACAAGACAAAAAATATTTATTTCTTGTGATTATGGGGAAGAATAGTTGGCAAATTAATTAATAATTCTCTATTTGCACATCAAATAAATAAGACTTTATTGAAGTAGGTAATATCTTGAGCATAAACTATAAATGTCCATTAATAAATGAAATTGAGTTTGTATGTTATATTCCACAGCAGAAAGCCAAACATAGTCTCCCATACCCCCCCCCTTTTTTTTTTGCTTTTTGGAGGGCAATTGGTGTTAAGTGACTTGCCCAAGGTCACATAGCTAGTAAGTGTGAAGTGTCTGAGGTCGAATTTGAACTCAGATCCTCCTGACTCCTCTATTCACTGTGCCACCTAGCCGCCCCCATCCCATAACCTTTTTTTTTTTTTTTTAAAGCAATCGGGGTTAAGTAACTTGCTCAAGGTTACACGGCCAGTTATTTCTGGGTGTGGTGTTAAGTACCTGAAACCGAGCCCGGATTTGATCCCCAGATCATCCTGACACTGGAGCCGGTGCTCTTACTCTCTGAGCCACCTGGCCGCCCCTGCCATAACCTTTTGAAATGATCCTCACCTAGTTGTCTGATATATTCCATAAGAGAAAAACTCAGAAAAACTTTTCAGATCTTGGATTTGGAGGAAGTAGGTTTGAATCTGACCTCTGCAACTTACAAGCTTTGTGACCTTAGGCAAGTCACATCACACCACAGGGCTTTAGTTTCTTTGTTTGTAATATGAGGGCATTGAACTAGTTCGTGTCACAGTCCGTTATAACACTAGTTCCATGATCCTCTGATACCTCAGATTTTGAGACAGAGATCAGGGAAAACCTTTTGGAAGAATTCGTATGCAGTTCCAGTGGCCCCCAGCAGGTGTCAGGAGGAATCTCAACACTTTCCAGTTCCTTTTGCTCTCAGAAGGGAGACCCAGACAGGGATCTTTTCACAGAGGTTTTTAGCTAGTAGAAACCTCAAACTCTCCATTGAATCAGAACTTTCTATGGCATTTGGGGAAACCTGAATCATCACAGAGATAAATTTTAAGAGTTTTCCGTGTTTGGCAGATGACAGAGCATAGATTCAAACCCAGATCCCTGATAGAAAATCCTTTGTTTGGAGTGTCCCTCTCAGAGTCCTCATGATATAGTGTGTCAGATAACTCGGTGAGGGTCATGGAGAGGAGTTGTAATCTACCACTGGGAATATCTCAAAGAGACCAGAGAATAGAGACAATCACCCAAGGAACTACTGACATTTAATGGGACAGAAAGTCTTCAAAGAATTCGTCTCAAGACTAAGAGTTTCCTCTGTTTCATCTTCTTTTTCCACCAGGCTTCATTTCCCTCTGGACTTTTCCATCATGTTTCAGAAGATCATTTCAGCCCGGAACTCACCCTTTGGAAGTACCTTCTGCCCTTAGGGCTCCTTTCTCTGTTTGCACAGCTCCTCCCAGAACCTGCATTTCAGGAGGGTGCCCAGGCTAGCCATCTCTTCATTTCTTACCAGGCTACACTCTTGGACTTCTCCATTATCCCCATCCTTTTATTCTTCCCTTACCATTCACCTTTAAGTTTCCTTTTATGTGTTGTCTTTCCCATTAGCTTATATTCGATTGAATATCTTTTTGCTTGAAATGATATTCCTAGCACTTAGTACAATGCTGGGTACATAGTAAGTGTCTAATAAATGCTTGTTGACTGACCCATTGACTATTGATTGACTGACTGAGGTTATTATCCTTTGCCCATAATTCTGGTCTCCTAAAACCAAGTTCCAAAAGCAGTACCCTTCACATTCATCAACTTCATACTTCATCACTAGTTTGAGGCTCAAATGTTTTGACTACCAACTTTGATATCTTTTTCCTCTGATACCTCCAGCCTGAGAAGAGTGGTGGTTCCCACTCATTTTGGAACTAATCCTCTATAACTAGCAACTAGATGGGATTGTTCAAATCATATGAAGAGGCCAACCCACTCTGCTAGTTATCAGCATTACTAATATGTTTTCCCCTTTCCTCTTGGGCAAACTGCATTCCTTCTTGGAAAGAGGAAAGAGGAAAAGATCCCAGCACCTATGGGGAATCTGGAATCATGACAACCTAAAGAGACTCTCTCTCTCTCTGTCTCTCTCTCTCTGTCTCTGTCTCTCTCTCTCCCTGCCCCTTTCTCCCCCTCTCTCTTCCCATAGCCTCAAGGAAAATTACTTAAAACTTAGATTTGGCTGATACCTAAGATCTCCCCAATGAAGGGAATATAAAGATATAGAAATATTGTATTCAATGTATGATATAAATCAGATATGACACTGCTATTTATTTCCTCCAAATGGAAAAAAATGCTTAACACAACTTTATAAGCACTCTATGACTAAAGACGTAAAACAGAAAACAGTAACTCACAGCTACTCTTGTACTTTAGAAGGAAGCTCTTAAACTTCCCAACATACAGCAGGTTATGAGACTATACATTTTGCCTTGGCTCTGCCTTGTCCAAACCATCCTCCAGATCCATGTCTTCTAGAAGCCTGGCCATGATCTGAATTTCTTTGCTTTTCAATGATCATCCTTTTTAATGCAGAAACTACTACTTAGGAGCACTTACCAAATGATCTAGAACAGGCCTGTAGAATATATGACCCGGTGCTGCTTGTAGTCCTCCAAAGGATTTCAGGAGGCCAGTGAAAAATGTAGGGTTGCCATTGTGCAGTCTCCTGTTTGTCATGTGACCAGTAGCAACCAACAATGGTCAGTCTGTTTCTAGCTTAACCTATCTGCAGCCCAAAGAACTTTATAAGTTGTATGGGTCTGATCTAGAATCTCTGGACCTGTAAAATTCACAAAGTTGCTTCAAAGGCTGGACGTATTTCAAAATCGTTGGTGTTTAGTCATTCAGCCACCTACCATCAAAGAAAGAACCAAAAAGTCAAAGAGGCAATCAGGGGTCCCCCTCATTTAATTCAGTCCTAGTTTTAGCTGCCATATTCCCACAGTTACTATATTGTTAGAGTATGAGAAAGGATGCTGACCCTGCCCCATCTTCTCATGGAAAGTCTATTGAGGAACTGTAATATTAGGCATACTAGAGAACTGGGGAAGAGAGGAAATAGGGAGAAGAGGTAAAGGGAGAGGAGGGAAGAGAGAGAGAGAGAGAGAGAGAGAGAGAGAGAGAGAGAGAGAGAGAGAGCGAGAGAGAGAGAGAGAGAGAGAGAGAGAGAGAGAGAGAGAGAGAGAGAGAGAGAGAGAGAGGAGAGGATAGTTCTCCTTTTTAACTGATGCAGCAACCTCCTTCCCACCTGTTCCTATCAAAAGAATGGAGGAAGATCAAGGGACCACCTAAGGTCTTCTTTATCATATAGAAGTGTCATGTCTTTTCAGCACTTAACAACACATACAGGCAGGGCAGCTAAGTGTATGCTCAGTGGGATGCAGCCCCTGTCACACTTAAATAGAATAGCTTCCAAAACTTATTTTTGACCTCAAGTTGAAATATTATGTGCAATTTTGGACAGTTTTTACCTTCAAATTATAATTTTTCTGCTTTGTTTCATGTGTTTTGGGTTGTACTGAAACTGAGTCAGGAAAGCTGGTTTCTAGTTCTGACACTATTCACCAACTGCACCAAATTAGGGAGGTTACTTCAACTTTCTGGGTTCTAGTTTTCTCATCTATAAAACGTGTAACATCACAGCCGCCGCCACCACCATCTGGTGGTTGAGAGGGTTGCTGTGAGGATAAAAGGAGGTTATGAATGTGCAGATACTTCTAAAAAACTGAAAGCTAGCAACAAATAGAGCATTAATAGTACAGTTTTCTCCTCCCTGGTGCTTAGCAGCGGCAGGAGGGTGCTTGGCTCTTCCACTCACCTGGATGGCACAGGAAGTAGCTCTGAGTAATTAGTATAATTCCACCCACTAGGGACCAGAAAAACTCACAGGCTTGAAGGTTATTGGAAGGGAAAATTGGGCAGCACTGTTAAGTATCTAGACTTTCAAAGAGTGTTGTCCTGATCAAGGAGGTACATTGTCCAGGTGCTGGGGGAGAGAAGACACCAGACTATGAAAATTCCTCGGAACCAAACTAATATTAAGCATGAAGTTCTGCTTGGCATATTAGGGGGAGGATGTTCCTGGCTACTGGCTTTACTTCCTTAAGTTGGAAGCTGGCAGAAGTGAAAGAGAGATAAAACCTTAATCAGTCAAACAAGCAATCATTTATTAAAAACCTGCTATGTTCAAGTTATGGTGCCAGACACTGGCAATACAAGTGCAAATAATGAAACAATCCCTATTTGTACAAAATATATATTCTCATGAGGTAGAAAACAAGTATATATAAGTATATGTGGGCAGGTAGGTGGCATAGTGGCTAGAATGCCAGACCTGGAATGAGGAAGATTCATCTTCCTAATGTCAAATCTGGCCTTAGACACTAATTGTATGACCCTGGGCAAGTCCCTTAACCCTGTTCCCTTCAGTTTCCTCATCTATAAAATGAACTGGAGAAGGAAATGGCAAACCATTTCAGCATCTATGACAAGACAACCACAAAGGAGGTCACAAAGAGTTGAATATAAACCGAAAATGACTCAACAACAACAAACATAACTACACATACAAATATGTGTATGTGCTTATGCATCATAAATATAAAATGGATGCAACTATATACAAAGCAGTTAAAAACCAGGTAGTTTGGGAAGGAGAATGCAAATATTGGGGGCAGGGGTCAAGAAAATCTTCATGCTGTAGATAGCATCTGAGCTGCAGCTTAAAGAAAGAGAGGGACTCTATGAGGTTGAGGTAAGGAGGAAGGCATCTTAGGTATGAGGGATGGCCAGGGAAGAGGCACAGAGATGGTAACGTTTATATATTGCTTTAAGTTTTTTTTTTTTTTTTGCTTTTTGGAGGGGCAATTGGGGTTAAGTGACTTGCCCAAGGTTACATGGCTAGTTTTTGTGTTAGGTGTCTGAGGCTGGATTTGAACTCAGGTTGTCCTGACTCCAGGGCCAGTGCTCCATTCACTATGCCACCTAGTTGCCCCCTATTGCTTTAAGTTTCACAAAGCTCTTTTACATATTATATCATTCATTCCTCAGAAGAACCCTGTGAAGCAGGTGATGTTATTGTACTCATTTTACATTTGAGGAAACTGAAGCTGAGAAAGATTTAAGTGACTTGCCTAAGGTCACACAGTTAGTCATTGTCTGAGGGAGTATTTGAACTGAGGTCTCCCTAATTCCCAGTCCAACATCTATCCACTAAACCACCTAGCTATCTATTTTAATATAGAACTTTAAGATCTGCAAAGATGGGAGATGCGGTATTGTGTGTGAGAACAGATTGAGGTGTACAACTATACGGAATGATTTCTGGGTGTTCTGGCTTGCTCTTCTATCCTGTGCACAAATGAAAAAAGTCCTTCCTCTGCTGACTGCTCCTGCTATTCAGCCTGGTCAAAGGAGAGAAATATTTTCGGGCTATTAGAAAAAGCCTGTGAGATAGTGAGCAAAAATTGCTTTTTTCTCTGGGCCTATTAAAGTGAAGGCACGAAGTCTCTATGAGGAAACTGAACCACAGACTTTTCGTTAGCATGAAAATCATAAACCACAAAGCAACTGCTGCCTTCACTATGGCAAACCCCATCTCTCTCTCCTCATTTCAGTTCCCTTATTCTCAGCGGATAGAGCTATATTTTATTGGTGATGTGTGCAGAGGCATTCTTCTAATAAAAACAAAAGCTATTATTTATGGATATTTTCATAATGGATAATATTAATATAATATGTATTATTATATTAACTTATATAATTTCTATATTATTAATTTATTATAATAATATATTATTATATATCATAATATAATATTCATAATGGATATATTCATAATTATTTAAATACTTTTCTTTATAAGGACCTTTGTGAAAAAGACTGTGAATCTCATCATCCCCATTTTATTTATTTTTTGGAGGGGGAAAGGCAAGGCAATTGGGGTTAAGTGACTTTCCCAAGGTCACACAGTTAGTAAGTGTGTCAAGTGTCTGAGGTTGCATTTGAACTCAAGTCCTCCTGACTCCAGGGCTGGAGCTCTATTCACTGTACCACTATCACCCCCATTTTAGAGATGAGGAAACTGGGACTCAGGGGAGGTTAATTAACTTCCTCATGTTCACACAGTCAGTAAGTGTTAGAACTGGAATTTGGCCCCAGATATCCTAAATCCAAATCTAGCATGCTTTCCACTATGCAAAGCTGCCTCCTTGTAACAGTGTCCTTGTGCTCCAGGGGTATTGTTGCTTTGTGTCGGGGCATAGCAGCAATTGAATAAGGGGTCTGGTACACACACACACAGTCACATTGCTCCAAGGGAGAGTACAGGGATGACCTGGAGGTCATGGGAGGTCCCCCTCACCAACTATCCTAAAGCTATAACCTGTCCTAGCCTCAATTCTGAAATCCCACTGATTAGCTAAAACCTTCTAACCTTCATCACTAAGGTCTGAATCAATCAAAAGGAAGCCAACCTGAATTCAAATGAGGGTGTTTGATCTGTAGCCTTGGCTGTAGATGAAATTGCCCTGAGAATCATCTATTTGGGACTAATTTGGGCCATCTAGTTGGGACTAGCATTTTTGCCAATGCTAGTGCTGCAGCTGAGGCACAAGCCCACGTCTTCCAAGCCTGCTGGAAGAGCTGGCAAAAATCAATGCTTCCTGTATTGATGAGACTTCAATTTCCAGCCCAGCATCTTAGATGTGCTCCTTTAATGAGCATTTCAAAAAAGAACATCGGTTGGAAAGCCAGTTTCAGAGTAAAGCAGCAAATAGCCACAGGTGTGGAAGAGTTGTTTAGAGAACACCTGTTGCATTCTACAGTAAAAGGAAATCATTAGCTGGGTCACCCTAAAACCTTCCTTTTTTCTTCATTAAAAGGGAGCCAAGTTGCTCAGGAAGTTGGCAGAAAGAAAAGATTTTAAAAAGTGACTAAGCGAATTTTCCTTATTTCACCCCACCTTACTCTAATCTATAGAAGTCAGATAAGGACATCTAGAGAGGAGCAGCAGATAGCAGCATATAGTTTAGGAGGTCATAGGTTCAAGGCATGGCTCTGACACATACTATCTGTCTTAATCTGGGGAAGCCACTCTTGTGATTTAGTCTCTCAGTGCCCTTAACAACTCTCTGACTTTAAAGTTATAGGTGAATTGTTCATATATAGTTCCTATAAAACAAATAAAATTCAATGAACCTGAGGGGGGAATGGAAAAGTCCCTCTTCTATATTCTGTATTTAGTGCACTATGAAACAGGGCTGGTTTTACCTCTGAGTGGGTGGGTCATGAAATTTCTAGAATCATAAAATCCCAGAACTGGACTTCAGATGCTATCTAATCCAATACTTACCTAATGCATGAATCTTATCTATAACTTATCTGACAAATGCTTGTCAACTTCTGTTTGAACATCTGTAATAATGGGAAGCACTTTTTCATGGGCAGCTTAATCCATATCCTAAAACAGGGCTAAAATATGGTTCCACCCATTTTTTTCTATTCTGCTCTCAGGAGAAAGAAAGAATTGTTTTAGTGACAATGGCCCTAGAATTGACTGGGTTCTAGTCCTACTTCTACTACAAGTTTGATATGTGATCTCATATAGGTAATTTTGTCTTCTAGACATCTGTTTATTCATCTAAAAATGACGTTCTGACTACTCTTTCTCAACAAGAGTTGTGTCTCCTAGGACTGCATAACACCACATGAGAAGTGATGTATATTTCCTCAGGGGACAGCCTGCATAGTAAGTGGAACACAGAACCAGAAATAGGAGAACTGTTGCAATAGGGGAATGCTGGTAAAGGTTTAACAATCTTTTTTTCTGAAAAAAATATACACATGACACACTTTTAAGTGTAATCTGTATTATTAACAGCTTCTTTTATTAACAAATAAATAATCAACAAAACAAATCAAACTCTGGTTTGTAGTTTGCATATTTCAGAGGTTTCCATATTTTAGATACTGAAAATTTAACAATCAGCTCTCTGGGGCTGGTTGGAGTTGGCTTCAGCACTCTTGCTTAGTGAAAACAAATGATTGGGGCAGTGGAATAAAACTAGTCCCCATGACTTAATGATAGAAAGTAACTCCCACCACATGACATTGCTTTCTTCAAGGACTGATATTTCTAAGAGTGCAGCACAGTAGGAGGAGGGCCCAATCAAAACAAAAGAATCAATCAATCAACGTACGAGAGAAAAGAAAACATGAGGGGAGATCTACAAATGAAATCACACAGAAATGGGATGGAGTAGAAAGCTCATTTGGTACTGCAGAAGCTTTATCTGCATGAAGGATATAAAAAGAATGAAGAAGGGAAAAGTAAAGGGAGTAGACTAGAAATCCAAATAGCCTAGAAGGGAAGGGAAATAAGGAAAGAGGAGGACAAAGTAAATGAAAGTCTCTTGGAAAAGAGGGCCACAAAAGAATGTTGTTTAAACTAAGACTTTGCAGGGGTGGGGAGGGATGATTTTGTATAACATGTTTATTTGGGTGGGAAAAGGAAAGGGGCAAAGAGGAGAGATAAATAAAATGAAAGAAAGAGAGATGAACTAAATTCAGTGAACTTGGTATAGAGCAGATAAGTGGAAGTAGTGGTGGAAGGAATAGGGAAAAACCTATGGAAGTAGATTAACATCAAAGTAATGTAAGCAAAATGAATGGCCAGAATAATGTGTTGAATTAAACTGTATTAATACATATTTTCTGAGATACACTTTTCCCTCTGACAACTGGTTTAGCTATATTCCAGACTTTTGTACATGTTGTCTTATTGTTGTTCCCATATTTAGTAATTGTTTCTGTGATTTGTTCTATGACGTGCTCTTTATTCAGGATTTCCATTTAGATTTCTGTATTTTGTGAAGAGGGACAGGGATAAAAGCCAGAAAAGAAACAAATAGAGGAAAGCACAAAATGAAAATTGAAATCTTATATGTAAATTAGTTAATTTTAAAAATTGGTAGAATGGAAAGGTAAACAAAAATTAACAGTTAATTACAAGCAAGGAATATCTCAAAAATACATACAGAAAGAAAATGGCAGGCTGAAATAAAATTTATCCTGCATCAGGTGATTTAAAAAAGCAGGAGATGCAATCATGCTATCAGGAAGCAAAATAGAAATTCACCATGTCCAAGAGAGATAAATGGGGAAACTACAACATGTTTAAAGGCACTATAGGCAATGAAACAATATCAGTACCAGATGTATATGTAACAAATGGTAAAGCATCTGAATTCAGAAAGTAAGAATGAACCAAATTACAAAAAGACAAATATGATAATAATACTTGTAGAAGTCTTGAATCTTCCTCCCTTAGATCTAGATAAATCTAGCAGAAAGATAAACATAAAGGAAAATAGAGAACTGAACTATTGGAGAAGCTTGATCTGAAAGATGTGAGGTTTTTTTTTTTTTTTTTGCTTTTTGGAGGGTAGTTGGGGTTAAGTGATTTGTCCCAGGTCACATGGCTAGTTTTTGTGTTAAGTGTCTGAGGTCGGATTTGAACTCAGGTCCTCTTAACTCCAGGGCTGGTGCTCTATTCACTGCACCACCTAGCCATCCCAATGTGACTTTTTTTGGTGTGGAAATAATAAGGAATAAATATCTCAACATCACATAGTACCTTTACAAAAACAGATCATATAGTAGAGAAATTGTAAGTAAATATAATAGGCAAAAATATTAACTGGATCCCTTTCAGACTATAACATAATACCAATTTTAACTAATTCAGAAAACACAAACAAAAGATACAAATCTAACTGGAGATTTAATAACATCCTGAATAACATGTGGATCAAAGAACAAACCATAAAAACAATGATCCAATCTATGAAACAGAACAATAATGATGAGACAACATATCACAATTTCTAAAATACAGATGATTTCAAGAGACAAAATTATGTCTGAAAACATACTTTAACAAATTAGAAAAAAGAGGATTTATGAGCTGAATGTACAATTTTTAAAAATTAGAGAATAAGAAACCTATTAAAACCTAAATAAGGACATTTAGAAATGACCAGTGACATAGACAAAATGGAAAACAAAAAGACTATGAAATTGATAAATAAAACTAAAAAATGGTCTTTGAAAAGAACAACAAAATTGATGAAACTTTAGTTAATTTGATTTTTTTTAAGGAGAAGAAAATCAAATCACCAAAACAAAAAAATATAGTGTTCTGGCTATTAAAAAGAGACTTTGTATTGATTACATAATTTGATTATTGACTCCAGTCCTGGCTATGTGCTGGGTTCAGCTTTTGTTTTTTCAGCGCATGTGTGCATGTGTGCTCGCTAATTCTTTCTTCTGCAATAGGAAGACAATGGTTTTCCTTTAGTGAAGCACTATATTTACCCTTCAGTGATACCAAAATTCTCTTTGCAAAAGCATGTCCACTTTCAGAAAAATCAGATAATCATTTCCATGTGAAGCTAGAGAGATTCACTGTGTCCTGCCAGACTCTGGCAAAGGAAGACAAAAAATAAGGTAAACAAGCAGGTCCCTTAAGGTGACCCTTAACATTAAGAAACTCTGCTCTAGAATCATAGGATGACAGTACTTGGATGATGCATCATCCAAGGGCCCTTAACCTTTTTTATGTCATGGAACCCTTTAGCAATCTGCTGAAGCCAATGGACCTTCTACTCTGACTAATATTTTTAAATGCATAAAATAAGACACAAAAAAGAAAACCAATTAGACTGAAATGTAGTTACCTAAATGTATATTTTCAAAAGTTCATAGACCCCAGGAAAGAACCTCTGATGAGTCCAATGCCTTTGTTTTATAGTTGAGAAAACTGAGGCTCAGAGAGTTGTGAATTGCAATTGGCAGTGGCAGATACAGGATCTTAATAGAGGTCTCATGATGACCAGGTAGGTGTTCTTTCCATTACTCCACACTGTCTAGCATCTTTTTATAGAAAATTTAAAGGCAGTGCTATACACAGGGCTTATTAGTGTTTTGAGGCTCTGCTGCATGCCTTTGTTCAGTAGCCCATAGACTGGTTCCACATGCTTCATTGTGACCTTGTGGGTAGAGAGCATCTTCATCCTTGTCTGAGAGACTTAAGCCAGTACATAAGAATTTGTATGGATATTGCTTATGTGACTTTTCAAGGGATTTCAAGCTGAAAGGGAACTTTGAAACCATCTAGCCCAACCTTTTTTGTTTATAGATGAGAAAAATGAATCATAGCAAAGTTAAGTAACTCACCCAAAGTCACCCTGGGAGTATATACCAGAGTTCAGATTTGAATCCATATCCTATGACCCTCAGCCCCAGATTTTTCTACTTCATCACAGTTACAATTAGCTACCTAGAATAGACATCCTTAGAACACTATGGTTTTATAGATTTAGGGAATAGACTGGACCAAAAGGATTGATAACAATGGAGGTCACTACTAATGTTTAATTTAAGACATTGCAGTTTCTGGCCAAAATGCCAATTACATAATGTAAGGGTCAAAGACAAGTTTCCCTGTTTGGCATTTAATGCCTGTCATAAACTGGCTACAACCTCCCTTTCCAAATATATATCTGTATATATGTATGCATGCATGTATATAAATATATGTGTATATATATGCACATACTATACATACACACTATATATTTATGTGTATATATATATACATACATACATACACATCTGTTTGTCTCTCCCTCTTTCTCTCCCTTTCCCCCTTCTCCCTCTCTCCCCTCTATCCTCAAAGAGCTCACAATTCATAACCTAACTGAGGAGATAATACACAAAGGGGTACTGAAAAGTGGCTGGATGGGGGTGGGTACCTGGTGTGAGGAATGATGGACAAATTCAAAGAAGACGAAAAGACACAGGTAGAAAATGAAGTGATAGTTAGCCTATCCCACCTCCTTAAATGGAAGAAAACACATCTATTCTTTCCTGTCTTATAATACCCTAGTTTATTTCAAAGCTTAGCTCAAGCGTGTCCTTCCACATGAAGCCTTTCCTACTTCCCTTAGCTGCTGGTCCCCTTCCCCTCCTCCACACAAATTTCCTTGTATTTAATTTGTATCTATTTTAATATATGCTCATATATGTCCTTGTTGTCTCCTCCAATAGAATGTATGCTCCTTGAGAGGAAGGATTATTTCATGTATGTTTTTGAGTCCCCAGCACCTGGTACATAGTAGCATTCCATGCTTAGTCATTTGAGGTCATATTCTTAAATTCTTGTCCTCCTGATTTTAAAAAATGTTTGTAGATTAACTGATGGCCATATTACTCACTGTGTAGGCATCAATATTGAGTGATTTATTCCAGTTGTATCCACAGAATGTTTATAGACTATGAGGTGCCCTGGAAGGGCAAGTAAAAATTAACTTCATAGTGTAATTATCTGAAATGATCTAAGCATCCAAACTATGACAAATTAGGAAAAACGAAAACTTGTGATAATCCAGAATGCAACAGAAAGAACAATGAGTAAAACTCAGTAAGATCATCAACTCCTTGAGAGTAAGGATATTCCATTCTTTGTCTTTGTATTAATAGTACTTAGCAAATTTCTGGCATGGGGTAAGCACTAAAAAAATGCTTGTTGATTTATCGATATATTTCATGATGGCAGGCTGTTATCAACAGTCATGCTGGGTGCCAGTATGACAGAAAGACAGACCCTTTAACTAACAGATTGAATTAAGCTAGATCATAAGCAACTACTCTTGAGTCTAAAGTCAATGAAGGCCCCAAAGACCCAGTTATTCAGAAAAAGATGGAATTGGAGTTCCAGATATTCCGGTATTCTGTGGATTTATGTTCTCATGAGGAACAACAGATCTGAAAATAAATTCTCAGTGATGAGAACTGCTGTCATCTTTAGAAGACAGTTGGCATGATGCAGGGCCTGAGTTCAAGTCTTGCCTTTGATGCATACTAGCTTTGTGATTCTGGGCATCAATTTAACCTCTCAGTGTTATAGATGACTTTCTAAGACTAGAAGCTGTAGAAAAGGTGTTGCCTTGCTTTGATAAAGGGGGTTTCTCATTTCAAGTTCTCTGTATCAGTGAAATCACAGGTCCAGTTCCTTGGTCCTATCCACCTATTATCTTTAGAAGGTAAAATGAACAAAACACAGACATAACCTGTCTACCTTCATTGATTGGTTTTGTAAAACATGAAAGGGGACAGTTCCATAGGAACTCTGGTTCTGCCACTTTTGGGTCAACAGTTTTAAGATGTTGTGGTGAAGTGTGATGATAACATATCTATGCCATTAGTCCAAAACAAAAATGTTCAGGACAATATTAATGGGGATATGCCAGCACATGTTTTTGAGGAAAATACAGTAGTATTTTAATAACTTTACTCAATGTTTAGTCAAAAGGGGAATATGAAAAGAAGAAAGTAGGTATTTGGGAACTGGGAACCTTTCCAGGAGACCCTCAGACCATATCAATTAGGTTCATAGCAGCTGAATTCAGTGGACCTTGCATATAACACTAACATAGGATTTTTAGAGTTGGACAGGACATTAGGGATCATTTAACCTATGGGGTTCATGAACTTGGAACTTTTAATATATTGGTAACTTTATTTCAATATATTTGTTTTCCTTTTTAATCCTATGCGTTTTACTTTACACATTGAAAAGTGTGATTTTGAAGATTAATAAGCTTTACCAGATTGCCAAAGGGAACCTTGAGAAGACAAAGTTAAAACCCCTGCTCCTTGGCTAATCCCCTCTTTTTCAGATGACTTAAATGAATCTCTGAAAGTTAAAGTGATTTGCAGGTATTTTACTGATGTGGGGAATTGTGGGACTGTTAATGTAGATCAACAATTCACCCTTAATTTGCAGTTTTAGGGAGTTGCCAAGGTTAAGTGAGGGCAAGGTAAAGCGATTTGCCCTTGGGACATATAACTAGTATGTATCAGAGTCGGGACTTGAACCCAGGTCTTTTGACTCCAATGCCACTATATTATATTGTTATCATTCCAAAAATTTACGTATGTGTGTATGTACATATTACATATCCAGAATTTGAATTGTGTAAGATTGTTGCCCCAAATGTTAACATTTCTAACGAAATGGTATGAATCACTCGTTAAAGTATTGTGAGATTTAAACTGTAGCCAAAACATATTAGCAACTATGCCCAGCCAGAGTGTGCATATTGAAGTAGCTATTTTTATAGAACTGAAACATAGTATAAATAATCCAAAACACATAATCCTCAAGTTTCTTGATAGTTATGACTAAGCATAGCTTTTGGAATTTAATAAAAAAATAATTGTCGATTCCATTGAATCTTTCATCTCTATAACAATTTTCTGTAAAAGGAACTCAAGGAAGGAAGTCTTTAAACTATTAGTTTTTACTCTATCTTATTGTTTCTCTCTGTCATTGCCTGCAGCAACTTTTCTAAACCTCCTCTCTCTTTAATCCTCCAATAGCAGCTCGCATTGCTTCTCAATACATATGTACAAGTGAATGTCAATTCTTCCACTGTATACAGATTAAAGTCATTTGAGCTGACCTCTCATAGAGGTCTCTTCCTTCACTCCTTAAAACTTCTTTGTATATTTTTCACTCTTTCCTTCTTTCTTTCCATCCTAGAGAAAGGTGTGTGTGTGTGTGTGTGTGTGTGTGTGTGTGTGTGTGTGTGTGTGTGTGTGTGTGTG
>NW_027185712.1:20395276-20400191 GCF_028583685.1 Petaurus breviceps papuanus
GTGTGTGTGTGTGTGTGTGTGTGTGTGTGTGTGTGTGTGTGTGTGTGGACTTCAGGTCCATAGTGGATAATTATACCCTTGATTGGAAGAGTTCAAGGGATGCTCTTAAACCAGGTCTTGTATTCAGTTCTGGGTACCAAATGTAACAGGGATGCAGGTCCTATTACTCCCAGACTCAATTTCATTAGCTCATTTATACCCATCCCTTTGGGACTTCTTAGATCCTTGAAGTTGTTCACTAGTCACTCAGGCTAAAATTTGTAACTAAACATTTTTATTAGGATTCAAAAAAAGTATTAATTCTTCATAAAATGTGACATTCCAATCACTTTCCAGTTACAACCCTCCTTTCTGGTTGGAGTCCATTTTCAACCTCTTCAATCTCACAAGTTACAAGAGAGACATAGCCTGGAAAAAGGAGGGTTTTTTTTGTTTGTTTGTTTTTAGTAAACTTCCTACATTTCAGTAGAACAATAATGGGGATTCAGCTGAATTAACTGGTAATAGGCTATCACACATGAATTGTAATTATTATAGAAACTTTAGGTGATCTTCTTGGCAATAACTTCAAGGATAAATAAGACAATATGATGACTGGCTCCATGGCCCTACGCATGGCTCTAAGATCTAAAAACTGTAACATTGTTGTGGCTTGTGCACCTGCCTAACTTTGCAATAACATCATTGAAAAGAGACAGTGCTCAAATACACACAGACTCTCATGCTTCTAATCCATGGGGGCTAACTGGTAGGGGTAACAATTTTTCTCCTTTGACTTTCTCCATGTTAAAATACACATCACATAGCTTGTGTCAAGCTTGTGAAACCATCCAATCTAAGCTCGCATCCTGAAGCATTTAGCATTTTAGGAGAAAGGGAAAACCAATCCATACAGAAATATCAAAGTTCTAGCAAAGTATTTAAATACCCCCTTTACACTGCAAAACAAAGGGATGAGGAAAATACTTTTTTTTTGGCAAGGCAATTGGGGTTAAGTGACTTGTCCAAGGTCACACAACAAGTAAGTGTTATATTTGAGATCAGGTTTAAACTCAGGTCCTCCTGACTCCAGAGCCAGTGCTCTATCCACTGCACCACTTAGATGCCCCAAAGACAAAGACCTTGAAAGAAAAAATAATCTGATCTGAGTCCTAAGCTGAGAGAGTAAAGTCAAATCTAACCTGGGGTGTGCCAAAGGCTTCTGATCTATCAGTTCTAGAGAGGGCATGACAGGAGTTTACCTCAGTAATTTCAAAGACAGGGAGGTCAGGTCAGAGTGCACTGTATAGAAGAAATAAGCAAAGTGGTTTGTTTCTCCATAACCTCTCCTTCCAAGATAGCATTCAGTCATGGCAGAGGTATGCAAACTGTTCTTTTATGATGTCATACACTCCTTTGGCATCTTAGTCTCTCTCTCTTTTTTTTTCCTTTGGTGAGAATGGACTTGGGGCTCATGGCCTTTGCTAGACCAACCCTGGGCTGTTCACACAAACATGGGTGGGGTTAAATTAGTATTTTTAAGTCAATAAAATGGGAAATAAATATCTGATGAACTCACCCTTTCAATTACTTGTTCTATTGACACCAAACTATTATTAAGATGGATTTTCCTTCAGGAAGTATTATAAGGCTTTTCTTGATTTTTTTCCTGTTAGATTTTAAGTCTAAAGGTCAGACTCCTAAATGGCATAAAATTCTATGTTAAAATGCAATGTGGACCTTAAGACTAAAGCCCACTCTTCAAATAGGATGAAAGATGATAAACGGGCAAGATACTTCCTGTATTCTTTGTAAGCTTATTTGTTCACTGTGTTTAATATGAAAAGAAGCATAATTCCTTGGCCGGTATAAAATTAACATGTTTCATTTATCTGAAATATCCCTCTTCTGGAAAGCAAAATGTCAGATGTACCTTTTCTTTGCCTAGCAAGAGAGAAGGCTGCAGGTTTGGATTAGAATTACATGCATGTAAAAGGGACATAGGAGACAGGGTTGACTTCAGAATTTTAGGACATGTGGATCCCAGTTCTGCTACTTTCTACCTCTGTGACTTGGGCAAGTTTCTGGGTCTCAGTTTCATCCTCTAAAACTAAGGTTTGGAATACATGTTTTCTATCTCTAAATCCTCTGATCTCATAACTTTCCTGGTAATGTAGAAGATCCTGTTACAACATCCTTGACAGGTAGATATTGAGCCTCTACCTGAACCTTTCTAGTGAACCATAGTAACAATGATGGTAATAATAGTAATAGTTAGTATTATTATTTAAGAATCCTGAAAACAAAAGAATGCCAGAAATTATTTATAGTCTTAATCATCGTAGGTGCCAATCTGCATTGCTATAAGAAGTACTCTCTCCTGGGAAGTTCCCTGCACTAATGAAATCACAGGTCTGGTCTCTATCCCTCAATCAGCAATTGATATTAAAGGATTTTAGGGTGTGGAGGAAGGCAAGGCAATTGAAATTAAGTGACTTGCCCAAGGTCACACAGCTAGTTAAGTGCCAAGTGTCTAAGGCTCATATTTGAACTCAGGTCCTCCTGACTTCAGGGCTAGCGCTCTATTCATTGTGCCACCTAGCTGCCCCCAAAAGACAAAAGATTAAAAGAATACAAGTAGTTAAGGCAGTTCAAAGAATAAAATAAACAATTCAACATCAATAAAAATTATATAGAAATATGAGAAGGAAAGCAATCAACAAAGAGAAAAAATTCCTGAAGGAGGAGATGAATTTATTTTTTTAATATCAGTGGTCTCAAATTATATTTGGTTATACACCCCTGTCAGTAAAAAAAAAAACAACAAAACCTTTTAAACACCCTCTAATATGTGTTTATTTACTTATTTATAAATTATTTATACATACTATTATACTGATAAATGTCTATCAAAATATACAAATGGAAGCTAAAAATGATGAACTAAAGGTGAAGTGTTTTAAAATAATATTTATGAATGGTATAAAACATTTTTACTCACATTATTATGAATAATAGTGTTTTTAGCAAGAGCAATGCTTATGAATATGCTTTTAAAATATCTTTAACATGTTGTGATACAGTGATTCAACAATGGCCTGGTACTTTCTGATCTATTTCAAGACTTGGTTTTAATTGCTGTCATAGATGAAAAAAAAGATATCTCACACAAAGATATGAACTCTGTTTTGGAGATGCTGAGTTTGACATGACCATTGGTCATCTAGTTAGATATGTCTAATCGGCAGTTGGTGATGCAAGGCTAGGGCTCCCAAACTGCATTTCTACTCTGTCTTTTCCCTTTGACACTGGATGACAAAGCTGTCTCCAGCCAATGACAGCTTCCAAAGGTGTTTGACTGACTGACTTGCTGCTGATTGGAGGAATGCTGGAGGCCACAGACAAACTGATAGTTGGCTCAGCAACTCCCTGGTGACTAGTGGAAGCAGAAACAAACCTGGCTACTTATGATTCAGAAAAATAGTCCAAGATGAAAACTTAGATTCAGTTTTCATCATTGCTTGCCCCATACTGATATGTGCTGTAGTGGGGGTTGCATTGTGGAAAAGAGGGAACAAGATTAAATCACAAGCTCTCCCCTCTAATCAAGTACCACAATGGCACGTGAAGAACAATTCTATTATCCGAGGCCCTGGTGCTTCCCAGCCTCTGTCCTCATTCTATCACCTTCACCTGTCAGGGTGCTCCTGCCGTTTACCTCCATGGGTCAAGCTCTCATCCTACATATTCATTCACTTTGCACCTCTCTATCCTTTCTTAGGTCACTGCTTAAGTGCACACCCACTGAGGTGGTTAAAGGTATAGCCAGAGTATACACTGGCTTTCATTTCTCCTTCCATGAAATTGTGCTGACAGCACCTAGTCAGGCTCCAACCACCTCCAAGTCAACTATGCCAGTGTTCTAGCTGATGCTAGATGATGCTCCTAAATAGTGCCCAGGGAACTGCAGTCAAATGCTCCCTCTTGCAACCACCCCTACTAGGTCTCATCTCCTGAGATGAGATAGAATCTTTTCACACAAGAGGCAGCACCCTTTTCTTCTTATCCCAGCAGGCTCATGAGGTCCTGACAGACATATTCTTCTTTACCTTTTCCTATTTGCTGTTTTAGCACAAGAAGAAAGTTCTCACATAAGACTTCTTTGTGTGTGTGTATGTGTGTGCACACGAGCACCATGGTCCCTTTGGACAATCTGATGAAGCCTATAGACCTCATTTCGGAATGTTTTCAAAATAATTGAAGGAAATAAAAATTTTAGTTAGAGGTTAGTGAAAATAAAGATATATATATGTATATCTATATATTTTCCCCCATTCATATTTACCAACCTCCTGAGATCTAGTCACAGAACTCCTGCACTCCCAAGTTAAGAACTGTTCTAAAAAATGATATCAAGAGTCAGCAGATAGGACAATAGACTTGGAGTCAGGATTGCCTGGTTTCAAATTCTCGATATTTATTAGCTGTGCTATTTAGACAAATCACTTTGATGTGTTTGTGTCTGTTTCCTTATCTGTAAAATGAGGGGGGGGGCGGCCAGGTAGCACAGCAAGTAAGAGCACCGGCTCCAGTGTTGAGAAGACCTGGAGATCGAATCCCAGGCTCAGACACTTAGCACCCACCCAGAAACACCTGGCCGTGTAACCTTGAGCAAGTTACTTTAGGGGCGGCCAGGTGGCTCAGCGAGTAAGAGTACCGGCTCCAGTGTTGGGACGACCTGGAGATCGAATCCCGGGCTCAGGCACTCAGCACCACACCCATAAATAACTGGCCGTGTAACCTTGAGCAGGTTACTTAACCCCGATTGCTTTAAAAAAAAAATGAGGGGACTGAACTCAATAAACTCTAAATCTTCCTGTCTATCTATCTATCTATCTATCTATCTATCTATCTATCTATCTATCTATCTATCTAT